>NC_030420.2:12444922-13044922 GCF_001660625.3 Ictalurus punctatus | reverse complement strand
CTTTTCTGTATGTCTCCCCATTTTAACCAGCATTAGTCCAAGCCAATCTACTCCACATGAATAGAAGGTGGGTTTGTGGAGGCAGATATGAGCAGAAGGCAAGTCTGCCATCTGGGAATAGTTGGCCATGCCCTCCACTGTTGGCACTCGGGACATGTATGCTAGTACTGACGAATGGCTTCACGGCCCTTGAGGATTCATTAGTGATGCCGCATTTCCACAAGCACTTGTTCCGGCCCTGAATGATTATTAGTTTAATCCACATATTGCCAGGAACACTTCTCTGTTAGCTTCTGGATCTCTGCTACTCTGTTATCAATGAAGACTTTGTAGTGACAGGACTTCAGCCAGGTAATGACAGTGGTAGAGTCTGTCCACAACACTATATTCTCTATCCACAAAGTCAGATCCTTCTCCAGCAATCCTGCTAACTGAGTGGCCATGAGGGCTCCACAAAGCTCCAATCAAGGAATGGAGTGAGAGCATTTGGGGGTCACTCGGGATTGAGCTACAATGAACATCAGGTACATCTGGCCTCTCTTCACAACAGTCCTCAGTATGCTATGGCTCCATATGCTTGCTCTGAAGCATCTGAAAATATGTGAACTTCATAGGTAGCACTATCTCACTCAACCTCAGGTGGGACATAGCCCCAAGGGACAGTGATGCTTGGGAGGTCCTTAATTTTGTTCTCCCAGAATTGCCAGGATTGAAGGAGCTCCAGTGGTAAATTGGGATCATCCTAACCTCATTGTTTACAATGTCGACAGCTGCTTGATAATGAACGTAGCTCGGATGGTGCAAGGCAGAAGTAACCCCAGGGGGTTGTATTGAGTAGCTAGGACCTTGTAGATATTCCTCAAGGTGGGAATGTCATGCACAAAAGGTCGGTGCTTGTACGCTAGGGTATTGATCTGTCAGTTCTGTCTAAGGCCTAAAGGCTTCTGTTGGCTTAGGGTTCAGTTGATAGGTGACTCAGAACATTGGGAACATTGCTGGCCCACTGTCCTATCTCAAATCCAGCTCCGGAAAGGACCTTTCTCAGTGTCAGGCTGCTTCAAGTGTGCATGGATTCTGGAGGCAGTTATCCACATTAAAGTATCTCTCCAAAGAGAACCAGATGTATTCATCTGCCCTGTTGTGTTCAATCACATGGTGTTGTAGAGGATAAGTAGCATAGCATGGACTACATGTAGTGCCAAAGGTTAGTACCTGCCATCTGAAGGTTTTAGGGGGCGCATCTACTTTCAGATCACACCAGAGGAAATGAAGTAGGGGACAATCCTTAGGAAGAAGGGGACCTGATGGAATATCACCTTGATGTCACCACTGACTGCGATTGGGTGCTCCCTAAATCTGATGAGTAAACTGAGCAATGATGCTCCGGGGATAAGGTTGGGTGACAGGCATTGGATCACAGAAGGATGGTGGGAAAAAGGGACACTGCCCAGATGAAAAGGTAAACCACGAGAAGAAAAAAGTTACACTCTTTCACTCATAGAGAAAGCCCCTCTGAGTCAGACATTACATAGCCTCAACAAAAAAGTGGAACACACACACAGAGAATAATATATAGGGAATAAAAGAATATATAGGAAAAGGGTAAAGCAGGCACCCGTTTGTTCAAAGTTCTGCCTTAGTTAATCTGCTGCCAGGAGAGGGAAGCCCCAGACAGGGAGGAAAGATGGAATTGGTCTCCAAAAAGGACCTGGATGTATGATTGGACATTTAGAACAATAATAAAAGTGAACCAGAGTGGGTGAGAAAAGGTAATAGATTAGAAAGGAAAATGGGTGGATGTGAGAAACTGATTAAGAAGTATGGTTGATTTGTGGTTGTTGTATTTATAAACTGTGTGTGTTGAAAAAGTACCTGCGATACTGCTGCTGGAGAAGTGAGTGAGAGGTTCATCTCAGCAGGGCTGCATAGAAGGCAGGTGGCACCTGTGATACCGCCACTGTGACATAGGAGCGAAAGGCTCACTCCAGCAGGGCTACATAGGAGACAGGTGTGAAGTGAGGCCTCACTCCCCAGATACCACTGCCGAGAGAAATCCTGGGCCCAGGTCGGGGTCACCGCTGTTCAGGGTAAGGACATAGAGGTCAAACCCAATGAGAGAAAGCAAGCCTACTGTGTGAAAGAGTGTGTGTGAGAGAAAGCATGTGAATGTGTGTGAATTTATAAATAGAGGAAGTGAACAGAATGGGGGAGGAAGTGAAACTGTCCCTGAAAAAAGTAGTATGAATAATAGATGTTTAAAGTGAGTGAAAATAAAATAACAAATAAGTAGTAAGTAAACATTGTGAGCCCATAGGGAAAGCTGGGTAGGGGAGAAAAAGGGAGGAGAAACCCATAAAACCAATCACCACATGATGAGAAAACAAAGAGGCTGAGCCTGGTGTAAGAAAGGCACAGCACAGAAGGAAAAAAGGTAAGGGGAGCAGTAAATTGGTTGTGAACATAGTACAAATCTCTAAACAGAAAGTAAGGCACACCCAAAGAGAGGAAGGGAGACACACAGGGGGCAGACAAAGGGGCTGGGTATTTCAAGATACAGCCTGAGAGAGGTTGGCAAATAACATGTACAAACATATTTTTACTAAAGCAGAATGGCTGCTGGTAAGGCGGGAGTAAATCCATTGGAGATCATTATTGAAAAGCACAAACAAAATGAAAAACACATTAAACATTATTGCAAAAAGTTGAACGAAAGAACGAGTGGGGTGTTGAAATGGCCTGAGGTGGGGACGTTTGATGAACAACTGTGTATAAAAATGAAGGAAAGACTCGCAGTTTGGGACGTGGAAAAGCCCATGGAAGAGAGGCAGGAGGAAGAAGAAAACGCAGAAGAAGAGGGGAAGACAGAGGGCGCAGAAGAAGAAAACCTTGAGATACCCAAAATATCAATACACTAGCACCCCAATGGTAGGGAAAAAGACAGAGAATCTGCTTGTGAAACAAGCTACGCAAAAGAGCCGCTCAGACCAAGAAGGGAGAGGAGAAGAACGAGTTTGATCTCATTATGTGGGGATAAGCATGCATGTTTAGGCAAGAATTGTGCAACGAGGAGGAACACCATGCGACAACAAAAAAGGGAGTGGAAGATGAGCGTGGAACAAGGAAAGAACAAGGGCAAACAGTCCACCTGGAAGGAGATGTAGTAATTACCCCTTACCCATCCAAATAAGGAGAAGAACTGAAAGAAAAGGTATGTCAGCTGGAAAACCTGGTGGCGGATAAAGAAGGAGAAATGAGTAGGCTGGAGGAGCTCACGTCCAGGACCTGGGACACAGCACAGAACGTACAACAATAAACGCTATGCAAATGGAAAGATGATGAGGATGCAAGACATGGAGGAAGCACTAAACCGTACATCAACAAAACAATTGAAGACAATAAAAGATATGGCCAAAGTAGTAGAGAGTACTAGGCTTAAACTGCCACCATGGGGAAAAGAAAAGGGACTCGAGGAGGATAAGTTCGGATATGAAACTAACCGAGGGAGAAGAGGAAAGCAGGAATGAAGAGGAAAACGGGGACAAAGAGGGAAGCGGGGATGAAGAGGAAAAAGGTGCGAGAGCCACGATGGGAGAGGAAGGGGAGCGAAGCCCCAAAATGATGCTGTGAGACAGAAAACAACTGCAATCCCCAGCCAAATACCAGCACGGTCAGGGAAAGAGGAAAAGTGCAAGGATCAACACCACACACCACCCCACTAGACAATACCCCCTGATAGTAAAGGGGAAAGCACTGCAGTACGCGCCCTGGAGTTTTATGGACTTGACTGGTCTAATTCAACAGCTACCTAATGTGTGAATGGGGACAGAAATGAATCACCCAATTCAAAGTAAAAAAGGCAGGCCAATATTTGGTGATTTGAGACATAAAAGCCATACTCTGCCACATGGTGGGAAGGGTCGGGCGGAAGAAATCATGAGTACAGCGGGTCTCGAAGTAATGATGAAATACCCCATGAAAGATCCCATCCCATTTGGAGTGTACCGACAGGAGATATGGGACACTGTGACAGAAACGTATCTGACAAAGATGGATCTGGGGAAACTGGAAACTATCAAACTAAAAGAAGATGAGAACATAACCAAGTTTGTGCAAGACTTCCAAGACAAATGGAGAGATGAGACCGGTACAAAATGGGACGAATCTGCAGCCACCATAGTCCTGTTTAAGATGTTGTTAAAGAAGGCCCTCCCAGAGGAGGTGCAGAAACGACTGGAAGAAGTAGTTGTTGACTATTTGACGGTACCTCGAATAGTGAAGGCTACAGCAGGGGGAGAGCTTTCGCTTATAGAGCCCCACTGTTATGGAACAGTCTTCCTATTAGTGTTCGGGACTCAGACACAGTTTCATTGTTTAAGTCTAGGCTTAAAACTTATTTGCTTACTCAAGCCTGCCCTGACTAGACTTTCTATTATACTAATTCCCAGTCCTAATAATCTTTTCTTTCCCTCTCTCCTTCTGCCGAGCCACACACGATTTTATGGAGATACTAGAGATCCAGATCCTTTCTGCCTCTGGATGGAGCTCAAATCTTCTCCAATTCCAGACTGCTGGGACTATGGCTGCTCCTAAGGCCATACAGACTTCATATAAGTCAATAATGAACTTTTTCACATTATCTGTTGTTACCCAGATGAGGATGGGTTCCCTTCTGAGTTTGGTTCCTCTCAAGGTTTCTTCCTCTTAAAACATCTTAGGGAGTTTTTCCTTGCCACCATCACCACTCAGTGGCTTGCGCAGTTGGGATAAATTCGCACCTTTAATATCTGTATACCGTGTTGATATTTCTGTAAAGCTGCTTTGAGACAATGTCTATTGTAAAAAGCGCTATACAAATAAAATTGAATTGAATTAAATTGAAGTAGTGGGCATGAGCTTCTTGGAATGGAACTTGTATATGGGACACGTAATTCACTATGTAGAACAATACAGAAAACAATAAAGGAGACGAAGGAAGCTACTGAAACACTGATGACACAACTGTACAAGGCACAACTGGGAGAGATAGCCAGTACTAAACAAAAAGAAAGAGAAAAAAGAAAATAAAATGTCAAACAGACTGCACTGATGGTAACCTCACAACCAGCTGCCCCCCCTCGATGCAACCACCTGCTACCCAAGTCCAGCCACAAATGCTGGTTGCACAAGTCCCAGTAATGATGCAACCAGCTCCAGCCGACTACATGTGTATAACACTGGACCCCCAGTGCAGCAGGGGTACCTGAACCAAGGGCAAGGGCATATATTGGGGCAGAGGAAGGGGATATGGCCAGGGAGGATTCCCCAAAAGGTGAAACTTAACAGACGAAGGATGCTGGGTATGTGGCGATCCAAACCACCTGAGGAGGAACTCCCCATATGCCGTAAGACCGACATGGAGGGACCGAGTGGCTAGAGTGGAGAGATGAGGTCAAGTACTAGGACCAAGTGCCATGAATCCAATGCAGGAAAATCAAGAAATGCACCAACACAACAAAAGCAGTCCCCAGTACCCCCGGGAGGTCCCATGTATGGCCCATATGGGGGGGGCCGCACCCCAATCAAAGTTGAAGAGGCCTAGAGGAGCCCGAGGGTGAGCTGATGCAGTACGTCACCACACTGGACCCAGAACAGGAACCAACAGTCACAGTGGCGATCGGAAAAAGATTGAAAACACCTTTCATGATCGATACTGGAGCCATGTATTCAAGCATTGGGATAGAAGGCTCGCAGCTCCCCCTCACCCATAAGACAATTCAATTCATGGGCTTCTCATGAAAAGTACAAACCTTATGATTCACCGAGCCTCAAGAACTCACATTGGATGGCGTAACCATACAAGCTCCACTGTTGTATTCACCCGGAGCACCAGTCAATTTATTGGGATGAAACACCCTCTGTAAGCTAGGGGCACAAATACAATGCGAGGCAACAGGACTGTGGGTAACATTCCCTAAACCCATAGCAAGAATTCACTCAGATGTGGGAAGAACCGAAACAGGGGACAAGTAATGGACATTAAAACATTGGACATAGTAAGCGGCCCACAAGGCATAGCTGCCATGATAAAACTCCCAGACAGAATCACGAACTGGTATCAGGAAGAGAATGTGGCTCCCCATGTCACTTTCATGGTCGCAGAGAATTTTGAACCAAGAGACTTGGTAAAAAAGGCTGTGGAGGTTAGGGAATGGAAACTGACAGAGAATCCATACTTGCATACATAACCAGACGGGCAGTTCATACTTACTGCTGTGGCAGCAGTCGACCCCACTGGGGTGACAAGTGTTAGTATATACTGAGAGCTAGGTTGTAGGGGTCATCAGATGGCAGTGGTAGAGATAGAGGGGAGACAGGAAGGAGAGGAACTTCTAGAGACAGTACCTGAAAAGTTGTGGACAAGACACCCGAAGGACGTAGGGATGGTTAAGTCAGCAGGCTTAGCAAAGATAAAAGTTAAAGAAAATGTAAGGCTGCCATATCAGAAACAGTATCCTCAGTCAGTACAGGCCAGGGAAGGAATAAGACCAACAATACATGGCCTGATAGAGGCTGGAGTACTGGTCCCCACCAGAAGCCAGTGCAACACACCCATTTTTCCCATAAAGAAACCAGATTTGGACAAATGGAGATTGGTACATGATCTAAGTGCCATGAACCAAGTAGTAGTGCCAGAAACACCTGTGGTACCCGATACACATACCCTTTTGTCTAACATACCGGAAGGGACTAAATGGTATACGGTGATAGATCTATGCTCTACCTTTTTCAGCATACCCCTCCATCCAGACTCAACATCTCTTTGCATTTACCTAAAAAGGGCAACAATATATGTACACCAGGCTCCCACAGGGATACTGTGAGATCCCGTCAATATTCAACCAGGTACTAGCTCGATATCTCGCAGCCCTAGATTGTCAAAGTACGGTGTTGCAAGGAAAAATTGCAATTCTGTAGGCAAAAGGTGGAATACTTGGGCGGAGTACAAGAGGGGGAAAGCCGTATGATCTCACCAAAACATGTGGAGGCTATAAGTAAAGCGTCACAACCGCAAATTGTGTGGGAGATGCTGGCCTTCTTGGGTATGGCAGGATTTAGCAGGCTATGTGTGTGCGAGGTCACTCTAAGGGTCCAACCGTTAAGGTCACGATAAAAGCAGCTGATCAATCACAACCAAATGATCCCCTTGTCTGGACGCTTGAGGCCCTGGCAGCCTTCGTTGATATTAAAGGTGCCTTAATAACTGCGCCCGCATTAGCTAACCCAGATTATAGCAAACCTTTCTCTGAGATAAAGGGATATGTGTCAGCCATCTTGACCCAACACCAACAAGGTATGGGTAAACAAGCAATAGCCTATTATAGCACTGCGATCATGTGGAAAAAAGAATGCCACCCTGTTATCGTTCCCTGGCGACAGTCGCGTTTGCATATCAAAAGGCATCCACAATCACTACGGGACATCCGGTTACACCATACACTACGCATGCTTTGCATACGCTTTTGACAAGCCAAACGTTCGTTATAACTAACTCTCATCATACAGGGTATGATTCCATACTCTCATCCCAGGAGCTAACCATTGAACACTGTACCATGGTTAACCCAGCAGACAAACTCATAACCCCTGTGGATGGCACCCCACACAAGTGTGTGTCAGAATCTGAGAAATTTCTAAAAGTGCGGCCTGACCTGGAGAATCAGCCGTTAAAAGACACACAATATACATGGGTCCTTCCTCTGTACTGATGCAGGAAACAAGGCAGGATATGCAGTGATTGAAGCCAAAAGCAATCCGACAACCTTTGAAATAGCAATGAGTATTCCTCTACCCCAACCCTGTTCGGCCCAGCTACTGTAGCTGAAATAAGTCGTTGACTACAGCCTGTAAATTGGGAAATGGCAAAAATTGTACAGTCTACACAGTTTCAACATATGCCCATGGTGTGTGCCATGTATTTGGGCCCATCTGGGCACAAAAAGGGTTTCAACAAACTGACAGTTCAACCATAACACATGGCACGGCCATTTCTGACTTACTATATGCAATGACGTTACTCTCAAAGTTAGCCATAGTTAAATGCAAAGCGCATAAAACCGATGACTCTTTTATCACTAAGGGTAACACGGTCGCTGACAAGGCAGCAAAGAAAGCTGCAGTAGGGCCTACTCAGATGATGGCTCTGACTAACCCAGGGGAGGGACAGGTGCGACATCCCCAGGAGGACAATTCGGCTCATATTGTAGAATTACAGAATACCGTGGGCTTGGCAGAAATATCTACTTGGATAAAAAGGGGGGCAAAGAAAGAAGTGGGAACAGGGCTTTGGCGTCGTGTAGTTGGGCTAGTTGTGGCACCAGCGAGATTTCTCCCACTATTAATAAAAGATGCCCACAGTCTAGACCAGGGGTGGGCAATCTTATCCGGAAAGGGCCGGTGTGGGTGCAGGTTTTCATTCCAACCAAGCAGAAGCCACACCTGAATCTATTGAAAGCCAAGATCAACTGTTTAAACAGATGGAATCAGGTGTGCCTCCTGCTTGGTTGGAATGAAAACCTGCACCCACACTGGCCCTTTCCAGATAAGATTGCCCACCCCTGGTCAAGACCATTCCAACAGAACAGAAGCAATCCAAAAAATCCGCAAGGAGTGGTGGTCACCATACCTGGCCAGTGCAGTCGATCACGCTCTTAGCAAATGTGAGACCTGCATCAGGAATAATGTCTGAAAAAACTTTACCACCCTCATTGGACACATACCAGAACCAATGGGTCCCTTCCGGCACATAATGATGGACTACATAGATATGGTGGCCGACAGTAGAATAGAGAAGAAACAATACATTTTGGTAGTAGAAGATCGCATTAGTCGATGGGTCAAGGCCACTGCTACAGCCAAGGAAGACACACGAAAAGCTGCTAAATTCCTTTGTCAAGAAGTCATACCAAGATTCGGCATCCCTGACTATTTGAGCTCAAATAATGGCGTCCATTTTGTAAATAGTACAATCGAAGTGATCGCAACCACGCTGGGGATGGACCACAAGCTGGGATGTGTGTACCACCCCCAATCCCAAGGAATGGTTGAGCGGGCAAACAGAAAGATAAAAAGCAAACTGGCAAAGATCTGTGAAATCTCCCGCCTAAACTGCGTACAGGCCTTGCCATTGACCTTGATGAAAATGCGCTCACAAACTAACCACGTTACTCATTTAACCCCGCATGAAATGCTTACATGCCACCCCATGCCAATGGCATATACTCGGGGTCCATATAAAGGGCCATCCCTGGAATGAGGGATGGCCTCATTCCAGGGCTAAATGCAGGAATACGTACGTAATCTTTCCCAGATCCACAGGCACTTATATTTGCAGGTTTGCGAGGCGTAGCACCAGAAAGACTAGTGGAACCCGGTGACCAGGTGTACATACGTACGTTCAAGAGGAAAAATCCCCTTGATCACAGAAGGGAAGGACCTGTCACGGTGGTTGCGGCTACCCCAACCGCCGTGAAAGTTGAGGGCAAAGACCATTGGTACCACCTAAATCACTGTAGCAGAGGAGACAGAAAAGGTCCGCTGTTGCACCCCCCAGTCGAAGGGGAAGCATCCACCTCCAGACAAAGTGAGCCCTGGACCAGTCCCGAGCCAGAGGACAAGGATCTCACTAGCGAGAGCAAGGCAGAGGAGCAGGTGAGCCCCTCACAAGGTACACGTGCCCAAACTAAATGACGGACAGCTAAATAATCTCAAAGAACACAAACGGGCCACAGTCCTTCACTCCAAGAGTTTCCCTCGCCCCCTGGTCGTGAACGACATGAGACAGACCGCTCAGGCAGCCTTTTTCCAAGCGATGACAAAACCCAAGCCAGAATAACCCAAATTATACAAAGTGAAGTGGGCCCCACAGAGTTACCCTTCCAGACATTAGAGTTGGACTTCTTGAGTACTATTGACAACTTGCCTATAGTAGATCCCCTGACTTTGCAAGACCAGCCATCGGGAGCTCATATCCCGCTAGAACATTTGCTCGACCAGACCCTGCCTGGTACCACCCCAGAAAATAGACTGGCTCCTCCGTAGTAAGCGTTTTGGATCAGACAAAGTGGTTGTGTCCACATGGGTGGCCACCGGCGTTACATGCATGCTCACGCTTTTTATTGTATTTTATGATGCAGCTTCCCTTACTGCTGTAAACTTACACAATGCAACAGTGTTCCCGAATGCTTCTTCCATGGTCGTTACTGCCCCATCTGGACCACATGCCCCACTGCTTAGGGTTCGTCATGATCGGTGGTTCTATACCCTGTCTATATGGTTCCGCCAGCGGTTCACTTGTAAAAGACCAAACTCCAGAGCCCGACACCCCAAACAAAGTAATTTCTCACTACCCTCAACATTGGTGCAATATCTCACTCTGCTTCCACTCAAAACAGCAAGGAGCCTGATATGTGCCTTGGCACTGCTAAAACATGCACACAATGAATCATTGATAAGAAATAGCCCTCATCTAGCCACATACACTCTCATGCCCACACTGGCTGAAATGCAGGTTTGCCATATGAACATCGTGGGTGTGGAAAAAACAGCCTGGTGCGCTTACAACAAGACAGTTAAGGGTACGGCAAATGGCAGCATAGCCACTGTAAAGAACCTCTTCTGGTGATCATTTCGCTGTTCTGCATCGTCATGTGCTAACCTACGCTCTAGTAACACCCCTTCTGCTCACGTTCACGTTCATGCACATGCTCACGTTCACTATCATGCACCCATGCACAACACGGAAGCTCAGATGTTGATGAAATTACAATGCTACTCCATTACCACTGATAACATTAGCTTAGCTCAGGACCAAAGTAACATGTACTTAGCATGGATTTTTCATATGGCTCGCTTGGTGACCGATCACTTGTGTCTTGTTTGTCATGACCGCAGCACTGGCCACCATTTCATGCTTCCGTTGGGTGACCTAAAAGAATGCCTCGCTAAACCCTATACGGAAGATTTCTTGTGTCCCACTGTCTGTCTGCTTGGAGCAATTTCAGTTGGCTTCGGGCCTACTATCAGCTCTAGTTGTGAGTTTCACCCAGTTCAAACACAAGGGTCTGGTTCCATGCCAGTACGCACCAACGGGCCACGCTCCTCCTCTCTCTGTTTGTGCTCAAAACACATAGTGTACCCTGTGGGGAACTGTGGATAGCTTAAATATAACTACACACTCCTCCTGCAACATGTCTACTGACTACTCGTGTACGGACTCTGAATTCGTCCGTGTTTCTTTACCTGACCTAAGAGAAGGCACACTCCCACTTGCAGACATTTTCTGGTACTGTGGCGGAGACCGTGTACCACAGACTCTCCTGCCAAAGTGGCAAGGCTGCTGTGCACCTGTCTGGTTGGATGGAAAGACTGGCATACTGATACTGCCTGACAACACGCTCAGGGCCACACTCCCTGTGGGAGTCCCAGACCATTTCACGGCAATGGAGGCAGTGGGCAGTGGGTTCACATCCATTTTATTTCCTAGTGTACAGATAAATCGCAACACAGCCTGGATCAACTACATTTGGTACAACAACGCTTTATTAACTACTTCATCAGAGTGCTAGGCCTGACTCGTGACCAGCTGCACGCAACATTTCTCATGGCCGTGCAGAATCGGTTTGTGCTTGATCAAATGCATGCTCCGGAGGAAGGGGTATGCACCATGATTGGCCCAGAATGCTATGCAGCCATCCCCTTACACACGGGGGCCGAAGGGGCTCCCACCCACATTCTGGACTGTTTGAAAACCCTGCAGGTGGAGCATGTGCGTAATACTGGGTTTGCCACATACCTTCCCTCCTGGCTTTCATGGCTATTCTCTGCAGATTGGACAGCTACCTTAACCCACCTTGGGGTGGCTCTCATTGGCCTTCTTCTCATCCTAGCCCTCATTGTATGTTGTGTTTTCCCCTAAGGTAAAAGCTTTGCAATTTCCACTGTTTCCAATGTTTCTGGCCAACCCAGAAATGGCTCAGAGACCAATGTCTCTGGACAATATGTCCTCATAGGGGGCTGTGAGGTGGCACTGCCTCATAGGAGGGAGGATAAGGATGTCAGCGGACATGGGTATGAAACGATTGCTGAGTGAGTCATTACCATTCATGAGGCTGTCAGTGAACACGGGTATGAAGTGATGGCTCAGCAAGTCATTACCGTTCAACCACAATGAGCCTGCAATGGCAGAAAAGCCACCCCAGGATACGAGGAACTGATGCAAAGCATACCTGACGAGATTATGGTATAAGTGAACTCTCTTGCACATTGTGGAATGACTGTATTAGCATTGACTGTACTTTTAATTATTTTCAATTTATTAGATAAAGCAGTGTTTGAACTATACTTTTAACTGGAGCTAGTTGTTGATTCAGGCTATGTTTTGTGGTTTATGTTCAGAGTTTGTTTGTATATACATATGTATATACGCATATGTATATATGTATATACGTATATACATATGTGTTCAAGGAAGTTAAGAAGAGTGATGAGCCATGCCCTGGGTGTAAGTGCTAGCCTAACCTCTCCCCAAAGGGTGACCCTCTATGGAACGCAAAGTGCCTGGGATGAAGACAAACTGCATAAAGGAAGTCACTGCCATGAGCACCACTAAGGAAAACTCCAGATGGAGAAAAGTGATCAATAACTTGTTATAAACTGACTGTGGTGATACACATAATGTGTAAAGAACTGCAAACACAACCAGGTGCAGGAAAAGAAAAAGGGCACTGTCGAGTACGAAGGTGCTGGCAGGGTGGGAATTTTTCCTCAGAGAGGTTTTTTTGCCCACCCCTGGATGCGTAGTGTGTGAATTGTGAAAAGCAAGGAGAGCGACAATCAGAAACCTTGAGTCCTGAAGAATACAAGACAAAGAGTAAAAAAGTCCAGTTGAGAAAAATATGGACAAAAGAGGTAAAACTTTAAATCCACATAGTTAATGATTAGCGCTTAGTCTCAAAATTAAAAAATATCATCGATCAGTATTTAATCATTGTGACCAAGAAATATAATCAATATTTAACCCCACTAATTGACCGTACTAACCCCTATGAAAACATGAGCAGGTATTTCTATGTAGCTGCGGCCCAGACAAAGAAAAATGGAGCCTTGCACCCCATACTCCACTTACCCATCTACTTTGAAGCACCTAGGAGGATGGCTTTGGATTCTCTCCCACCGGCCCTCCAAACAATTGATCAGTGATGGGCTAAGGGTGCCCCAGAATCAGTTTATTCACAGATACCCACTAAATTAGGAAGGTGAGGCTTGGAAAGCCTCATGGGGGGAATGTTATATTAAATTTATTATAGAAATAACATACAAGGGAAACAGATATGAAAGATAAGAGTTTAATGAGAAAAAGGGGAGATACAGGCTAATAAAGAGGGCTGGTGTGCGAATAATCGCTATGAGAGGGAGGTTGGTGTTGGCTCGAATTTAGCCTATTACCCAAAAACATTTAAAATTCAACTTAGAAGCCAATACTCACATCTACCTCTGAGACCAGTTGGAGATAGAAAAAATACACCAGCCGTGAGTGAGAAGAAGCAAGGGTCCAGCTTTATTGTTTCATTCCACCACACGAGATCCACACCGATGAGAATTCTCAGAAGTGATCCCAATACCCTGAGCTTAAGCTCCAGTATTTATACTGTATTTACACACTAGATAACCCATAGGTTTCCAGAAAAGGCCTATTTCACTTACCCATAGAATTGAAACCAGGGGTTTTAATTTACACATAAAATCAGAACCCAGGCATTTCCAACAACCCAGGAAACAAAAACCCAGAGTTTCTAGTTACCTAGGTTGTCAAAAACCAGGATTCTCAATTACCTAGGGGGTCAAAAACCAGGATTCTCATTTACCTAGGTAGTCAGAAACCAGGATTCTCAATTCCCTAGGTAAAAAAAATGACGTAGACAAGACGACTAAACAACCGGGAGGGACCTTGGTCTTATCGTTATCTCGAGGGGGGGGGGGGGGGGGCAGTTTGACCCAGCCACCCTTATAACTGGCTTTCTTCATGGTTCTCTAAAAATTAAGGCTTTCCTTGCGAGACGAGAATCTTCACCACCTGAATCATGAGTAAGTTATATTTTCCTTTTTTCCCTGTATTTCTCGTTTATAATTTATTTTCATATTTGCACTATATTTCTTATTTTATATATATTTATACTACTTGAAAAGCGGTTTACTGTACTTCCAACTTCTTAATATCATTACAGTTCTACTGTCCTGCATATCCTACTATTCTGTTTTTTATAGAGTTTCTCTATTACTATAAGATTTTATTAAAGTTATTCATGTGTGTGTATGAGGAAGAGAGTGTGTGTGTATGTATGTTGTGTCTACTTGCCCGCCCTTGACTGTACGAGTGTGTGTGTGTGTGTGTGTGTGTGTGTGTGTTTTTAGCACTCCTCAGCTCGTACACTTCTTTTTGACTTTTTTGACTATTACTGCTCTTAAATTGCTCTTAATTCCAATCTGTCAATGTCCGCCTAATCCCGCTTCTATGTGTCTAGGTGCCCGTTTTTCCTTCTTCTCCCTTATGTTTATTTTATGACATTTTTTATCCACAACATTTCCCCCTCTGAGGCTGTGAAGCCTCATACACTACCTTAATTAAGCGGGTATCTGTGGAGGAACTGGTTCTGCCGCACCCCATGGCCGTCCCCCGCTAGCTGTCGGAGGATTACTCTAACAAGGCCATAATCCCTGCGCCCGTCGTCCCCGTAATCCAATGGGTCCCTTACATTAACCACTTCTACGCAACACTGATCCGAACAGGAGCTGAGGAGGTTTTGTAGACCTGGTGGGAGACGTGCTAGTGTTGTGCGCCCCGGGGTCTCATAGTAGATTGGCAGCTGGAGAATGGGCCTTAGGACCCCCCTACATCCACTTTGCGCCGGACATGTGTAGATGTACCTAGCCATAACTCTTAACCCTTAACTTACTTCTCCTTTTAACTATGTATATATATATCTCATTTCGAATTTAACTACCTTGATTATACGTTTGTTTGCCTACATCGATTATAAGTGTGATTAACTGAGTTCCCCTAATCATTTATTACTACTACTACTGCCGTACGTATGAGTACACTACAGTAACTAACTACTTGATCTACACGTCCCTATCTTTCACAACTAGGCCTGTCAGCCCACAGTTTTGTATTTGTCGGGACCTGCAGATTCTTGCTTCCCCTCAAAAACCAAACCCCAGTCTTTCGCAGTCAGGGGTGGGCGAAAAAACCTCTTACGAGGAAAAATTCCCACCCTGCCAGCACTATGTGCTCGGCAGCACCATTATACTTTTCTCATGCCTGATTGCGTCACACTTTTTTGCCCATCACATTACATGTCATGTCACATATCACAGCATTTTATAACACTCGGCATAACAGTCTCTATCGGCAGTATCCCTCTGTATTCCAGTTGTCTTCGGCTCAAGCACTTTACGTACTGTAGAGAACCACCCTTTGGGGAGAGGTTAGGCTAGCACTTACACCCAGGGTATGGATCATCACATCTTCTTCTCACCCCTCAGGGTTCAGTAGATCTGCAACACAAATGAACATATAGAAAACACCAATAGGTCCCGTTTGTCTCGGATAGGCCCATTACCTTGCCACTACCTTGTACAAACGGGTCCTTGCGCCCCCTTTCCCATCAGTCCTGGCTCAGTTACCGTCTCATGTTCTCGTAGACGCTGGTGTTGCTGCTGTCACTGCTCATTGACCCCTGTCTGTCGCTGCTGTCGCTGCTCATTGTCTCCCGTCGCATGGTCTCAATCACCACCCCCCGTTGAGGCGGTAACGCCTCACCCTTAACAACATACTGGCCAGAAAAGGAGGCTGAGGACATCACCATCCGCCGTGCGCAGGGGATCACACAGCAGGCCACCAGAGCCATAAGGAGAAGGAGGACGAACAGGGACGCTCCCAAGCGGGTCAGGGCAGCAGTCCAATCTCCAGAAAGAAACCAGGAGAGCCACGGCGGGAGGCGGAGACTAGACCCAAAGCCGGAGTTAGCCGCTTGCTCCGCCTGGAGGGCTTGTAGTTGGCCCAGGACCTTGGAGAGGGCTCCCTCAGAACCAGTGTGCAAAGGGATTGCAGCACAGCACTCGGGACCAATCATTGTACAGACACCTTCCTCCGGGGCCCGCATCTGGTCCAGGACAAAACGGTTCTGAGCAGCCATGAGGGAAGTGGCATGGAGCTGATCACGGACCAGTCCAAGAGCACTCAGCGAGTAGTTAATGAAGCGTTGCTCGTTGTACCACATGTAATTAATCCATGCCACGTTGCGGTTGATCTGCACGGCCGGGAGCAAAATAGACGCTACACCACTGCCAACGGCCTCCATGGCTCTGTAGCGAGCAGGAACGCCAACGGGGGTACCCCCAAAGTCAAGATGGATGGTCTCATCAGCAGCCCAGTCAGAATAGTTCGCTGCATCAGCGTCACGGACATACTGAGTCCATAGGGCCACGTCGCGGCGTGAACGGGACCGGCCGGATGACGGTCGGTCAGCCACCAACAAAACACGGGTCTTACTGTCCAACCTAACCGGGGCGCAGCATCCCTGCCACTCCGCAGGCAAATTCTGGCGTACACGTTGGCCCCCGCAAAACCAGAACACATCCGCAAGGGGAACAGTACCACCACTAAGATCAGGTAGGGGAATTACCACGTTGGGGGTGCATGGGGGTGAATCACAAACAGAGGGGGTTTCAATTTGCAAATCATTAGCGAACAGGGAGACATTACATCGGGCAGACACATTTCCCACAGGATATACGCCAACAGAGGAGCAGAGGCAGATGGGAAAGAACGAGGGCAGAGACGGTTGGACGCGGACAAAAGTCGACACTTGGGAGGTTACAGGGTGAAACAGGCATGAGGAGCTTGCATTGTGCATCCACGATGGGCCAAAATCAGCCGAAAGGGCCCCAAGGAGGCACACAGTAGGACACAAAAAATCAACAGAATAGGGGTTGGTGAGACATTCTGTGAGGTTCCCCATAGGCAGCATAAAATGGGGGGTGAGGCTACGATCATGACATACGAGACACGAGCGATCCGTCACAGATCGAGCAGTGTGGACCATCCATGCCATATACATGTTACTCTGCTCCTCCGTGAGCGAGGTGTTAGCGGTAGAGATTGAATAATATTGTAATTTCATTAATTTATGTGCGATCGGAGTTGACATCGGGGCAATGAGGAGGGGGTGGAGAGCCCGGGATGCAAAGGGTGACCCTGTACTATCATGGTAAGAACATGCCGTAGCCGAGCAAAGGAACGGTAGCCACAGGGGGCCAATCGTGGGCAGCTCGAAGGAGCATCTACTCGTCCGTGCTCTACCAGTAATTCTAAGATGTCCTACGTGAATCTCCACAGACCGAGCTGGGGAGAAAGTGAATGAGGCCAAATAGGGACTTCTCCCAATCAGGGACTCTTCATGGGCGAGTCTAAGGAGAGCTAACGCGCACATCGAGCTACGGGAACCTATAGTTGAGCCAGGGGCCGTCCAGGATCGAACACGCCTAATACGAGGATAGAGGGCTGTGCGGGAAGTAGCAGCCGCTAGTGGGCGTAATGTATGATAGGAATCCAGGGCATTCCTTTTAAACATTGGGTCGTAGAAAAAGAAAAAGAGTGCTATTAGCCCTGCTGTAAAAATCAGTTTACCCACATACGTGCTACTATTCTGTGGAGCTCGTTCCACCGGTCCCCTCCGGAACCGGGGGTAGGGGAGTGCGCAAGGATTCATGTGGAGACTGACGTTCAGGAGTAAGCTCAGGTAAGTTCAACTGTGCTGCTAGAGACTGTAGCGTATCTGAGTTGATTAGGCTCAGAGGCAAAGCGGGGTCGTCAAGGTCCTGACAGAGAGTGGCAAACGTAGACAGAAAATCCTCCGTTGCTGGGGTTACAACTTCCTGTGGGCAGGTAACTACACCCGTCACTTCTACTCGGGGCGTGAGAACGGTGAGGCTACTGGCATCAGACTGAGACAGTCTATCTAGTTTTTCCACAGCTCGCCGCTTATTCTGGGCTCGAGTGCCGTAGGCAGGGCTCAGGGATGCACCCGAATCACTGTCACTATCAGTGAACACCACTGCCCCAGTGGGCTTCCTTGTACTGACTAGTCTTGAGGTCGATGGTTGTTCGTCGGTAGTGTCTTGCAGTAGCGGTCCCTTACCTGGTTCGGCGCTGCTGCAGTGGTTCAAGTGATACCAGTAATTCCTCCCCTCTACTTTCACAGCCGTGGGGGTTGCAGCGACCACGGTGAATGGTCCTTCCCGACGTCCCGCAAGGGGGCTCTTTCTCTTGAAAACACGAATGTATACCTGGTCCCCCGGTGCCACTAGGCGCACATCCTCCTGTACCTCGCTCTCTCCATGGACTGCCTCACGAACCTGTGAATACAAATGTCTATGGATTTTGGTGAGGGTTCGCACATAATCCTGCATTTCGTCCTCCAATTGTGCCAAAGACGGCCCTGTGTATGGACCTCGGGTGAATGCCATAGGCATTGGGCGCCCAGTAAGCATTTCATGAGGAGTCAAGTGCGTCATACGATTGGTCTGAGAACGCATCTTCATCAAGGCCAGTGGTAAGGCCTGTACCCAGTTCAGGCGAGAACTCTCACATATTTTTGCCAGTTTATTAACTAGGGTACCGTTCACTCGTTCTACCATGCCCTGGGATTGAGGATGATACACACAACCTAGCTTATGATCTATCCCCAAGGCAGATGCCACATTGTCAATGTTATTCACAAAGTGGGTACCGTTGTCCGAACTCAGAAAATCTGGAATACCGAACCAGGGAATGACTTCGCGACATAAAAATTTAGCCGCGGTCCTCGCATCTTCCTTGGAAGTTGCAGCTGCCTCCACCCACCTGCTGAAGCGGTCTACTATTACTAGAATGTAGCGCTTCCCTTCTTTCCGGTTGTCTGCTCCCATGTCTACATAATCCATCATTATATGCCGGAACGGCCCCTTCGGCGGGGGAATATGTCCTAAAGGAGCAGTGAAGTTCTTTCGCACATTGTTCTTGATACACACTTCACATCTATTCAACGCATAGTCCACCATACTGGCCAGAAATGGGGACCACCATTCCTGACGGATTTTTCGGATAGTTTCGGTTCTATGGGCATGATCCAAGCCATGGGCTTCTTTGATCAAGAGTGGGAGGTAACTGGCTGGGGCTATACACAATCCTTCTATGCTGCGCCACAATCCAGTACCCGCCTCTTTTCTCGCCCCCCGTTTTATCCACGCCGATACTTCAGTCACACCTGCGGTGTTCTGCAGCTCCACCAAGTGGGCCACATTGTCTACCTGCGGATGCCGCATCGGACTTTCCCCAGGCTGAGTTAGGGCCATCATCTGCCCCGGCCCTACGGCAGCTTTCTTAGCTGCCTCATCCGCCAGTGAGTTCCCTTTAGTGATAAAGGAGTCATCGGTCCTATGTGCCCTGCATTTCACTACAGCTAATTTTGTGGGCAATGTCATAGCATATAGTAAATCTGAAATCGCTTCCCCGTGGGTCACGGTGGTCCCATCTGCCCGCTGGAATCCCCTTTGAGCCCAGATTGGTCCAAACACATGGCAGACTCCATGAGCATAGGCTGAGTCCGTATATATATTGCAACTCTCATTACGGCCCAAATTACATGCAGCTGTCAACGCCCGTAGTTCAGCTAGCTGGGCCGAGCAGGGTTGGGGGAGCGGAATACTCATCACTACCTCAAACGTCGCCGGGTTTCGTCGTGCTTCTACTACTGCCAACCCAGCCTTATTGCCCGTATCAGTACGATAACAGGAACCGTCCACAAAATACGTATGCTTAGCATTATCAATAGGGCAGTTCTCCAAATTTGAACGCGCTTTCAAAAATATCTCTGATACCGCTACGCACTCATGGGGTACACCATCTATCGGGGTTACCAGTTTATCGGCCGGATTCACCGTCGTGCACCGTTCTATGGTGAGCTCCGGGGCTGACAGAATGGAGTCATATCCTGTTCGACGGGAGTTCGTTATCACAAAGGTCTGACTCGTTAGGAGCGCATGCAGCGCATGGGTCGTATATAATGTAACTGGGTGCCCCATGGTGATTGAGGACGCTTTCTGATATGCAAATGCGGCCGCTGCCAAAGACCGATAACAGGGGGGCATCCCTTTTTCCACGTTATCGAGAGCCGTGCTGTAATAGGAGATGGCCTTTTTTCCCATCCCTTGTTGCTGCTGAGTTAGGACGGCCAATGCGTACCCCTTTCTTTCGGATACATAGAGGTGAAAAGGTTTGCTATAATCTGGGTTAGCCAATGCAGGAGCGGTCATTAAGGCCATTTTAATATCTGCGAGTGCAGCTAGAGCTTCAGGAGTCCAGACGAGGGGGGCATTTGGCTGTGATTGGTCTGCTGCCTTAATCATATCCCGTAATGGTTGGACCCTTAGCGCGAACTCACATATCCATGGGCGACTGAACCCCACCATTCCTAGAAATGCCAACATCTGTCACATGGTGGTTGGCTGTGGGGCCTTGCGTATGGCCTCTACATGCTTTGGCGCTATAGTACGGCTTTCTCCCTCTAACACACGACCTAGGTATTCCACCTTTTGTCTACAAAATTGCAACTTTTCTTTACTTACTTTGTGGCCATTTTCGGCCAACATTCTTAGAACCTTTAGAGAGTTGTGCTGGCATTGCTCTTTGGACGCACTACAAATCAAAAGGTCGTCGACATATTGCAAGATGGTGCTACGGCACTCCAGGGCTGAGAGGTCTTGAGCCAGTACCTGATTAAATATGGATGGGCTTTCACAGTATCCCTGCGGAAGTCTAGTGTATGTGTACTGCTGCCCTTCGTATGTGAAAGCAAACAAATGCTGTGAGTCTGGGTGCAGTGGCACGCTAAAAAATGCTGAGCATAAATCTATGACAGTATACCATTTGGTCCCTTCTGGAATGTTCGACAATAGGGTGTGTGGGTCTGGCACTACTGGTGTTTCCGGTATCACAATTTGGTTAATAGCACGCAAATCATGTACTAGCCTCCACTTCTCTGAGTCAGGTTTTCTAACTGGAAAAATGGGGGTATTGCACTGACTTCGCGTGGAGATTAGTACTCCGGCCTCTACCAATCCGTGTATTGTGGGCCGTATGCCTTCTCTAGCTTGCACTGACAACGGATACTATTTCTGGTAGGGCAACCTTGCATTCTCTTTTACCTTAATCTGAGCTAGTTCGGCGGATTTAACCAACCCTACGTCGGTCGGATGTTTTGTCCATAGCTGTTCTGGAATAGTTTTCAGTATTTCCTCATTGTCCTGATCTTTTGCTGCCTTAACTGCCATTTGTAAACCACTCCGGTCCGTATTCGTGCATATGCAGACACTAGTGGCCACGGCGGTATCAACTGCTGTTACTGAGATTCGCACAAACTTTCCATCAGGCGACTTGTGCAAGGATGGATTGGTAGTTGGCTTCCACTCTTTTACTTCTTTTGCCTGCCCTATCATTGGCTCTACCGCTTCCCGTTCCAGGCCTTTGGTGACCATGAGTGTGACATGGGGCACTGTCCCTTCCAGCTGATACCAGTTAGCGATTCTATCTGGGAGCTTTATAATAGCCGCCACTCCCTGCGGGCCGCTTATTATTTCCATGGTTTTAATGTCCACTACTTGTCCCTGTTCCATGTCCTCCCAAAGCTGAGCATATTCCTGGTCTCGTCCACCGTCATCATTTTTAATAGTGCAATATAAAGGGGCCTCCACTTCTGCGCAATCGGGCCGCATGTACTGTAACCATGGTTTCCATTCTGCGTATCTGTGCCAGAGTTCCGAGTTAGCTGGATCGTCACTGTAACAGTTCCCTCTTTTTCTGGATGCAGTGTGGTGACGGACTGCATGAGCTCCCCCCTGGGCTTCTCTAGGCCTCCTCAACTCTGGCTGGGTCCCGGCTCCCCATAGGGGCCATACATGGGGCCACCTTGGGGTACTGGGGGTAGCGATTGACACCGAGGTTGCATTCCATAGCTCTCCGGCACTCTCGGTCCAAGCACCTGACCTCTTCTTTCAGCCCTATCCACGCGGTCTCCCCAAGTTGGTCGTGGGACACGTGGACAATTTCTCCTGAAGTGGCTAGGATCACCGCATCCCCAACACCCTTCAGTTGCCATATCTGGTCTTGGCAAAACTCGACCCCGTCCGTATCCTCGTCCCCTCCCCCAGGCAGGTGGCATTCCCGGGTGCATGGGGGCCCTCATATGATATATGTAATCCATCTGGGCGGGGTGCAGCATAGTAGTTATGTGTGGGACTTGCTGTTGTGGGTGGGCCTGGTATCCACTGGCCAACAGCATAGGGTCAGCCTGTGCTGGGGCTGACGCTTGTGGATGGGGCACCATTACTGCCGCTTGTTTAATGTGCTCCCTCCTCCGTTCCTTCTCTTCCTGTTTAGTCCTGGTCAGTTCGCCGAGCTGTGCTTTATAGAGTTGGTTCATTAAGGTTTCAGTGGCATCTTTAGCTTCTTTTTCCAGCTTCCTGTGTTGCTCCACGTGATGGGTCACATGTGCCAGAAATGAAGCCCATTCCATTGCGTTGAGATCCACCACTTCCTCTAACTTCTTCTGTACCTCCCCAGGGAGAGCCTTCTTCAATAGCAGTTTGAACAGTCCCACACTTGCCACTGAATCGTCCCATTTGGCACCCGTTTCATCCCTCCATTTATCTTGAAACTTTTGTATGAAGGTTATCACGTTTTCTTCGTCTTTCAGTTTTATATTTTCAAGCTTCCCAGGGTCCATCTTAGCCGGAAACATACTCCTCACAGCATCCCATATTTCTTGTCGGTATAGGCCAAACGGGATGGCATCAGCCTTGGGGTCGTCTATCAAATCCCTGTGTTCTGCCCCATCGAAAATTTCTTCAGCCCGTCCCTTGCCCACTGTTTGGCAGAGAATGGCTTTGATATCGCCTATCGCCAGGTGCTGTCCTGATGTTTTTTCCTCAAACTGTGTAATCCATTTCTGCCCCCCTTCACACATGTTGGGTAATCGTTGGATCAGGCCCGTTAGGTCCATGAAACTCCAGGGTGCATAATGTAGGGCTTTTCCTTTAACCATGAGGGGCATCATCTGAGGTGGGGGTGACCCCCCAACCTGAGTAAGGCTGGGCTCCGACTGGGAGCGGGCATGCGCCAAGCACGCTGTGACACCAGGTTCGAATCTCACTGGGGGGCTCAGGCTTTCCCTGTTCCGTAGTGTTCTAGCTCCTCTACACTTCAAATCCTCCAAGTCCTCCTCCTCACTGACGTCTTGTTCAACTTTTCCTTCGTTGTCTGTTTCAGTCCCCTCGCTCTCAGTCCCCACTTGTTCGTCCAGTTCCATGTCTGAACTTACTTGCTTCTTCTTCTGCTGGTGATATATTAGGACTTTTGAGGCCTTACTCAGGCTTTTCACATGTTTTCCTGCTGACTGGTTCAGTGCTCTTCTCGACCTCTGTGATTTTGACTCTCCCAAACGGGGCTTGTGCGCATACTTATTCTTCACAGCAGTCGCCATTTGGAACGCTTGACCTGCGAGATTTTTCAATTCATCCATTTTACCCACGCCGTATGATATCCCGTCCTCTAGCCGTCGAATCCTGCCCTCCAATTCCTTATCCTCCTCGACAGCATATGGGGAGAGCACCACATCCCCCTCTATACGGACCACCCGCCCCACATTGTCTCTCGGCTCACTTTTTCCTCCTCCTTTGGTATGTGGAGCCCCTCGTGCTCCGTTTCCACCCTCGTGCCCTCTCTCGCTCCGACGACCTTCTTGATTGCCCCTGGTCCCATGCCCCTCCTGCTCCTGTATTTCCTCCAGTTCCTTGTTTTTTTGCTTGTGCACCATCGGCCGTGACCCTGGCCTCGGGGTGCTAGTGCTGGGGGGAATCTCCCCGTGCTCCGGCCACCCCGGAGTGCGGGTCCAGTTTTTCATATACTCCTGTAGTTCCCTGTCCCTCTCCTTGTTGCCTACCTGTGGGAGGTCCAGCCGTGGGCTTTCGCTCTCGACCGGGGTTCTATCCTCGTATTCGGCAGCTCCTTCTTCCATTTTGATAGGTTCTCCATCCTCCCGCATGCGATGCCTCATTCTTTGGTATCCGGTGAATGTTCCCTGTATGTCCACCTCAGTTTCCTTCCATTCATCTTCTCTGTCTTCCAGGTCTTGCATCATGTAGAGCCCGGCGGGTGGGGCACTTCCAACAGGTCTCACTGGAGGGCGGTACTGAGGATTATATGAGGGCGGGGCCTCGGCCAATTCCTCCTGAATGGCTTCTTTTATCTTTTTTCCTAGGCTTGCTTCCCTTTCTTCTTTCTTCCGTATCACCGCCTCTGCTCGTTCTCTCTGCCGCCTATCCTTCTCCTTCTCTTCTTTCCCTGCCTCCACAAACCAGTCCACTATCTTCTCTGTCTTCACACATTTCTCCCTCACTCTCAAGCCTTTTTTCTGTTCATTCCATACAGCTAATCTCTCTTTCATTATCTGGCATAGCTGTTCATCAAAAGTACCTTCCTCGGGCCATTTCCACTCACCACTTGTCTTCTCACTCCATTTTTTACAATAATGCCTAATGTCCTTCTCATCTGTACAGTGTTTGCTTATCACCCTCTCTATCGGGCTCATCTTTTTCTTACATCCAGCCATAACTCTGGTCGTGTCTCACACCTCTCAGCCCTTAGAGTCGGTTGTACACGCCCCCTCAATCCACTAAGTTATGCCTCACAGCCAAATGTTTTCCTCCTACCTTGCCTTGTTGTTCCCGCCTGCGTACCGATTTATGCCCGCTTTTCCCTTCCGTCCGTACTTGGCCCAACCAGCCTCCCTAGGGACTCACATACACTCAGAGTACATACATTCAATTTACTTATGACGATTAATTAATTAAGTTAAATGATTCAATTACTCTTAAAAGTCTTAAGTTTAACTTTAGGTAATTCACACAGCCTCACACAACAGCCAATCCGGCAATTCTTACATGTTTACAATATTCTTAGACATAATATCTACCTATCCAATATTACCCAATTTTGGGTAATTAAATAAAAATTATTGTTTGTCATTTAACTGAACAACACCTTCATAATTTATGGAATATAAAGGAAAGGTCCCAATGGACTGACTCACTGATTTCTCAACAATTTTGTTATATATTACTGGTCTAGAAGTTCTTATTCACACAATGGGCAGTCTGACAGATGCCTAAAATATTTAAAATATATATATATATATATTTTTTTTACAATTCTTGCATGCTCCCCCAATTTTTAAAACAGCAGTTATTGATACCAATAAAGTTATAATACACACAGTCACACCCGACTCACAGAAAGTCCATATCAGATTCAAAACATTAAAACAAATTTAAAAACAAAAATCTCACACTGTTCTATGTTACTCAGCTCAATCTGAAGTGCGCACACACACACATTTTCCTTCTTTTCCTTTTTTTCTTTCCACACAGAAGACAGGCCTGCTTGCGCAGATAAGAACAGATAGGGACACACACATACACCCCTTTCTATCAACAACTTCGGCACGCTCACACACACATTGTGTCACACACTCTCTCACACATATTTAGTTATTACATACACACCATTGTGGTCTCGGAATATAAAGCGCCTTCACACCAGCTCCGTATGTATGAAGCTTACAGTCACATAAATTAAATACAACTTTTTTCAAAAAAAAAAATTCTTCTTCTTCTTTTTTTTTTTTTTTTTCCCTTTTTTCTTTTTCCCTAAATCTTATCCAACTTATCCAACACACATACCTCTTTATGTATGGAGCTCTTGTTCAGAGCACTAATAAATATTTTTTCCCTGTCTCCAAAACTTACACGCTCTCACACCGCACTCATATTATAAGCACATATATTATAAGCACACACATTTGTTAGTACACATTCCATTCATACACCGGGCATGCTGTATTGCACGACCCGGACCTGGGCCCAGGATTTATTCCCCTCTCTATCCAGCCCTGGAATCTAATCTATCTATCTTTTATCTAATCTTTTTCCAGCGGTATTAGGGGTCCCCTCCAATGCAGCCGCCACTAGACTGCTAGTCTAGTCTAGTAGCCGGTATCTGGGGTCTGAGGCCTCATTTTCCACCTGCTTTCTATCCCCGCCCTGGAGTATTTCTCTATTTCTCTTCTCTTTTTTCTACCTTTTTTCTACCTTTTTTCCCTTTCTCCAGCGGTATTGCAGGACTTTCACTCACACAACACATATACCATATCCTTACACAGTCTTATGAACCTTATACAATTACAATAAGTACAATCTTCTACAATCTACACTTCTCTTACCTCTTCTCACTCACTCAAGGTTCTTTTGGAGACCCACTTAGTCTTTCTTCCCACCCCGGGACTTCTCAATCGTAACAACAGACCACTAAAACAGAGCTTTGAAATAACAGGCGTCTGCAATGCCTTTTCCTATACGGCCTGTCTGTTGCTTAGAGAGCGAAGTCCCACGGGAGAGATTCCAGACATGTAGATCTTAGCCCAGTCCCATCTGGGGTGCCAAATGTTGGCTCAAATTTAGCCTATTACCCAAAAAAATTTAAAACTCAACTTAGAAGCCAATACTCACATCTACCTCTGAGCCCAGTTGGAGATAGAAAAAATACACCAGCCGTGAGTGAGAAGAAGCAAGGGTCCAGCTTTATTGTTCCATTCCACCACACGAGATCCACACCGATGAGAATTCTCAAAAGTGATTCCCCATACCCTGAGCTTAAGCTCCAGTATTTATACTGTATTTACACACTAGATAACCCATATGTTTCCAGAAAAGGCCTATTTCACTTACACATAGAATCAGAACCCAGGCATTTCTAATAACCCAGAAAATAAAAACCCAGCGTTTTGAATTACATAGAGAATCAGAAACCAGGATTCTCATTTACCTTAGGTGGTCAGAAACCAGGATTCTCAATTACCTAGGTGGTCAGAAACCAGGATTCTCAATTACCTAGGGAAATAAAATGACGTAGACAAGACGACTAAACAACCGGGAGGGACCTTGGTCTTATCGTTATCTCGAGGGGGGGGGGGGGGGGGGGGGCAGTTTGACCCAGCCACCCTTATAACTGGCTCTCTTCATGGTTCTCTAAAAATTAAGGCTTTCCTTGCGAGACGAGAATCTTCACCATCTGAATCATGAGTAAGTTATATTTTCTATTTTTCCTGTATTTCTCGTTTATAATTTATTTTCATATTTGCACTATATTTCTTATTTTATATATATTTATACTACTTGAAAAGCGGTTTACTATACTTCCAACTTCTTAATATCATTACTGTTCTACTGTCCTGCATATCCTACTATTCTGTTTTTTATAGAGTTTCTCTATTACTATTAATTCATGTGTGTGTATGAGGAAGAGAGAGTGTGTGTGTATGTATGTTGTGTCTACTTGCCCGCCCTTGACTGTACGAGCGCGTGTGTGTGTGTGTGTTTTTAGCACTCCTCAGCTCGTACACTTCTTTTCGACTTTTTTTTTGACTATTACTGCTCTTAAATTGCTCGTAATTCCAATCTGTCAATGTCCGCCTAATCCCGCTTCTATGTGTCTAGGTGCCCGTTTTTCCTTCTTCTCCCTTTTGCTGGATGCTAGGTCTCCCTTATGTTTATTTTATGACATTTTTTATCCACAACAGTTTTATAGATCTTCCTATGAGTCTATGTGTGCTTCTCCTCTGCATATTGTGAAAGCTCTGGTTGGAACTGTTTCTATTAATAAATTCTTTTTGTTCTTCCTAGTTCTCGAGCCACATGTATGGGCGCCATGTATTTCAGATTCCCCCTAAAAGAAATTCTTACTTTTAAGAATCTTCTCCACGAAGCTGACCCAGACTCTTGACGTGAATTGCGGACCCCTATCACTCACGATCTCTTCCGGGATCCCAAAGTACCTGAATACATGCTGGAACAGTAACTCAGCTGTGTCAAGGGCAGACGGTAAGGCAGGTAGGGGGATGAGGTGCAGGGATTTAGAAAATCGGTCGATAAGTACTTACCGGGCAGCATCTGCGGTACCTTGGCTTGGGTGCTCGTAGAGCACAAGGACACGATGCGCTGTACCTCCTTGGACATGTTGGGCCACCAGTACTTCTTGGCCAACAACTGGTAGGTACGATGTACTCCTGGGGGGATGTACTAGAGTCGCTATTGCCGTGTGGGCCCAGGTGGTGAGCTCCAGCCGGTGTTGCTGTGGGACAAATCGCTTGCTGAGTGGACATGCTGCCGGGATTTGTGACCTAGGGAGGCATGCTAGGGCCTGGTCCAGTGCCCACTCAATGGCGCTGACTATGCAGGAGGGGGGCAGGATTTACTCTCCTTAGTCTGCTCGGCTCTCCGGGCAGTGGAGCTGTGACAGTGCTTCGGCCTTCGTGTTCTTCGAACCTGGCTGATATGACATGGTAAACTGGAACCTGGAGAAGAAAAGGGACCAGTGTGCCTGGCGAGGCATGAGATGTTTGGCTGTCCGCAGATACTCAAGGTTCTTATGGTCTGTATAGATAACAAACGGCTGCGTGGCGCCCTCCAGCCAGTGACTCCACTCCTCCAGGGCCAGTTTGACTGCCAGGAGTTCTCAGTTCCCCACATCATAGTTGCGTTCCGCTGTGGGTAATTTGCAGGAGAAGAATGCCACAGGGTGAAGCTTGGGTTTGTCCCGGAGCCTCTGTGAGAGGATGGCCCCCACTCCTGCTTCTGAGACATCAACCTCCACAACGAAGGGTCTGGAGGGATCAGGTTGTCTGAGGATTGGAGCCATAGTGAAGGCCTTCTTGAGCTTGTCCAATGCCTCCTGGGCGGCTGGGGTCCAAGCGAGCCGCCTTGGCTTGCCACGTAGGAGAGACATCAGGGGGTGCGCTATGGTGCTAAACCCTCAAATGAACCGCCGGTAAAAATGATCAAAACCGAGGAACTATTGCAACTCCTTGATGGTTTGGGGCGTGTGCCACTCTACCACAGCCTGCACTGTACATAGGTCCATGGTGACCCCCTTCGGGCTGATGACATATCCCAGGAAAGAGATCATGTGTTGATGGAATTCACACTTCTCTGCCTTTACGTAGAGCGAATGTTGTAGGAGGCGGCATAACACCTGCCACACATGGCCAATATGTTCCTCTCAGGATTCAGAATAAACCAGAATGTCATCAATGTAAGTAATGATGTTCCTCCCCAGCATGTCTCTCAGGACATCATTAATAAGGCACTGGAACACCCAGGGGGCATTAGCGAGCCCATACGGCATGACCAGGTACTCGTAGTAACCTGAGGTGGTGCTGAATGCCGTCTTCAAATCGTCCCCCTCACGTATGTGGACCAGGTTGTATGTGCTGCGCAGGTCCAGCTTAGTTAAAATGGTCGCGGACCATAGTTATTTGATGGCTGCAGGCACTAGTAGCAGGGGATACTGGTATTTTACCGAAACTTGGTTTAGGCCTTGGTAATTGATACATGGTCGGAGGCCCCCTCCTTTTTTCTCTATGTGGAGTTGATGTGGAGGGTCTAATGTATCCCTGTTGGAAAGCCTCCTGGATATACTCCTCCATTGCCTGTTGCTCGGCTTGGGAGAAGGGGGTACACAAAACCTCACGGTGGGGTGGCTCTGGGAAGGAGCTCAATTGCACAATTGTAGGAGTGGTGTGGTGGTAATCCGCTTGCCCTCTCCTTGCTGAATACCTCACTGAGGTCATGATATTCAGGAGGAACTGTGACTGGGAAGGGTATCGTGAGGCTCTCCACTGACGTGGCTAACCACCAGGACTATGGGGAGCATCAGGCAGTTGCTGAGGCAGTATGGGGACGACTGGGTAATCTGCTTGTCCACCCAAGAGACCTGGGGGTTGTGGCACTCCAATCAGGGCAGGCCCAAGATGATGAGGTGCCAGGCAGAGACAGTTATGTGCAGGACGATGGTTTCGCTGTGGAGGGCATTAATCTGGATTTCAAGGGGTGCTTTGCAGTGGGAGATGACCCCACCGCCTATGGAGGACCCATCGATAGACTGGATGTGGCGAGGCTGGAGTAGGGGATGAACGGGAAGGTCTAGGTCCTGCACAGTCTTCTGGTCAATGAAGTTGCCATCAGCTCCGGAATCGATCAGCGCTGTGAGCACAGTAGACACCCCTGAGCACTCAATCTTACCCGGCAACAAGAATACATGGGCTGCGCATGCTTGGTCGGGACTCACCATTTGACGACTCTCCCCAGCTGGTTGCGGCTTCTTGTGAGGGCACTGGCAGATGAGGTGGCTGTCCTCCCCACAGTAAAAGCAGTGGGACTCGCGCTGACATCCGTGCCTTTCCTCCTCATGAAGCCAAGAATGTCCAATCTGTATGGGTTCTGCTACGGCTCCTGGCATGGGGAGCTGGGGTACCCACAGCGTGGGGCGGTTGGTCCAGCGCAATTGGTCCAGCTGAATCGCGAGGTCAATGAGCGCATCAAGGATGAGTTGTTCATCCCGACAGGCCAACTCCTTCACCAGCTCTGGATTCAGCCCCTGACAGAACGCTGTCTTGAGGGCCGGTTAGTTCTATCCACTCTGTGCCGCAATGGAATGGAACTCCAGGGTGTACTCCACCGCATCACGCGAGCCCTGCATGATCTTCATGAGCTCCTGGCCGGTCTCCCATCTGTCAGGTGAATGATCGAAGGCACACTGGAAGTGGGAAACGAATTCCTCTAGCAAGGTGATGGCGCCACCCTCTCATTCCCACTCTGCAGTAGCCCATAACAAGGCACATCCAGTTAAGAGCTCCAGGAACTGCGTGATCTTATGGGTCTCCGGCATGTCAGGGTAGCTGGCGAAAAACATAGAACACTGTAGCAGGAAACCCTTACATCACTCTGGCTCTCCAGCATATCTCTCTGGCATGTGCGGTGACGGAAAGTGGGCAGGTGGCAGTGGTGGTCTGTGCACAGGCGGTGGTGGTGGTGGCATTGATGTGGCCGGGAGTGTAGATTGACACATGGGGGACAATTGTTCCATTAAGCGAGATATCTGCTCTTGTTGCGCATTAGTTAGACGAAGTAATCTGTTATGATACTTGAGGTGGAAGTAAGTGCAGGCAAAACAGGAGTAGGAAGGCGAGGGTCAGGCTGAAGGCGTAGTCATAATGCAGGCAGTAGTCAGATGATCAGGCGAACAGACAATACTGGACTTAGGCAGGGAATCGTATTCAAAACACGAGGCGGTAAATCCATAAATCCATAAATCCATAAGACGACGGCTTAGTGAACTACAGCGACGGGACTGCTGAGCGTTTACTTTGCAACTAGTTGAGTGTCCAGAGTCAGTTTATAAAGGGTGTGAGTGTGATTGGGAACAGGTGTGTATGATTAGAACTCCGGATAATGTGAACGCTTGTGTGAATGGGAAATGTAGTCCTCGTTGGCCATGTTTGTAGTTTGCGCTGCATTTTAGGAGCTGTAGTTGTGATTTCGCAGTGACATGACACATTAACATGTCATGTTGAGTTGTGTCAAGTCAGGTGTGAAACTCTGAAGAGCTTTTACCAACTTGTAATGCACATTACAGTGGGAAGAAATGTTTCATGCCTGTTTCAGCAATGTGGCAAAACTTTTTCAGTTGTGTCCATTTTACAGCAAATGTTTCTATTAAACACTGTGATAGTTCAGAGGTAAACCTGATTGATTTGATTGCACTTCCTTATGGCATGCATGAGTGCTCTGAACAGCAGTGTGAAACAGCACGAACAGCAGTGTGAAACACCACAGGCCTCTCTTTGCAGTGATACTGGTAATGTGGAACAAGATTTCCTTGCTGAAAGTGTGGATGAAGGACTATTTTTGAGAGATCTTGTTCTATTCTATTTTAAATTGTAATCAAAATCCATCCTCCACTGTTCAAATAATTGTTGATCACCTTCAAGAAATTCATGAAATTAGTCAGTCCCACCTACTTTTCCTACTTTTTGAGAGTGTTAAGTTCTTGCTGATAACAGTGACAGAACTAGAATTTGCACCCTGCTTTGGCTGATTTCCCCTCATCTGAATTCAGGAATAAGTTTACACAGACACTCGGAGTTCAGTGCAAAAGCTTCTTAGTTTTAATATTCAGAAAGCATAGTATATATAAACACAGAGATATTTATAAAGAATGATAAATGTCAATTGAACAGGTCACAGATCAAATCAGAACATCTATTACATAGGTTCAAGTGATATATGAACTTAAGACGTCTATTCTACCAGATAATAATAAGAAGAAGATCTGAGAGAGAGTGAGGATAAAAGCCATTGTATGTTAGATTCCCCCTAAAAGAAATTCTTACTTGCTATATAATCCCACTTATAAGCTTGCCTTGCAGTTTTTAGCTCATGCTCAGTAATGAGTATTCCTTCTTACCTTATCAGGTGGAGTTCGGGACCTCTGGGCTCGGAACCTTCTGTTTAGGAAGCCAGTCTTGTGGAGAGGGAAGAAAATAATAATAATTGAAACAAAAATTTGCCTATGACTCAATCAGGAGTCGTTGCTAGTTATTTGAAGTATATTCAAATCGTATAATCGTATATTCGAATCCACGATGAGGCTTTGGTTTATTAGATCAAAATAACAATATTTAACATAGGCGTCTCATCACTTGGATGATGGGGTGTACATAAGAGTCTCATCACTCGTATGATAATTGAGAGTAAATACGTTTACATAGGAACATACAGACAGATTTACAGAAGTGTTTCATTACTGGGATGATAAATGCAACTCATCACTCGGATGATAAATGCATAGGTTAGGCACATAAAAGTAAACAGAAGTGACACATCACAAGGATGATAAATGCAACTCATCACTAGGGTGATCAATGCATAAGTTAGGCAGACATAAAAGCAGACAGACAAGTCTCCCACTGGGACCCTTCGAGCTCCATTGTGAATGCACTGTTTGCGATGGCCATGGAATACACAGAAGTTAAAAGAATTACATATAATCCATACCTACCTGTGGGAACTAAATGCGTTTGCTGCTTCCATGTTCCATTACCATTATCTATCATCTATGTGTAAGGACCCACCTTGTCATACAGAGCAGGTATGCAACGAGTTCTCTGCCCATAACGGGACATGATTTGAGCCCTACATAGCCATAATGGTTTAACATGTTCTGGCAGTAAGAGTGCACCAGTGTTAGTATCAGAAAGCACTACACTTTCCAGGAAGCCTCCTTTTTCTAGAAAATCGCCTAAGCGCTCCTCTTAACTCGGTCAATAGAGAAGCAATCCAGATACTCAATCAAAGTACTGGTCATATTAAATGCTCCCTGGCACATCATGTTTTCCTCCCTCAGGCACGTTAAGCAAGCATATTCATTTGTACTGAGTTTTGCATATATAAAGCGTAAATTAAACTGGTCATAAAAGTCACACTTATAGCAGATCATCCTTTTGTCAACATGTCTCCTACATCGGTTCAGATCTAATTTATCTATATATTCTCCCAGTTGAGCTTGTAGGTCTATGTTTGGCCTACATGCATCCTCCTATTGAGAAACAACAGTGCTCAGTTCTTCACACAGTTGTACATTCTGGCAAGAGAATACTTTTAGTATCTTCTTCATCATATTTAGGTCTGTGAACATCATTATTATTCCAATTACGAATGATCCAGAACTTGTAAATATTTCTCCTATTCCTACGGCTACCAGACTGATAAATCCAGCGACTATCATAGTTTTCATCATACCTCCTTTAATAGCTTAGTACCACCAGGTATATTACGAGTAATAACCCTATGCTAAGACCAATACATAACAAATACGGTATATGTACATACTTATTTAACGCATTCAGTCCTGTCATTATTATACACAATATAACCATGGCAATTCTTCCTCTTTTCCGCATTATTTCTGCATAACTTTACTTGCACAGAACAATTGACCCATTAAGAAAATCATTGAGATTTATCGTCTTACAAAAATGTCAATGACTCCCAATAAGAATAGAATTATTTGGTATCTGGGATTTCTTATCATGGCTTGCCATATCGACCAAATGGTATAAAAAAAAAATTAACATTCCTACCTCTATTTGAGAAGCTGTAACCCCGTTAGATGGTCCAGGGTGGTCGCTAGTTGTGTTTTCAGCCTGGATGACTTTGGCAAAGTCGTTTCTGTTGTTTCCCTCGGCAGTAGCTTATCAGAGTTTGGATCCCAGATACAAATGCAATAGGTTGTTTGAGAGGTTTTTTTAGTCCGTATCAGCTTGGCTGTTTTTAAACACCCATCTGTTGAGGGTGTGGCATTAGCTTGTTTTCATCAGATGCGAGGCCACCCATGTTCGGGTGATCTTCTCAAACATACTTCAGTTAGCTTGCGGTTTCCAGACGTTATTGTTAAGCAGTTTGTTTGCTCCTAGTTGTTTTTTTTGAGGGCCTTTGCGAGTTGTTTTTGCGAGTTTTGTTGTCTTATCTCCGTGTCTAACTCACACTACTTATTTTTAAATGTCACCCTTGCCTTCCTGTTTTACTGACATTGTACCTCCATTAGTATCTGTTTCTTATATTATTTTGCTAGTTTTCAGGCCTTAGCTTTTAACCTTCTTTTGTGCAATCTATTCCTGCAGCAATAAATGCAACATTTTGTGTATTGGCATAGGAATTTCCAGATGCCTCGGTAGTGTCCTAGTATAATTATAAGTAAAATGCAGATACTCAACGTTATGGTCCACCAATACTTTTTTAACCATTCAAATGCAGACATAACATTTTCAATTAGTTCCATGTGCCTAGGGCTACATCCTTGATATGTTGTCCTGCTATTTTAAACACTTCTGAGCCTCGCCTGTTATTTCTTCCCACAAGGTCACTCGGTTGGTGTCTAAATTGACATTGTGGTAGTAGCTATTTCTTCTCCAGATCCAGTACCATTGGTTAGTAACCACTGCAGGTCCAGTCATACTTATGGTTTCTACATTTCCCTGGTATATATGAAGGCACGGGTTCTGTATTAAGTTAGCTCCACAAAACCTTTGTTTTTGTTCTTGCAGTATTCTTGCCACGATCCCGGCAGGGTGATGTCACGATCTGTAGTCACTATCCATTCAGTGTGCTATGTTTTTTGCCATAGAGGCATCCACATATACCTATTAATCCTCTCCATCCCTGGCCATATTGACCCTATTTGTTTATATGATTTGCTTTCCTATGGTCTACTCTATACCCCATAGTCGTTAATTTTACGGCCTTCTCCCATTCCAATTTATAGTGGCCACAGGGTAAGGACTGGTTGCAATAAGCACTTACAATTCCTCTGATATTTTTCAGGTGTTTCCAGTACCCTGTTTCATTCCATGCTTGTCTAGCTTCTACCTTCCACGAAAACTTACCGTATCCTTTACTGATATTCCTACAATGTTCATTACTTATGGCATAGGTAATTCCATTTTTCAAGGTGAACATGTACCCAGGGAATGAGTTGTTACTGTATGTTTTATAATTTGGAGTTCGGTATAACATTGTCGAGTTCAACTCTCTATCTGATAGGTAGGTTTCATTTAGCTTGTGCTATGTTTAGGCAATCGGCACGTTTTAAAGTGTTGCTTGGTTTTGACCGACACTTTGATTTATTGCACTTATGTAGGTACTATTTGTACATGCGCATACATTATTTCAAACCTTATTGGTGCAAAAAGACCCTTGAGCCCTTTATCTGGGAGCTTCGCCTGGCTCTTGTTACCATGATCCAGCTGGGTTCCTCATCACCTGCTATTACTGCATTCTGAACGAATTCTCGCGAGTTCAGGGTCCACACTAAAGTAGTAATGACCCCGCACTCATATGACTGTGTCTGTTAAAGTTGTAGTATCGTTTGGTCCCACACCTTAACGGTCATTTTCCAGTTATCTGTTTCTATCTGTATGCTATGGTTTTTGTAGGCTTTGTCTATTAGCCAATGTGTTGAGTTTATACTCCCTGTACTTAGCAGCTGCTCATATTGGGTATTATTCCCGTGGCATTTAGGGGCTATGTAGCTTATCCAGGCAGTGATGTTCAGTGAGCTGCTTTTACAGCCTGTCAACTCTGTTCTGTAATAATTTTCTATCTACTCCCCTATTATTTGCCACAATGAGCTTGTAGTCAAGGTCACATTTCCAATTGTAGTGTTATGTAGGCTTAAGCAAGGTATTACTAAATGTGTAACCTAGCAGTGAGTCTGGTTGGTCTTTGCTACCATGTAGTCTATAGACAGAGTGCACAGCATACTTACCGGTAAGCCCAGGATCATTAGGACGACAACCCTACATAAAGTTTTATGGTCAGGATGATTTCCACAGGCTCGTCCCCTTCCTGTAGGATAGTTTCTGCTCCATCGTAGGGCAATTTGCTCATGATAGGCTCTCCGTCTGTATTCGTTCCGACGTGACGGTTAGGCCTCCCATCTAATATTACGATTGTTATGTTTTTATGTGAGGTCAGGATCTTGGCCTCTCTCTTTCTATGGGACATAGTAGTGATTGGTACTGGGTATTCCTCAGGTCTATTCGGGTGGAGGTTTACATAAGTTTCCTCTCTCAAGTCACAAGTCTCTCTAGCCACCTTAATAGCGAGGTTTGCCCATGTTATAATCTCCCAATTGTATTCTTCCTTAAGTTTCAACCACCCAGATATCTGATCATGTTCTAACAACCTCTTTTCCTTCATTGATTCTTCCTAATAGCTCCTTCCCAAATGGAGAAGAGCCATAGGGCATTTACGGTTTCCAGGCTTCTTTCATTAGTTATTGATCGTCCTGTCTGTTCTAGCAGGGGTTGATATCCTGCTCCTGTAATGTTCCCTTGCAACCATCTATTGAACCCGTATTGCTTCTCACTGGAATAAAAGTGAGAAGGATATTTCTCTATTTTAGTTAGGATTTTTAATTCACCTTCCCTTGCACAGTTTGCACTGGGTTCAGAAGCTACAGCTTCAGATCTTGCGCACAGGGGTTTTTCCTCACCCGTGGTATTGCAGTGCTCTCTTCCTACTAGACCCAGTGGGCTATAGGCCGTTCGGACTGAGGCTATAGGTTTACGCATGTACGTTACCAATAACCCTCTACTCTCTAACTCTTCCCACCTTTGGCAGTTTTCTGTGTTCCAAGCATTCCATGAGCAATCACAGACTCTCCCTAGTCTTTCATATGCCTGTTTGAATTTCTCACACTTTAAGCACCTACAAGTGTGTGTAATGCCCTGCTCCCAGATCACAACCTTCTGGTGAGCAATCCTACACTGTCCGCACATGCATACTACCCCCAACTGACCAGGTTTTCAGCCCAGGGGTCTGCATTCCATTCAAATAGCAGAGGATCACCTCTGCCGTGTTTGACATATTCCAGGCCCTTCTTATAGGGTCCAATGTATTTTATATCTGTTACATCCTCTGAGCATATTATACACTTTCCTGGATCATACTTTATGTAGGCATTAGGGGTTCACTCCGAGATTCCGCCTTTAACCCATTGTGCTGAGCTGCCTCTCAGTTTAAGGCTACTTAAACTCTCTGCTTTGAACTAGAACTCTGATAATTCCATGCTGTTTCATAACCAGCTTTACTAGTTCTTTTGCTTCCATATCAAGTCCCTAGTTGATTTCTAATATTACCATATTAGAGTCTGTGACTTCTTTTACCTTATCTGGTGTTCCTTGAACCTTTTTCCACTAGGCTTAACTCGTCAGGTAAGGAATACTTCGTGACCAATTTTTAGGGGATTAGATCCTACTTCACCTTTCACTCGGTATCTTTCGAACACCTGCGAGTTAAGATAAAAGAGACACTGTTCAATTAATGTGTCCCACTCCCCTTCCTCCTCATTCCTAGTGAACCATTCCTTGGCACTCCTAATGGCTCATTCTGCGATGCCATTGGTTTCTGGCCTATATGGCATGGAATAGACCAATTCTATTCCTCTTTCTTGACACCACTTATTTACTAAGTTTCCACTAAAGTTAGGAGCATTATCAGCTCTAAAGCTTAGCTGTCTGGGTTTGTGTTTTACCCATTGATTTAATGCTTCTATTGTCTCTTCTTCTATGGCCCTTTTACATGGGTGTATTACTGTCCATTTGGAATGGTTGTCTATCAGGAGTAGAAAAAGACATTCTTAAGTTTAGTTTGTTTCCTAAATGGTCCTACAAAGTTCATGCTAACCTGCTGTCCTTCAAAGTCCTGCGGTAGTGAGGAGTAATCATTATGTCTGTTAGTTAAGGTTCTTTGACATTGTTTACATTCAAGTTTTATCTGGTATAAATGGCTTTATAATTTGGTATATTTAGGCCTAAACCTCTTATTTCATGTGCTACAACCTTGGTTCTCGGATGGTGTAGGTTGTCATGCTTTTTCTGGAGCTCGGTTCTCGCATACTTTTTTGTAACTGCATTTACATGAAATAAGAATTTGTTCACTTCACTGTTGCCTTCTGCCACTTCGGTATTTTGGTTTGTGTGGCTAACTTGGTGGTAACAATGAATCTTGATTTGATCTAACAGTTTATTGATCATAATCCATTGCTCATGATGAGTGATTGATTTCCTTTTGGCATTGTTATAGCCATTTAACTTCCAGACATCTATATCGTTATTTACTCCTTGCTACACATAGTGCAGGTCAGTTACGACTACTATTTCCGGTATTTTCATTTCTAAACACTTCTCTAGGACTTTAATCAGGGCTGTTACTTCAGTGGTCTGTGTGGATCCTTCTACTGTCCCTTTCTCCTTCATGCTTTCTCTTTTCCCTTGTTTCAATATATATCCCCAGCAGTTTTCTCCCTTGTGACTACTTCCATCTGTATATAGTCTGGGTAGTTTATGCCTACTCTTGGGGATTTCTGTGATCCTATCCTTCTTCAGAACCTTGTTTCGCACAAAATTAAATTGGAGATCCTCTGTAACTCTGCTGTAACTCTCATTGCGTATTCGTTGGAAATCATATGCTTCATTATCGGTTATGGCTCTAGCCAGTCCTCCTTTATGTTGCAGTTCTGCATTGGTGGGGTTAATAATAATTCGAGCATCCACCTGGAGTATGTCACCATGTCCTACTGATACCAACACTCCCGTCCCTAATATTATCACTGAATAGTAACTTATTTCATCAAGCTGGCCTGCTTCTGTCTCTGCTTCTTCTGACTCATCTAGTTGGAGTAGATCCCTTAATCTTTGTATTTTAGGACCTTCTCCTGACTTCTGATGTGGCTGACAACCTGCTGGCAGGCCCTCCCTGAGGTAGTTCCTGCCAGTCTCTTACTCTATTAATGTTAATTTTAGTTTTTTCAGAGTTGTGTATTTTTACTTCAGTACCATTGGTGTCAGAGGAATAGATTAGGTCAGGAGGTTCAGTAGCCGGACATAAAACTATTATTTCCTCCGAGGGTCAAATGTTCCCTGAGCCTAAGGCAATTTGCCAAACATTTTCGCCTAGGTACTGCAGTCTGCCTCCCGCCAGATCAACCCTTTGTTCATAGGGCCAGGTCTGGCCAGCATATATAATTTGCTGCTCATTTAACGTTTTGTCAGTTTCCGCCATTCTCGGGTGTTTCCGGCTTTTACCCTCCGTCATACTGTACTATTTGTCTTATAATTCTCTTCGGAATTATCTTCCTATTCTTAAGGCAGGTCGTTCTTTGTTTTATATTGAGGATTTTATAGATCTTCCTATGAGTCTTCCTCTGCATATTGTGAAAGTGGTTGGAACTGTTTCTTTTAATAATTTTAAGCCACATGTATGGGCGCCATGTATTTCAGATTCCCCCTAAAAGAAATTCTTTCTTGCTGTATGATCTCACTTATATGCTTGCCTTGCGGTCTTTAGCTTATGCTAAGTAATGAGTATTCCTTCTTACCTTATCAGGTGGAGTTCGGGACCTCTGGGCTCGGAACCTTCTGTTTAGGAAACCAGTCTTGTGTAGTGGGAAGAAAATAATAAAAGAAACAAAAATTCGCCTATGACTCAATCAGGGGTCGTTGCTAGTTATTTGAAGTATATTCGAATCGCCCACAATGAGGCTTTGGTTTATTCGTTCAAAATAACAATATTTAACATAGGCGTCTCATCACTCGGATGATGGTGCACACATAAGAGTCTCATCACTCGGTTCATATTGAGAGTAAATAAGTTTACATAAGGATAATAGAACATACAGACAGAGTTACAGAAGCATCTCATTTATTAGGATGACAAATGCAACTCATCACTCGGATGATAAATGCATATGTTAGGCATATAAAAGTAGACAGAAGCGACTCATCACAAGTATGATAAATGCAACTCATCACTAGGATGATCAATGTATAAGTTAGGCAGACATAAATACACACAGACAAGTTTACAGCCACAAAGGGCTCGAGTGTCACAAGAGCAAAGACACGGCGTAAATCTTCAGCAAGTTCTTGGCAAAATTTGAATAACTTCCAGGCGGCTATATATACTCTCTTATCTGTGCAACCCAAGCTCGGTTTGTCTCAGCTGAGACAACCTGAGCTCAATTAAGCGGTTTGTACAGGAAGCAAGCAGCAAACAGTTTAAACAGGAAGTGATCTCCTAATATGGGTATGAGAGCTAAGTCACTCATTCAATAGTCATACTATTCAGAGCCTGAATAGTATCTGTAAATACAAAGTGTATATTTCTTTCTCTTCTTACATTATACAACATATCTCTGGTTTGTTCAACATGTTGTAGGCAGAAACACATTTGATCAAGAGCTTTATGCAGCTGTTGTTTTAATATTCTCATCTGTTTGTGCATCCATTCACTGGATTCAGTCTCACTGTCCAGTTGTTGGGGAGATATTCCAGAGAGCCGAGGCCCATATCTCTGGGAAAGCCTCCGAGAGGGGAGACCAGGTTTCAGGAATGTTCGTGTAGCTCTCCTCTTTAACTCCCGGTAGGGTGTAGGATGCTTTTAGGCAGGTTCTCTGGTTGTGCCGCTTTCTTTTGGAGCTCTTTTTCTTCTTTTCCTCTCTCTCTCTTTCTGCTTTCTCGTTCCATGCGTCTTTGTATAATTAATGCATTTTAGATTATACAGCATAATTGAGCAGCATACGTAATAATTAACAACAGAATAATTCATTCAATCTTTCATTGTGCCGTTATGGTGACCTTAGAGAACAGCCATGATCATATTCAACTATTTCAATATTTTTATAGAAATCCTTGATTGGCCTCGAGTTCCTCAGCTAATCGTTGCAGAGACTCTAATACAGCGGGGTGATTAGGAATGCTCAAAACAACACATTCCATAAACACAAAACAATTCTGTTCTGGTACATTGTGACACAAACTAGAGACCTTCAGAATTGAGACACAGAGACCATGCCATGAAACTTATCAATTGCCCTCTTAGGTCCTTAAAGGGAACTATAGAGCAGCATCCTGCTTGATGACCAGGGCATAATTACTAGTCCCGGAACACGCAAGCAGTACAGACATCAAACATTTTAGAAAATATGGAAGGAACAGCAATACCAGGATAACGATCATACAGACAGTCATGACAGAGTGCATTATCAAATAACCCCATCCTCCCACAGGGATGAGAACCAGGAAAACCTGGGATTTATGTAAAGGCTCTCTGACCACATACCTGTAGGACCTGAGAGAACCAGACAACAAAGAACTTAGCATAAAGAGCTTAAAGGAGTGTATATTTAGTAGTTACTGTACTGTCCTCTGTTGTTAGCACACGTCTGCACGTGCACTTAATGTAGAATGTTTGTAAATCTTATTTAGTTCTCTGTCGTCTCATGTGGTTAGTGTGTTGTTTTATGTAGCACCATGGTCCAAGAGGAATGTTGTTTCATTTCACTGTGTACTGAACCAACTGTACATGACTGAAATGACAATAAAACCACTTGAACTTGAACTTAAAACCACATTCCACAGCAATCCAAACACCCTATCAGACATTGAAACAATAAGTCACAGACTCACTCAGAGGAAGGGGCCCTGCTAATGTGGGTTCAAATAATTGCCATCTTAGAAGTAACCTAAACGCCCCTTCAGTTAAAGAGGCCATCTGGCAGGATGTAGCCTCTTGGTAATCTATCAAACCCCCAGCAGGAAAGCCACAACAAATGAACTCTATCCTGGGGAAAGGTTAAAATCCCTAGACTCTAAGTTCATACTGTCTTCTAAAAGGGACAGAGACTCTACAAACACCTTCCTGGACCTTATTTCCCCGATCATCTGCTGGAATATGTTCTGCAATCTCCTCAGATCAACCACCCAGCCTTCTTAATGCTGACTCCACACAAATAAGCAAGGTTAAAAGGGAGGCCTGCTCACCCTGACATGGATTAACCCTCAGGTTGTAAAATGGAGACTGTAAAATCTAACAGACCTTCTTTTGTCTTCTTTTGATGAGCACAGAAGAACAGAGACATAAATTCCTTCATGGAGTTCACTTAATATATTATGATTCCATATAACATAGACTTCATATGTACATATACTTCATATGATGTCATCATAATACTGTTGTACCTTTATACATCACACAACCTATCTCACAAGTTGATTATTATCATTTCCTATAAACTCACATATGCATGTCCAGAATCCAATGTAATCCTTATGTCTGTTAATGTATATATTTACTAGTAACCCTACCAAGCTAACTGGTGAGCATTGTGAACTGTGTTAACCCTGAATGTAACCTAAATATAGCTATTAGGCTTTTAGTATATGGTATGAGGCCAATATATATGGCATAGTATTCATTATATCTAAATACTTCATGTTTGTTATCTGTATGTCAGTTATAACATTTCCGGAATGCTAGTGAATGGCAAATTATAATAACTCATCACAAAATTCCCTTTTAAAGGGAAAGGAAAAAATTAACAATAAATAAGAATGTGCATGGACCCTAACAGAGGTTATGCATATTAGTTGTCCAAACTCTCTACCCGTCACCCAAAAGACCACTTATAATTGGTTAAGACCCCTAGAGGGATGGGATAGTCAGGAAGGGTTAACAAGCCATGCCACAGTGACACCGCTGGCTGGCAGCGAGGAAGATTCATTTTGTTCATCTTGTCCATTTCGTCATCTGTTTTTCAGACCTCTGCTTCTTTCTTTTCTTAAGTATTACTGGCAACTTTAGCCCAAAATACTCTTAAGCCGAAACCAACCTGAAACTATGAACAACTCCTTCAGGTCAGAGTCTATTTTGAAGCCATAATTTGCTGAAACACTAGCATGCTGCTTTGCCTCTGTTGTAAGTCTTTTCCTCTTTGTCAAGCCCATGTGTGTGTAGATTTTTAAAAAAATAACTTTCAGAATCAGTGCACAGCCTCACTGAAAGTTTTGGTGGATGAATAAATTGGTTAGCTGCTGTTACCTGAGTCTGGCAATATTTCCTTAAATCAAATTAAGATTCCTAGGAAGCTAAGGCTTTCCTACATATATTGGTGGAGAATATAGGTAAATGAATAAAATACTTAAATACAATGGTAGAGAATTCAACAAATTAATCTAAACAGCAAATTTTCCCTAGATACCATAATACATATACAATAGTGCCATACAGTTTGGTGAATGGCCACTTACCATTAAGAGGGAATTGAGTGCCATTAATGGAACATCTGGGTGATAGACCCTGAGAAGTGGTAAGGCATGTCTACATAAGTCTGACAGAAAGAGTGGCATAGAAAACCACTGATATCATCCCATGTGATGGCAGATCCAACATGAGTCATTGTGCATATTGGTAAGTTTTTGTGCAATTTCCAAATTACCTCTGCACCTTTGTGCAGGTGTGAGTGTGTGCACATGGATGTGTAAAATCATTAGTATGAGCATGCACACACTAAGGCGGGTCATGACCGGAGAGCAAGGATTGTGTTTCTCTATCTGGATCACAGCAAGAACAGCTAGGACTATGTCCAAAAAGATGACAGAACCAGTATCTAGGGACGTTCTTGGTTTGGGCTGACATGAAATCAAAAATTGCCTAAGAGTACACACACTCCAGAATCCACTACCTCCAAGTACTAATTACACTAAACAACAGTCACCTTTTAAGGCCGCACAATGTCAAAGGGTCAAAATAACACAGAAATAACATATGTATGTCAATATGCTAATACAAAGCAAGGCTATATGTGTATGCGTTAAATGAGATGAGAAGAGGCCCCCTAAAGGCAGCTTGATTGTGAGTGTTTCCCTTTCTCATCTGTTGACGATATGTTTGTGGTGAGATATGATGAAGCCTCTTAAGGGATACTTGATAGCAATATTATCTCTTGTCACAATTGGACAGCGCTTGATGCTGACATGAATCCACTGGAGTTGTGAATCCATGAGGACACCAAAGGCTGAATCCATGTAGGATGACCGAAGACTGCTTCCCCTGTTATGTATGCTTACAGGGAAATGCGCATTTTATATATACAGTATATATATATATATATATATATATATATATATATATATATATATATATATATATATATATATATATATATATAATGTATGTATGTATGTATGTATGTGTGTGTGTGTGTGTGTGTGTGTGTGTGTGTGTGTGGGTAGTATGTTTTGTGTGTTTCAGATTCTGTTAGATCCACAGCTGGCAATCTCATTCCATTGGTTCCTCTTCATCCAGGAAGATGACGCTCCGGTTCCCACAGCCAATCAGTCTGCACCACCTGCTTTAAATACCCATATTTCCTCCATGCTGGCAGCTTTTGGTTCACTTGGTTGTTGTTTGTTGGCTGTTGCTGTTATTGTATTTGTAAATACTGTAAATATTGAGTTTCTTTTCACCTTTGGCACTGTACATCTTGAACAATAAAAATTTTTGAGTGGATTTTGGCCTATATGCTTTGATAATTATTGCCCTACCTTCATGGTGAAATCCGGACACACTTCTTGTAATGTTATTCTCCCATTTACCCCTAGCCAAATATTAACTACCATCTAAGGGACTGTAACAATGGTTTCAGGCTCTTGATGAGAACGATGTAACTTCGGAGGAAAGTGTGAGTAGGCTGTATACCGTTCAATATTTCAATAAGAGCTTGAGTATAGTCGCTGACAATCATGTCCAGATCATCTGTAAAGCAAACACCTGGGCTACCCTTAGTCCATGGAATAGGAAATGGTCTTCCCATAATGATTTCAAAAGGAGACATTTTAGTTTTCTGATTAGGAGTCATGTGAAGTTCACATAGGAAGGCAGGTAATAGATCAACCCAATTACTTGAGAGGTTCTCTAAGAGCCCATTAGTAAGGCATTCCTTAATAGTGTGGTATTTTCCACAATCCCCAAGCTCTGCGGATGATATGGAATATGAAAGTGCCAATCAATGTTTAGATACTTGCACAGTTTCAGTGATACTTTGGAAAGAAAAGGTGTCTCATTGTCACTATCAGTAGTTTGTGGGATACTGTACCATTGTCATGTATCAAGGAGGGAAGTCTGGACTTCATTTCCCAGCAGCCACTGCACCATACTACATCACTGTCACATGACCACCTGCACCTGTATCACGTTTCTGTTTAACAAGCACTCCTATATATAGCCACTGTTTGTACTGCTTCCTTGTCTTACGTATTGTCTAACTTGACCTTTGTCCTGGTATCATGTTTGCTTCATAGTTTATGTTTAGCCTTAGCCACAGTATTTTGCCTAGTTGTCTTAGTGTCTTTTGTAGTTTGTTGGGTTACTTGTTATTAAATGCTTGAAGATCTGCACTTGCTTCCATATCCATCTTTGTAACATGACAACTATAGGATTATTTCTTTTGTGAGAATTTTAATGATGGTATTGGCATTTTTCTTGGAGTATGGAAAGTCTTATACCCATTTAGAGAATTTATCTACAATAACTAGAAGATATTTGAGGCCTGTCATAGCTGGCATATGTGTAATTCAATTTGTAGTGCCTGGAAAAGGACCATGTTTGGTGGTTATCCCTTGTACATTTACTCTTGCAAAAGTTAAGCATGCATCGAGGAGTAATTTAACAGTTTCGTGATTGCCTTGAATACAAAACTTTGAGGTTATTGCAGGGATCACCACTCTTCATTTGACATGAGGAATGGAAGGACAGAAGACGGAAGAGTGGGATGGCCAGCATATTACACTATCAGTGGGAGCTCAGGGGCTGGCGGCTGGACCTGGAGCTCAGGGACGTGAGACTTGACTTGGATCTCAGGGACGTGAGGCTTGACTTGGATCTCAGGGACGTGAGACTTGACTTGGATCTCAGGGACATGAGACTTGACTTGGATCTCAGGGACGTGAGACTTGACTTGGACTTGGACCTTTTGTTGGAGCTCGGCGGGTGAGCCCACCTCGTGGGGCTCAGGTTCGAGCTCTGAGGTCACCCTGTCGGTCCCGGGCTGGGTCTCTGCACGGGCTCTCTGGTGGAGTTTCTTATGCTCCCGCCAGCTGCTCTTGAAGCATTCCTGAGAGCAGAAGAAAGCTTCCTGGAGGCCCAGCTTCCTGCAAGTGGGACATTGAAGCTGAGTCTCTCTACCGCAGCCCTCGGTCATACATCTCGGGGATTTCGCCCCCGTGTTGGCCAGAAACTGAAGTGGATCGCTGGTTGCTGCCCTGTCCATCTCCTCATAATAGAGGTTGAATGGTGGGTCCACCTGGGGCTGTAAATTGACTCTCCACCCCAGTAAATCAAGACCACGAAGTTGTCCAGGCTGTGAAAACTCCTCCATAAACAGCTCTGTAAACTGAGTGACATCATGGAGGGCTGGCGACCCAGCACTCACCAGCTGCTCCGCCCAGTCACGGGCCGTGCCGCAAAACCTGGACACCAGGAACCCAATCCACTCTCTCTTAGTAGGCTTGGGAACCGCCAAGTTGCAGAAATACTCCTGGCAGCTGAAGAGAAACTCCAGCGGGTAGCTCCCCAATCCCGCTGTCTCTGGCGGCAATTCAATGGCGTACCTTTGGGGAAATTGCACGGATGAAAAATGCGGCCAGTAATCCGAGTGTTTCCCGATGCGGTATTGTCCTACGATTTTCCTAGTTGCTGTGGCGTGCCTTCTCTCTAGTCCTCCTGCTGCATCCATGTTAAGGCGGAAGATGAAGCAGAGATAAGGCGGATGCAAGTGCAGGATAACAGTTGTTTATTTAAAGAGACAGGCAGGCAGACAAATCCAAAGCGTGATCCAAAACGTAATTCATAAACCGGCAAGAGGTCAGGCGATTGGCAAACAGGTATACACGGGGCTATGCAGGAATCTAGGTCGATAACCAAAACAAGAAACAAACTATGACGATGAACTGGAAGCGGATATCCAGCGTGAACTGACTATGACTATGACTATGACGCGAACTAAACTAATGCTAAACATTTACTTATGACTTATTAATCTTCCGCGTTGTGTGCTGGGAAGCGCATGGTATATATGCGGACATGATTAGCGTGTAAACTGCTATCTGCTGGGAGCAATACAGACCCACGTGAATTCCCAGCCAATGACGGAACAGGGAGGAGACATGACAAACATAAACAAAACACATGTGTCCCAATGTCACTACGGTCGACAGCGGAAAAGCAGGTGCTCGCGCATTTGCGATTAGAGCACACTGCTTCAAGGGGGAATCGTGACACACATGACCTGTCTTACCTTAAATCCCACTCAGAGGCAGCCAGGCTAAGTCTGGACTCATATGCCCATAATTTCCAAGACATGGCCTGAGACAAAATGGGACAAAATGCCTCCTGAAATCCATTCAGCAATCTCTACAAGAAAGAGACCTAAACCTGCTAAAAGGTGCCAGATAGTGAGAATTCTGGTTGATGAGATGCAAAAGTTTGACCTTCTTTTGAACCAAATCGTATTCAGTGTCTTACAATTTGTCAGAAGATTGTTAGGGAGTACTCTGACCGCTTCGGAGACAAGTTTCCAAATGGTTCGTTAATAGGAGGTGGTTATACATCATTCCTACTACAAGTGAAGACATGAGTTAAAAATTTAATCCATGAGAGCAGCTTTGCCTGTCCTAGATCAAAGCCAAACTCTGGATGCAAGAGAGGCCAACTGACACCTATGGCTGTCTGAGATTTTAACCACACCTTTCGCCTGAAGAGACAGCAGAGACAATGGAGGCCAAACATCAGTGACTACAGGATATTTATAGCCATAAAGGAACTGGTGGTGTAGAGAGAGCAGAAGTAAAGAATCTTATGGAGACTGCATTCTGTCTTTTGTGTCAGCATTTAAATTCCACACCAGCACCTTCAGTTGAAGATATTAGGAGCCAGTGGCCTCACTGACATTGATGGTCTGCATGCTTTTGAGATATCTATGAAAGAATGCAGAAAGACCACCATTGAGTTTTTCAAAAACAAATCTAAAGATGAAAAGGTGAATAATGTCCTGTCCCAGGCTGAGGACACAGAGATGGCACTCTTATACCTGCATATAAAGCTGATAATGCCCCATTTTCAGAAGCGTGAAAATATACTGGTGTTGCACGCAGATGTGAGTATTTCATTAAACTGATGTTTACTAAGTTGTATTACAGTTATGGTAATAAGTTTACATAGCCCTTACAGAATCTGCAAAATATAAATAATAAAAATAAAATAAACTAAAAGGGATCATTTTCTTTTTTTATGTAGTACTGCTCAGAATCAATTGTTCATGAATCCCTTGTTAGTTCTGCACATTCTCTGCTTTTCCAGCATCTTCTGCATATTCAGTATTTCGCTCATATTCAGTCAGTTTCATTTATAGACCTTGACAATGCTAAATTGCAAAGCTTTTGTGTTTACACTACATGGCGTGGATGTGGCAGTCTCACAAAGTTTGATGTTTTGCCATGAAACAGGAAGTTGTAATAACTCAAACATAAAATGTCCAATCTGCTCCAAACTTCACATGTTTGATAAAAGTCCTGGCCTGAAGACATCAACATGCCAATATTCAGTTATAGTCATAGCACCACCTACAGGCAACAGGAAGTGACATGTTTTACATTGTGATGCACTCCTATCAATATATTAAAATATGCCAGCAAGTGGTAAATATCTGAGCAACATGCTAGAAACATGAAACACCATGCTAGCAACACTTAGCTAAGTGGTAAATCATGCTATTAATGCCACAAAACAGGACATTGTTATAATGCAAACACACAATGTTCAATCAAGTTCAAGTGGCTTAATTGTTATTTCAACCATATACAGCTGGTACAGTACACAGTGAAATGAAACATCGTTCCTCCAGTACCATGGTGCTACATAAAACAACACACTAACCACATGAGATGACACAGAACTAAATAAGATCTACACATTCTACACAAGGTGCATGTGCAAAAAAATATCCAGCGTGTTCAACCCTCTTGTTGCAAAGTCCACATGCTGGGGCGGCTGTGGCTCAGGTGGTAGAGAAGGTTGTCAAGACACTGAACCCGATGTTGCTCCTGATAGCAAGTTAGCGGCTTGCATGACAGCTCTGCTACCATTAGTGTGTGAGTGTGTGTGTGTGAATGGGTGAATGAGACATAGTGTAAAGCGCTTTGGAAAAAAGCGCTATATAAGTGCAGACCATTACCATTTACCATGTTGGTGAAATTTAGGGAGCACTGACTTGAGATTCGCATGAATTATATCTCTGGGAATGATAAACAGTCCATTTGGGATTGTGTTCTGCAGTTTGCTAATAGCCCCCTACACTTCATAGAGTGCCTTCATAGAGTGCCTTAGCATTAGTGCTTGGGGCAGTGTATACTCTGATTATAAGGACAGTGGTGAATTCCCGTGGTAAATACAATGGTCTGCATTTAACAGTCACAAACTCCATCAGCAATGAGCAGTAACTAGAAATTAGCACAGAGTTCTTGTACCATTCCGTGTTGATGTAAACATACAAGCCACCACTGCACAACGCTGCATTTCTGTTGGCACAAAACGAGGCGAGCCCGTCTAGCTGAATTGCGGCGTCCAGAACTCAGACACTGAGCCACATCTCCATGAAAACAAAGACGCAGCAGTGTCTAAACTCACACTACATTGCGTGCTGCAGTCGGATGTAGTCTAGTTTATTGTCCAGGGAGCAGACATTGGAGAGCAGGATAGACGGGTGAGCCGGCCGGTTAGGGTTTGCTTTTAGCCTAGCATCCACCCCCGGCCTATTTCCACGCTTCTGCTTCCTCACACACCACTTTTGACATCCCCTCCCCTAGCCACCGGCATCAGGCGACACCAAAGACTGGAGGCCTGGTCACCGCAGCAAGCCGAGATCATGTAGCTTCTCCAGCAGATCATCATGCATGTTGATTGTCGCATGATTTCTGAATTTTAACAGTGTCTGGTGATGGTAAACATGAACACCGGTTTCTCTGATGTCCATGTGCTATGAGACAAAAATAGCACCACTTTGGATCTGCAGAAGCCACTGCGTGACTGTTCTACTGTGTCACTTTGCTACTGCCATGTCACCATCTTGCTTTCAATCTGTAATAACTCAAACATACAGTGTCCACTCTGCTCCAAGCCTGACATATTTGATAGGAATCCTGGCCTGAGTACATCTACATGCCAACGTTCAGTTATAGGCATAATGCCACCTGCTGGCAACATGAATTGACATGTTTTACACTAACTCAGACATACAATGTTCAATCTGCACCAAACTTGAACTATTTCATACGAATCCTGCCCTGAGGACATCTACATGCCAGTATGGTTATATTATTAGAGCCACCCACTGGCAACAGGAAAACATATCAAAAACATATATATAAACTCTTTATAAATAAAGCTAACTATATAAATCTAAAAAATGGAATGGCTTTCCCCTGGCAGAGCAGCCCTAATGTGCAATTGGGTAAAAGGGTCTGTTTATCGCTGCTTGAAGCTTTAATTTATTATGCAACTGTTCTTGGATGCTTAAGTGGAATAAACCCAGAAAAAGGCTTGAACACCTGCCAAGGCAAGGTAGTGTCTAAGAAGATGGGGAAGCTAGTAAATAAAAAAAAAAAACTGCAACAGTCAATCCGAAAGTTGCCTCTCTACTGAAAAAGCTCATGGATTTTGAATGGGATTTCATCTAGATAAATAAACACACCAACATGCAATTTTCTATACCTGCTTCCTGTTAGAGTAGAATATAGTTATGCTACAAGCTCTCTTTCTGTAATATGTCAAAAGAAACCTCTATGGTACACTGATTTCAACATGCTCTCTCATATGATCCATCCATCTTCTACCACTTACTCCTTTTCAGGGTCACAGGAGAACCTGGAGCCTATCCCAGGGAGTATCGGGCACAAGGCAGGGTACACCCTGGACAGGGTGCCAATCCATCGCAGGGCACAATCACATACACACTCACACACCCATTCATACACTACGGACACTTTAGACACGCCAATCAGCCTACCATGCATGTCTTTGGACTGGGGAGGAAACCGGAGTACCTGGAGAAAACCCCTGCAGCACGGGGAGAACATGCAAACTCCACACACACATGGCCCCGGCGGGAATCGAACCCCGGACCTTGGAGGTGTGAGGCAAACGTGCTAACCACTCACTCATATCATTGTCATTTAATTTCAAATGGGCTTTATTGGTATGACAACCTTTACAATGTATTGCCAAGGTTTATGTAATGTTTAGAGTGAATCATGCACAGTAATAAAAAAATAATTATTATTTTAGAATTCTATGAACAATTAAAAATTTTATGTGCTGTGAGTGCTGTGTGTGTTTGTGCATATGTGTGTTTGTGAGTGCATCACTGATTGGTTGACTCCTCACTCCTTTTATGATGTACCATGTAATAGTAAAATGGAAAAACTCTCTTCCCCTTCTGTAACCAACTCAAAATGTCACCTCTATTTACATAATCAGTTTTTTGTAGAGTGAAGTATGATATGTTGCTTTGGACTTGTTCTTCTGATACTATTTATTTAATGTTTTGTTTTCAATGTGTACCTTTCAAAGATTTTACTTTCTAATCCTAGCTACACCTCCATCAGAGTTGGTGACAATTGTGACTATGTGAAATCATGCCTTTATCTAGGGCTGCCATGGTCAGATAACGTGGCAATTATACGTGTCGCATGACTATAAAACTGGCACTCTTCATTTTCTCTCTATTTTTCAAAACATTTATCATAAAAACATTTATAAAGTATGAGCGAGAGAGAATTCAGGAAATGCTCATGCCTTGCTCTCTTGATTGACAGCAGGAAACTAGGGGGGCCGGCTTTGCCATCCAAGCCATGTAAGGTTACCTTGGCATTGGATGGCAAAGCCTATGTGGCAGCAGGTCTCGCTTGTGGGTCACTGCATACATTGGCAGTGTTGCAGGCCTACCAAGCAAACCTGCTGAGTAAGCACAACAATGGGGAGGGAATTGGGCCTGAGGCTGTGGTGGAGCTTCGCCGTGCTTCCCTGTGGCCCGCAATATCGGCAGTTCAATGGGTAGCTTGATTGAAGTAGAGATGCACCTATGGCTCAACTGCTCAGGGATGGGGGATAAGGATAAGGTCTCTCTGCTGGACGCCCCTGTTGAACCTTCCGGCCTGTTCAGCAGCACGGTTAATGCCATCACTGACAAGTTTCGCAAGGTGAAACAGCAAATAGTGATGTTCAGCCAGTTCCTTTCCCGTCATGTCGGCCAGCATTAATGTGAGGGAGGCACAGAAGGTGTGAGTGGCAGCCCGCCATCCCACCGTGGAGGGCCAGGGGCACCGCCATAGTCGCAGCTTACTAGTCGGCCTGATCTAAGAATAATCATAAAGGCCTAGCAGATAAAGAAGGAGTGGTCCTGATGGGCCACAGATGGAAAAGTGTCATGGGACGTGAGGCTGTTAGGCCAGTTAGCCCTGAGTATTACTGTAGGGCCTCCCCTAGCCAATGTTGTCCCAAGTTTTCAGTCTTCTATGGTCAATAAGCTGTCACAGTGCAACAAAAATCTGATGCTTTCCCTCCAACAGAATTAACGTCGCTAAAAGACCATCTGGCAGCATGGAAGCTACTGCCCTATGTGTCTCCATGGACTCTGTCCTTCATAGAAAAGGGTTACTGGGTCCAGTTCAGAGCTCGACCATCCTGGTTCAGAGGTGTGCTCACCACAGAAGTCAGTACAGAGCAGAGCCTGACATTACTGCAGAAAGTAAGATCCCTCTTGGACAAAGGGGCCATATAACATGTATCACATTCACTGAGGGAGGGAGGTTTTTACTGCCATTATTTCCTGGTCCACAAAAAAGATGGGAATATGTGGCCAATTTTTGATCTTAGCCATCAGAACCATACTCTTTGGACATACAGGTTCAAGATGCTGACGCTCAAACTTATCATTCCACAGATTCAGATTGAGAACTGGTTTGTGATGATAGATCCAAAAGATGCATATTTCTACATAGAAATATTGTTCAGTCACAGGAAGTTCCCAAGGTTCATGTTTGGAGGCAACACATACCAATATCGGGATCTTTCCTTCAGTCTAGCTTTATCCCCTTGCACCTTCACACAGTGTATGGATGCCACTCTGGCTCCCTTGCAACTCTGGGACATCCATGTACTAAACTACCTGGGTGACTGGTTAATTCTAGCGTGATCCAGGGAACTGGCAATTCAACATCAAGATGTAGTTCTTGACCACATGAGGAGCTTGGGGCTCAGGTTGAACCCCAAGAAAAGTAAGCTTTCTCCAATGCAGAGGACAACTTTTCTATGGATTATACAGGATTCTACTATGATGAGGGCATTTCTATCCCCATCATGCACAGGGTCAATCCTATCAACACTGAGCGAGATAAAGCTGGGTCTGGGCATCAACTCCAGTCTCTATGAGAGTCTGTTGGGGCTTGTGACAGCAGCAGCCAACATCATACCATTGGGCCTATTGCACATGAGACTGTTTCAGTGGTGGCTGAAAAATCAGGGGTTTCATCTGAGGATGAAACCCCTGAGAGTATTCAGTGTCACGTGGTGATGGCTACGTGCTCTGAAAATATGTAGGTGTACCCGGGTTCCAACCTTGGGTCACACTCTAGGGGCATCTCCTTATCGCCAGACAGAAATGATAGATGCCTCCCTCATGGGCTGGAGTGTGGTCTTAGCTGGCTGTCCAGTTCAAGGTCTCTGGAGCGGCCCTCATCTGGAGTGGCACATAAATTGCCTAGAAATGCAGGCCGTACGTGTATTTCTAGCACTGGAATTCTTTCTTCCTCAATTGAGAGTTCACCATGTGTTCATTGTGACCGACAACACAGCAGTGGTGTCATCTATCAACCACCAAGGAGAGTTACTTTTATGCCCCTGTTCAGGCAGGCGCAACTAATGCTTCTCTGGGCGGAAGGAATGTTTTGTCAGTAAGTGCAATGTACATTCCCGGGCCACCGGAATGTGGGTGCAGACATCCTGTCAATGCAGGGGCTGAGGTCTGGGGATTGGAAGCTCTATCCACAAGTGGTGGGATCTGTATGACAGAGGTCACACAATAAGGTCATGACTCTATGTATTTATGCTTTTCGCTCTGCTCCCACAAGTTCTAGCAAGAGATGCCAAGACCATCTATGTCTGCTGCTAGTAGCACCTTGTTGGCCAGCTCAAATATGGTCCTCAAAGATAATATAGACAGAACTCCCTGGGAGATTCCCGTTTCCAGGGAATCTATTGTCTCAAACCAGAGGGTTGACTTATCACCCTCAGCTGGAACTATGGAAACTGTGTGTCTGGCCCCTGAGGGTCGTTTGTGAGTCATTTAGCACCAGGTTCGACACAAACTTGCAGTGCGCAATCGGAGAGCGAACGGCTTCGTTAGCGTATGGCCCCGGCTACTCCAGACAAATCGAAGATCTGCAGTGCTGTGGTATCATTACATTTAGGCGGGATTCTCACTTAGAGGTGTCATAATCCCACAGATGGTAGCTTTGCACCAGTGGCTCCTGTTGGCTCAAATTTAGCCTATTAACCAAAAACACTTAAAATTCAACTTAGAAGCCAATACTCACATCTACCTCTGAGCCCAGTTGGAGATAGACAAAAACACCAGCCGTGAGTGAGAAGAAGCAAGGGTCCAGCTTTATTGGTTCCGTTCCACCACACGAGATCCACACCGATGAGAATTCTCAGAAGTGATCTGATACCCTGAGCTTAAGCTCCAGTATTTATACTGTATTTACACAGTAACTAACCCATAGGTTTCAAGAAGACTATGATATCACTACCAATAGGGTTAAAAAGAGCTCATCTACCTTACTCTTATGTTCAAGAAAAGGGCTATTCCACTTACACATAGAATCAAAACCAGGGGTTTTCAAATTACACATAGAATCAAAACCAGGGGTTTTCAAATTACACAGAGAATCAGAACCATGGGATTTCGACTAACCCAGAGAATCAAAACCAAGGGATTTCAAATAACCCAGAGAATCAAAACCAAGGGATTTGAATAACCCGTAAAATCAAAAAGTGGAGAGACAAAACAATCTAGAGTGACCTTGGTCTTACTATTATCTCGCCGGGGGGGGGCAGCTTGACTCAGCCACCCTTATAAATGGCTCCTCATGGTTCTCTCTTAAAATTAAGGCCTTCCTTGCAAGCCTGCATTTCTAGTTTATAATTTATTTTCATATTTGCTCTATAGCTCTATTTGAAAACCGGTTTACTGTACTTCCTACTTCATAATATCATTATATTACCCTTCTACTGTCCTACATATCCTATTATTCTGTTTTTTATAAAGAGTATATATATTATTATTATAAGATATTACCCTTATAATATCTTAATATTCCTTTTTATTATTCTTATAAAGTTATAGTAGTATGTGTGTGTGAGAGAGAGAGAGAGAGAGAGAGAGAGAGAGAGACACAGAGAGAGAGAGAGAGAGAGTGTGTGCGTTTGTTATGTCTACATGGCCGCCCTTGACTGTACGAGAGTGTGTGTGTGTGTGTGTGTGTGTGTGTGTGTGTTTTAGCACTCCTCAGCTCGTATACTTCTTTTTGACTTTTTTGACTAATAAACCATAGTGTATTACTCTTAAAGATCTAAGATCTTTAAAGTATGAATCCAATTCAATATTCAATATCAGTCAATATCCGCCTCACACCGCTTCTGTGTGTCTTGGTGCCCATCTTTTCTTCTTCTCCCCTTTACTGGATACTAGGTCTCCCTCATGTTTATTTCATGTCATTTTTATCCACAACACTCCTCAGACAAGCACATGCACCAAAAGTCTAAACCTGCGTTTCCTCTCGTACTGAGCAGGATTACTATTGCAACAACACATCATCAGCAGGGTAAAACTAACCTGTCTCATGACAGTCTCATAGATTCAGGTCTCTTAATCAAGGTTGTAGAGACCATGTTGAACGTTAGAGCACCATCCTGTTCAGCAGCACGGTTAATGCCATCACTGACAAGTTTCGCAAGGTGAAACAGCAAATAGTGATGTTCAGCCAGTTCCTTTCCCGTCATGTCGGCCAGCATTAATGTGAGGGAGGCACAGAAGGTGTGAGTGGCAGCCCGCCATCCCACCGTGGAGGGCCAGGGGCACCGCCATAGTCGCAGCTTACTAGTCGGCCTGATCTAAGAATAATCATAAAGGCCTAGCAGATAAAGAAGGAGTGGTCCTGATGGGCCACAGATGGAAAAGTGTCATGGGACGTGAGGCTGTTAGGCCAGTTAGCCCTGAGTATTACTGTAGGGCCTCCCCTAGCCAATGTTGTCCCAAGTTTTCAGTCTTCTATGGTCAATAAGCTGTCACAGTGCAACAAAAATCTGATGCTTTCCCTCCAACAGAATTAACGTCGCTAAAAGACCATCTGGCAGCATGGAAGCTACTGCCCTATGTGTCTCCATGGACTCTGTCCTTCATAGAAAAGGGTTACTGGGTCCAGTTCAGAGCTCGACCATCCTGGTTCAGAGGTGTGCTCACCACAGAAGTCAGTACAGAGCAGAGCCTGACATTACTGCAGAAAGTAAGATCCCTCTTGGACAAAGGGGCCATATAACATGTATCACATTCACTGAGGGAGGGAGGTTTTTACTGCCATTATTTCCTGGTCCACAAAAAAGATGGGAATATGTGGCCAATTTTTGATCTTAGCCATCAGAACCATACTCTTTGGACATACAGGTTCAAGATGCTGACGCTCAAACTTATCATTCCACAGATTCAGATTGAGAACTGGTTTGTGATGATAGATCCAAAAGATGCATATTTCTACATAGAAATATTGTTCAGTCACAGGAAGTTCCCAAGGTTCATGTTTGGAGGCAACACATACCAATATCGGGATCTTTCCTTCAGTCTAGCTTTATCCCCTTGCACCTTCACACAGTGTATGGATGCCACTCTGGCTCCCTTGCAACTCTGGGACATCCATGTACTAAACTACCTGGGTGACTGGTTAATTCTAGCGTGATCCAGGGAACTGGCAATTCAACATCAAGATGTAGTTCTTGACCACATGAGGAGCTTGGGGCTCAGGTTGAACCCCAAGAAAAGTAAGCTTTCTCCAATGCAGAGGACAACTTTTCTATGGATTATACAGGATTCTACTATGATGAGGGCATTTCTATCCCCATCATGCACAGGGTCAATCCTATCAACACTGAGCGAGATAAAGCTGGGTCTGGGCATCAACTCCAGTCTCTATGAGAGTCTGTTGGGGCTTGTGACAGCAGCAGCCAACATCATACCATTGGGCCTATTGCACATGAGACTGTTTCAGTGGTGGCTGAAAAATCAGGGGTTTCATCTGAGGATGAAACCCCTGAGAGTATTCAGTGTCACGTGGTGATGGCTACGTGCTCTGAAAATATGTAGGTGTACCCGGGTTCCAACCTTGGGTCACACTCTAGGGGCATCTCCTTATCGCCAGACAGAAATGATAGATGCCTCCCTCATGGGCTGGAGTGTGGTCTTAGCTGGCTGTCCAGTTCAAGGTCTCTGGAGCGGCCCTCATCTGGAGTGGCACATAAATTGCCTAGAAATGCAGGCCGTACGTGTATTTCTAGCACTGGAATTCTTTCTTCCTCAATTGAGAGTTCACCATGTGTTCATTGTGACCGACAACACAGCAGTGGTGTCATCTATCAACCACCAAGGAGAGTTACTTTTATGCCCCTGTTCAGGCAGGCGCAACTAATGCTTCTCTGGGCGGAAGGAATGTTTTGTCAGTAAGTGCAATGTACATTCCCGGGCCACCGGAATGTGGGTGCAGACATCCTGTCAATGCAGGGGCTGAGGTCTGGGGATTGGAAGCTCTATCCACAAGTGGTGGGATCTGTATGACAGAGGTCACACAATAAGGTCATGACTCTATGTATTTATGCTTTTCGCTCTGCTCCCACAAGTTCTAGCAAGAGATGCCAAGACCATCTATGTCTGCTGCTAGTAGCACCTTGTTGGCCAGCTCAAATATGGTCCTCAAAGATAATATAGACAGAACTCCCTGGGAGATTCCCGTTTCCAGGGAATCTATTGTCTCAAACCAGAGGGTTGACTTATCACCCTCAGCTGGAACTATGGAAACTGTGTGTCTGGCCCCTGAGGGTCGTTTGTGAGTCATTTAGCACCAGGTTCGACACAAACTTGCAGTGCGCAATCGGAGAGCGAACGGCTTCGTTAGCGTATGGCCCCGGCTACTCCAGACAAATCGAAGATCTGCAGTGCTGTGGTATCATTACATTTAGGCGGGATTCTCACTTAGAGGTGTCATAATCCCACAGATGGTAGCTTTGCACCAGTGGCTCCTGTTGGCTCAAATTTAGCCTATTAACCAAAAACACTTAAAATTCAACTTAGAAGCCAATACTCACATCTACCTCTGAGCCCAGTTGGAGATAGACAAAAACACCAGCCGTGAGTGAGAAGAAGCAAGGGTCCAGCTTTATTGGTTCCGTTCCACCACACGAGATCCACACCGATGAGAATTCTCAGAAGTGATCTGATACCCTGAGCTTAAGCTCCAGTATTTATACTGTATTTACACAGTAACTAACCCATAGGTTTCAAGAAGACTATGATATCACTACCAATAGGGTTAAAAAGAGCTCATCTACCTTACTCTTATGTTCAAGAAAAGGGCTATTCCACTTACACATAGAATCAAAACCAGGGGTTTTCAAATTACACATAGAATCAAAACCAGGGGTTTTCAAATTACACAGAGAATCAGAACCATGGGATTTCGACTAACCCAGAGAATCAAAACCAAGGGATTTCAAATAACCCAGAGAATCAAAACCAAGGGATTTGAATAACCCGTAAAATCAAAAAGTGGAGAGACAAAACAATCTAGAGTGACCTTGGTCTTACTATTATCTCGCCGGGGGGGGGCAGCTTGACTCAGCCACCCTTATAAATGGCTCCTCATGGTTCTCTCTTAAAATTAAGGCCTTCCTTGCAAGCCTGCATTTCTAGTTTATAATTTATTTTCATATTTGCTCTATAGCTCTATTTGAAAACCGGTTTACTGTACTTCCTACTTCATAATATCATTATATTACCCTTCTACTGTCCTACATATCCTATTATTCTGTTTTTTATAAAGAGTATATATATTATTATTATAAGATATTACCCTTATAATATCTTAATATTCCTTTTTATTATTCTTATAAAGTTATAGTAGTATGTGTGTGTGAGAGAGAGAGAGAGAGAGAGACACAGAGAGAGAGAGAGAGAGAGTGTGTGCGTTTGTTATGTCTACATGGCCGCCCTTGACTGTACGAGAGTGTGTGTGTGTGTGTGTGTGTGTGTGTGTGTTTTAGCACTCCTCAGCTCGTATACTTCTTTTTGACTTTTTTGACTAATAAACCATAGTGTATTACTCTTAAAGATCTAAGATCTTTAAAGTGTGAATCCAATTCAATATTCAATATCAGTCAATATCCGCCTCACACCGCTTCTGTGTGTCTTGGTGCCCATCTTTTCTTCTTCTCCCCTTTACTGGATACTAGGTCTCCCTCATGTTTATTTCATGTCATTTTTATCCACAACACTCCTCAGACAAGCACATGCACCAAAAGTCTAAACCTGCGTTTCCTCTCGTACTGAGCAGGATTACTATTGCAACAACACATCATCAGCAGGGTAAAACTAACCTGTCTCATGACAGTCTCATAGATTCAGGTCTCTTAATCAAGGTTGTAGAGACCATGTTGAACGTTAGAGCACCATCTATGAGAAAATTGTATGTGCCCAAGTGGTGACTTTTTGTCTCATCATGCGAGGAATGTCAGTGAGACCCAGTAAACTGCACAATAGCTACAGTCCTGGAGTTCTTACAGGGACGTTTCTCAGCAGGGTTGGCTCCTTCTACAATCAGGGTCTACATGGCCATTTCGGCCATGCCCATTGATGGAGTCTCTGTGGGGCAACATCCTCTAACATCAATGAGTATGCATCGTGTCAGACGGCTGAGACCCATCTGCAGACCAAACTTACCTTCTTGGGACCTGTCTGTGGTCCTGGAAGATTTGTCAGGTGCCCCATTTGAGCCCTTAGAGTCAGCCTCAGAGATGCTTCTGACTCTAAAGTAGCTCTTCTGCTGGCCCTGACATCTCTCAAGTGAGTATGAGATCTATAAGCTCTCTCTGTTGCCCCTTCCTGCCTTGACTTTGCCCCGGATTAGCCAAGGCCTTCCTTTATCCTAGGCCATATTATATTCCTAAAGTGCCTATGTCTGCTGCCCAGCCAGTAGTTTTGCAGGCTTTCTGCCCTCCTCCGGTCCTTACATTGAAAGAAGAGAAATTGCACTTACTGTGTCCAGTAAGGGCTCTCTGTACATATATCCACCACTCCAGCCAGTGGCATAAGTCAGAACAGTTGCTGGTTTGCTTTGGTGGCAACAGTAGAGGTGATGCTGTGTCAAAGCAGTACATCTCTAATTGGATAATGGAAGCAATCTCTATCACTTATGAGGCACGTGATCTCTCTAGGCCTCTGGGAATAAGGGCTCATTCCACTAGGGGGGTCGCCACCTTGAAGGCTTTATCCAAAGGTGTACCCTTACAGGATGTTTGTGCTTAGGTGGGGTAGTCTATGCTGCACACATTCATTTGATATTACAGCCTGGATATACATTCCAGCCCGGGCTTGTGTGTCTTGCAGTGACCCTCAGGCTTGGATCTTTTTTAACAGACCATACCCTCAGAGTTCCCTTTGAAGGGAAAGAGAAGGGAATGAGACATTGCGTAGCTTTGTCATGTTGGGGCATGCCTGTGAATTGCGTCTTCTCTTCAGATAATAGAGGCTAACGGCGCGGTTCACAGGTGCCATATTTATATCATGCGACGCGCTTAATTGCCACATCACCTGATCATGGCAGGCCCATAAATAGGCATGATTTTACACAAGCTTCAGATGCCGGTTGCATGCGAGGGGTGCTCCCATACTGTTATGCTAAATGCAACGTCTCGTTCTCTTCTCAGGGAACACGGTTACATGCATAACCCAGACGTTTTCTCTTTCTCTCATGCTGGCACAACTGGAGCCTGCTTTTTTATTAGCGGGTGTGCTAATCAGTGCTCAATAGATATGTATTGTTTGAAAAAGTCTGATATTTTTCATTTTGACTTGTCTATCTGACACGGAAATCTGATCCTCGCTTTCCCTGTGCGTATTTTGGTGGTCTGGATGAATTTGATGGATGAAACTGCTTTTTTTTCCACAGGAACTTTCATGCCCAGCGTCTCATTTTATTACGTCAACACAACAAATTGTGTGATATGCTACTCCTCACAGAACACACAAGTAAATAGACATTGCAATCAATTTTTTAAATTATAACCTGCAAATTAATATTGTTGCAGGTGGAGATCTCAGCAAAAATATAATTTGCAAATTAATATTTTTGGTTGCAAATGCAACCATTTTAGGCACAGTCTGGAAAACTGCAAAAGTTTCATTTCTTTGGTTTTAAGTGAAAAAAAAAATCCTGATAGTATTACCATTTTTTTTAAACAATAATTTATATCTAGTCTGCATCAGCAGTCTGCGGTCAGGGAGCTTTGTGGCGTAAGAGGTGAGATAGCAAAGTCACGTCATCTAAACTGCCCTCTCTGTCCTGGCCCAATGGCTATATAGTATGCACTAATGAAGTACAGTCCTCCTAAGAATATCATTTCCCTGCTGCCAACACTTTCTCCAAAAACTACATGTCCATGATTTCACAGGATACCAGATATCACTTGGTGTCTTGTGTTGTGTAACCACAAGGAACTGGTGAGGGAATGTGTGTTTGAATGCAGTGTGTCATGTGTGTGGGTGTGTGTATGCAGGTCATCGCTTGTGAGAATTGGTCCTCCTAGAGGGCTCTTAGAATCACTTTCTAGTCCTCCTGTCGAAGTCCCGTCTTCTCCAGCTTAGTGCTCAGCTCTGGCACTTTCCTACAGTGGCTGGCATGATCCAAGTGGCTCTCTGGCTGACCTTTACCGCGGCATGAGTGACGAAGAGGATCTGGTATGGCCCCGACCACCATGGCTTGTTCCACCTGGTCCTGCGGAAATCCTTAATCATGACCCACTCTCCAGGTTGCAGGTCGTGCAACTGTTGCTAGAAGTGCTGCCTTCACCTGCTAATGGATACTGTGCAGAGCAGAGGACAAGCTTGCACAGGAATTTAACATTGCATCATCAAATGCTGCAGTGTTGGGAAGAGGAGCTGTCACAGGCCAATTCCTGTTTGTGGAGATCACCCAAACAGTATCTCAAAGGGGCTAAGCCCATACTTAGGTCTTCCCCTCATGCACATCTGTATCAGAACTATTGAAGAACCTTTCTCCATCCTAAGAATGTTTCAGAACAGCATTTGCTTAATTTATTTTTTAGTGTACCATTTTCTCTCTCTACTGCCCTACCACTAGCTGGATGATGACTAGTGCTGCTTTAAGTCAATACCCAAATATTCATCCACCTGTTTGAGGGCATCGCTCACAAAAGGTGTGCCATTGTCACTGGATTTTTTTGTGGGAATTCCTCATCTAGGAATAACTTTTCTAAGCAATGTCTTTGCTACCACATCTGAGTCCTGTTTGGACATGTGGGAATGCTTCCACCCATTTAGAGAACATCTTTACAATAACAGAATTTATTCCCTTCACTAGGTGTTACATCAATGAAGTCCATTTGTAGGTGATCAGAAGGTTTGCCTGGATTTGGGTGTGCAGCCTTCTCTACCTTCAAACCTCGACCCATGTTATGAGTTGCGCAAACTACACACCGTAAACAAAAATTTTGAGAATTAGAATAGCCATTGATAAACCAATGCTTTGTTATTGCAACTATCATTCCCCCTTTTGACACATGGTCTTTCTCGTGCGTCAAGTTTGCAAACTACATCAACAACGTGGGCCTCCCGGCCAGCTCCATCGAACCCCTTCAAATGATTCAGAATGCAGCAGCACGCCTCTTCAACCAGCCCAAGAGAACCCATGTCACATCCCCCTTCTTCACCCTCCACTGGCTTCCTGTAGCCACCGGCATCAAATTCAAGGCCTTGTCTTGTAGGCCTAACCTACAAGACCTTGTCTGGAACAGCACCCTCCTACCTCAACTCTCTTCTGAAGGCTTATGTTCCCTCATGCAATCTGCAATCAATCAACGACCGAAGCTTAGTAGTACCTACTCAGCGTGGTTCAAGGTCCCTTTCAAGAACGTTCAAACTAACTGTCCCTCAGTGGTGGAATGAATTTCCACCCTCAATCCGGACCACAGAATCTCTCACCATCTTCAAAAAACAGCTAAAAACCCACCTCTTCCGTGAACACCTAACCAACCCATAATAAATAAATAAATAAATAAAAAATTTACTCTTGCAATTACACCTCTACTCAACACACTTTTCTTCTTCTGGAACTCAATTAACGGATCTTGTATGGTAGCACTACTTGTATTGTTCTCTATTTGATATATCGCTTTGTTTGTATTTTCTCATTTGTAAGTCGCTTTGTATAAAAGCGTCTGCTAAATGAATAAATCTAAATGTAAATGTAAACAACAGTGCAGCCTGCTTTGCACCACACAGCGTTTTTCTCTGCCGTAGCTTGTGCTTGGAGGTCTGAAAGCTGTAAAAAAAGGAATGATTATTTTCTCAGAGGATAGTGCACAGAGTTTTGGGAGCATAGATGCAGCTCCTTGCTTTGCCTCACTGTCTACTCGAGCATTTCCAAGGAAAACAGGGTCTGCTTTGTTAGTGTGTGCACCACATTTACATAATGCAATAGCCTTAGGGAGCAGAATGGGATCCAGCAATTCAGAGACCAGTTTGTGGTGAGCTATGTGTGTTCCAGAGCTTGTCAGGAAGTTCCTGTGCTTCCAAATTGTACAAAAACAATGCACTATGCCAAATGCATACCTGCTGTCTGTGTAAATTGTCACTGATTGCCCATTGGCATACTTACATGCTTCTGTGAGAGCGTGCAACTCAGCTGCCTGGGCTGAAACGTTTGAGGGGAGACTTCCTGACACAACCATTTCATGTGCGGTCACTACTGCATAGCCCACTCGATTGTTCATGAAGGGAATACAATCAGGGTTTTCCAGAGGTATATCCTTTAGGTCAATCATAGGAGAGCAAAGTTCATTAGTTAGTGAGCCACAGTCATGTGGTTCCCCATCATCCTCTGTTGGGTGAAGAGTAGTAGGATAAAGGATAGTACATCGCTTAATTGTGACTTTTGGCATATCTAATAGAATTGCGTTATAACGTAGCCACCTCTGAGTTGACAAATGTGAGGTACTTTGTTCTAACAGGAGGAGTGAAACTTCATGTGTTACCAAGATGGTCAACTCAGAATAACCTACCCGGTCTCTGGATGCCACTACTGCCTTCTCAGCTGTTGCTACTGCACATACACATGAGGGAAACCCTGCAGTGACTGGATCCAACTTACCAGAGAGGTATGCCACTGTCCTCCATGCTTCTGCAACAACACTGAAGTCATGCAACCAGATATCTCATACACAGTCTGAACAAAGGGTTTGGTGGGATCTGGAAGCCCTAAAGTTGGAGTTGTTTGTAGGGGCTGTTTTAAATTAACAAATGCTTGCTCTGCTTCAGGTGTAAAACTTACCTGAGAATGAGCTGTCAAATCTGTTGTATATGCCATCTCTCTGAGTGGTGCTTCTAGAATGGAGTAGTTTGGAATGAAAATTCTGCATTACGAGCACATACCTAGGAAAGAGAGAACATGTTTCTTCATCAGAGACTTGGGAATCTTCTGAATGGCAGATACTCTGTCTGCAGAGAGTTTCTTTCCACTGGCAGAAAAGTTGTGCCCTAAAAATCTCACTTCTTGTCATACATACTGTAAATTGGAGAGACTGACTTTGTGGCCTTCTTTGGCAAAATGCTGCAACAATTTAATAGTGTCAGTTTCACACTCTGCCCTGGAGGAGGTGCAAATCATCAGATCATCAATGTACTGAAGCAAGGCCGATCCTGCAGAAAGCGTTAGAGGTGCTAAGTTGTCCTTTAGCACCTGGTTGTATATCGTTGGTGACTCCCAATACCCCTGACACAAGCGAGTGAAAGTGTAAGGATGTCCATCAAGCATGAATGCAAACCAAAACTGATTGTCTTTATAAAGAGGTATACTGAAAAATCCGTTAGCCAGGTCAACAACTGAAAACCACTTGCTATCAGCTGGGACTTGGCCCATTATAGTATAAGAATTTGGCACGTCTGGGACCCTCTGCTTCACTGTTGCATTCACTGCCTGCAAATCTTGTATAAATCTCCATTTATCAGGTTGCGGGAGTTTTCTTGCTTTTCTTACTGGAAATATTGGAGTGCGCACTGGCAAATCAGGACAGGGAACAACGACCACTGCTTTTAGTAGCAAATTAATAACTGGCCTAATTCCCTCAATAGCTTCTGGTTTAAGGGGGTATTAAGATTCTCTTGGTCTGAAATTAATTTGGGGCGTGATCACATTGGGTGGTGCACTTCTGATTAGGCCTACGTCATGTTTTCCCTTGGGCCCACAGCTCGGGAGACACCCCCTTTTGTCTTGGGTGTGTCTCCAGAGGTGTGGGGCTTGTCCCAAGGTTCAGAAACACCCCTTTGTCATGACATATTACATCCCAGTTAACCTTGCACACTTCCTGAAAGAACTGTTTATAAACTCCCAACGTCAGGCTGTACCATGTGTTGGAGGTGGGTTCCTGTTTCCAATCTATAATTTTCCCACTCTTGCACGATCTGACCCATGGGCCTACTTATTTCCAATGTCTGCTCTTTCATTTGGCTAGTGAGATATAAGGCAGTGAATCTGAATGAAAAATGCAGGAAATTGCATGTCACTTAATTTGACTGAACATGCACAAAATTTGTCACACCAATATAGTGCCTTTAGGTACAGGTCTTCGCTTTCTGGGATATCCATAAACCATTATTTTTCAAACTCAATGTTCCTTCCTTCATGCACATGAATTCCACTTGCTTTTCATTTTATGATGTGCTAATATTAGTAAGTGAGCACAGGTACCAGCTTCACTGTACATGGACCATTGGTAGACACAGAATTCTTCACTCTTGAAAGACTGAATTCCCATTAATGACTCATCAGTCACTGTTACACCCTGGGGTGAGGAGATTAACTTTAGGTGCAATGCACACATTAAGTCCCGGCCCAGCAGATTAACTGGATGTAAGGGCAAAATCAAGAATTGATGGGTTACACTTTTCCCATTTCCACATTCACATATAAGAGGTTCCGAGAAACAACTCCAATACCGAATGTCCTGTGACACCCATTTAATGCAATTGATTGTATATCATTCTACCTGAGTCAGATTTCCAGTGTCCCGGGTGATGCACTGATGTTTTATGAGGGCAGCAATCTCTATTTACATACCATTCATTAAGCTGTTTCTGAGATGTGCTTCTCATTCTGTGACTGTGGCTGCTTGTCCATCTGCCAGTGCTACTGGCCTTTCCCATCCTGAATTTGCATCATGGACTTCAGTGAGATGAGATAGATACTGGCACACAGTCTCTGAATCTTGCTGCATGCACATTGCTATTTCTGTCATGTCCATTCGCACAGGCAAGGCTTCAATTAGTCATTGTTGGAAAGCTGCAATCACTCCTGTGTAGGCTGTATTGCCATCCTGGGTCCAGTCTGGGTGTCTGAGTCTGATGTCATTCTCAGGGAAACCTCATGAGACCTTTGCCCAATAATTTCCTAGTTTTGTCATAAGGAGGTGCCGCAGTTCATTCGTGGTGGGTCTGAACTCTCTACAAAATATCAAAAGCTTATCACCGAATCTTAGTCCTCCCACCTCGTGGACTGCTGGTAAATGTATCCTGCAGCCGTGGATGTTCTCAAGAGTCCACAGTCTGTGGACCAATATAGGACCTGCTGCTCCGGCCACTTCTAACATTGGAGCTTGCATCGCTTCATGCTTTTCTTGTTTGTCCTGTCTCACTGGGGTGTGGTTGTCTGGATCCCTCGCTGAAGGCACTGGTTATTTATCCTCTGATCTTGTTTGCTTTGACACTGGTGAGGAAAGGGTGTCATCTGTGTAATCTGGTGGAGGCTTGAGAAGCATTACGAGATCTGGATAGACTCTCTGAGGTGGCGCCATCTGCTCAGGAGGAGGAGGAGAAGAAGAAGCCTCCTCTGCTACAGGCTCATTTCTCCTTTCCGGTCGTGGCTGATTGATTTTTAACTCTTCCAACTGCCTAAGGCTAAAGCTTCCTTTCTCTGGAAAAGAGCATTCTTTTACCCATACATCATATTAATTCAAACATCCTTCTCCATAATTTACTTGCATGAAATTAATGTTTGGACCAATGTATGAAAAGCCTGTGCACACCATAGCGCACTCTTAGCTACTTCCTTTACTCATTATTTACTTCTCATAACAATCTTCAAAACAACCGGATCAATTTAATGTGCTATTGAAGTTGAATGAATTTGTGCTCTCGTGCACATGTGCCCTTTTGTATTAAGAAATGCTCAATTCACCAAATTGATTAAAATATTTATGACCATTAAAATCAAACTTTAAATGGCAAATATACATTTTTCCTCCTGTCTGAATTGCTTGTCTTAGCACTGGGGATATAAAAGGATAAAATTCAGGCACCCAAGAGCTATCTGTAGTATTTAACAACTTTATCTGATTAAACCCAAATGTTACAACAGAATGAAAATCTCAGTAATGAGGTACCCTAAAATTGAGTCCCCACAATAGTAAGCCTTAGAGCATGTCTATTTTCTTGAGCTGAACCCCCCCTAAAAATCTCATTAGTCCTTTCCTTTTCAAATATTTGTCCATAGTTGCTATATCAGGTGCATTAGCCAGCTATGTTCATGTTAATAGAAGACTTTAGGTTCATGTTATTACATCTTCACTGCCTCATGTTACAGATTTCTTTTGGCTCAGATTAATTAATTAAAGTAATTATTTAATTAATTCAATCATAATTAATCACAGCTGAGAATAAGATTGAAAAGGAAATGAAAAGACATGTATTTGCATGCCAAGATATTGAAAGGTTAGTGCAATGCTGAGCCACAAAAGAAAGGACACAAGATTACAGACACTTATAAAAAGTGGTACCAGACAGGAATCAAACCTACGAAACACAGACAACGAAAGACAGAGAAACAGTGCAGACAATGACTATATATACACACAAGAGTGCTCATTAACAGAACGTGAATCAGGTGCAGGTGGTCATGTGTCAAGTAGTGCAGTGCAGTGGCTGATGAGAACTGGAGTCCAGAGTTTCCTGATACATGACAGAACCTCCCCCCAAGGGCGCTACTCCCGGAGCGCCCAAAATTACACGCCCTCCATCTGGTGGCCCTGGCCCCCTGGGCAAAATGTCCCGAGCAAAACCAGGAGGCTGAGCGGCTTCCACAACGGAGCAAGGAGGCAGAGGGACGTCCTTGGCGGAGCATGAAAGCGGAGCGACGTCTGCGTGGCAGAACAGTGGGACAACTTCCTCTGCAGGACAGGTGAGGGAAGCAATGTTCTCCGCAAGGCCATAGAGGGGAGCGAGTTTCTCCGTGAGGCCCAAGGGGGAGCGAGGTTCTCCGTGAGGCCCAATTGGGAAGCGAGGTTCTCTGTGAGGCCAGGGAGAGGAGAGAGGTTCTCACAAGGCCCAAGGGAGGAACGATGTCCTCCGTGGAGCAGGAAGGGGGAGTGACATACTGCACGCAGCAAGGAAGAGGAACGACGTCTTCAGCAGAACATGGAGTCAGAGCGATGTCCTCAGTGAAGAAAGAAGGCAGAGCGACGACCTCAGCTGAGCAGGAAGGCAGAGCGACGTCCTCAGCGGTGCAGGAAAACAGAGTGATGTCCTCAGCTGAACAGGAAGGCAGAGCGACGTCCTCAGCTGAACAGGAAGGCAGAGGGACGTCCTCGACGGAGCGAGGTAACAGAGCGACGTACTCAGCTGTGCAGGAAAGCAGAGCGACGTCTTTGGCTGAACATGAAATCAGAGCGGCATTGAGCACGAGGTTGTTGAACAGAGGGGAATTCTTGAGTCTGGCAGGAGATGGAGCAACATCCTCAGACGAGTGGGCAGGCTGAACGAGATCCCTAATAGGGGAGGGAGGGTGGGAGATGGTATTAGCCCCGACCGCGGACTCCCCCTCCTATTGGCGTGTCATGGCGTAGTCCTTCATAAACATGGGCGGTGAATTGAAGGCCAGGTAATTCCTGGCGACCTGCTGCTGTCGTAGCAAGGTGGCATTGAGTGCAGGGTTGTAGAACAGAGGGGAGTACTTGAGTCCGGCAGGAGATGGAGCAACATCCTCAAACGAGCGGGTAGGCTGAACGAGATCCATAATAGGGGAGGGAGGGTGGGAGATGGTATTAGCCCCGAACACAAACTCCCCCTCCTGTTGGCGTGGCATCCTGATGCCACAGTTGTCCATCCGGGCGATCTGCTGCTTCTGATTGTAGATCTTTCGTTCTGTCGCGTATCGAGGTTGAGGCAGAAGCAATCGCAGATAACAAAACAGTTTATTAAACAAACGTACAACAAAACAAATACACTAAGACAACTAGGCAAGATACTGTGGCATGGAACAAAACACGGGAACATGGAACACGGAAGTCTAAGACAATGAAAGACAGAGAAACAGTGCAGACAATGACTATATACACACAAGAGTGCTCATTAACAGAACGTGAATCAGGTGCAGGTGGTCATGTGACAAGTAGTGCAGTGCAGTGGCTGAGGGGAACTGGAGTCCAGAGTTTCCTGAAACATGACACTTGAGATGTTCCTACAACTTGATTGGAGTCCACCTGTGGTAAATTCAGTTGATTGGACATGATTTGAAAAGACACACGCTTGTCTATATAAGGTCCCACAGTTAACAATGCATGTCAGAGCATAAATCAAGCAATGAAGCCAAAGGAATTGTCTGGAGACCTCTGAGACAGAATTGTATCGAGGCACAGATCTGGGGAAAGGTACAGAAACATTTCTGCAGCATTGAAGGTCCCAATGAGCACAGTGGCCTATATCATCCATAAATGGAAGAAGTTTGGAATCACCAGGACTCTTCCTAGAGCTGGCCGCACGGCCAAACTGAGCGATCGGGGGAGATCAGGGAGGTGACCAAAAACCTGTCTCTGTGGAGAGAGGAGAACCTTCCAGAAGAACAACCATCCCTGCAGCACTCCACCAATCAGGCCTGTATGGTAGAGTGGCTAGATGGAAGCCACTTCTCAGTAAAAGGCACATGACAGCCCACCTGGAGGACTCTCAGACCATGAGACACAAAGTTCTCTGGTCTGATGAAACAAAGATTGAACTCTTTGACCTAAATGGCAAGTGTCATGTCTGGAGGAAACCAGGCACCAGTCATCACCTGGCCAATACCATCCCTACAGTGAAGCATGGTGGTGGCAGCATCATGCTGTTGGGATGTTTTTCAGCGGCAGGAACTGGGAGACTAGTCAGGATTGAGGGAAAGATGAATGCAGCAATGTACAGAGACATCCTTGATGAAAACCTGCTCCAGAGCACTCTGGACCTCAGATTGGGGTGAAGGTTCATCTTTCAACAGAACAATGACCCTAAGCACACAGCCAAGATAACAAAGGAGTGGGTACAGGACAACTCTATGAATGTCCTTGAGTGGCCCAGCCAGAGCCCAGACTTGAACCCGATTTAACATCTCTGGAGAGATCTAAAAAAGAGCTGTGCACCAACGCTCCCCATCCAACCTGATGGCACTTGAGAGGTACTGCAAAGAAGAATGGGAGAAACTGCCCCAAAATAGGTGTGCCAAGCTTGTAGCATCATACTCAAAAAGACTTGAGTCTGTAATTAGTGCCAGAGGTGCTTCAAAGTATTGAGCAAAGGCTGTGAATAATTATGTACATGTGCTTTTTTGTTTTTTTATTTTTAATAAATTTGGAAAGATTTCAAACAAACTTCTTTCAAGTTGTCATTATGGGGTATTGTTTGTAGAATTTTGAGGAAAATAATGAATTTAATCCAGTGTGGAATAAGGCTGTAACATAACAAAATGTGGAAAGAGTGAAGCGCTGTGAATACTTTCTGGATGCACTGTATGTATGAGAGTGCCACATTTCAACATTTTCTTACTTACAGTTCCTAGGGCTGCCATACACTCCCAGTGGGGAAGGATATTAATAATAATTAAAGCTGCAAGCATCAATAAATGGGCCGTCACAGCCGGGTACATGTTGGGGCTGCTCTGGCAGGGGAAAGCCATTCCATTTTTTAGAATTTATATAGTTGTTTTTCACATATTTTCCTGTTGCCAGCAGGTGGTGCTATGACTATAACTGAATACTGGCATGTAGATGTCCTCAGTGTAGGAGTCATATTAAATATGTGAAGTTTGGAGCAGAATGAACATTGGATATAGCTGCAAGCAGCAATTAAAGTGGCCAAGCACCAAAGGCTCAGCAAGTGCAATGCGGACCCTGAAGAACACAAAGAGGATAAATAGAAAGTACATGAATGAATACAAGAATAAAAGGTTCAAAAGCACAGCTGAGAATAAGGTCGAACAGGAAATTAACAGAACAGAGGCATTGATTTGCATGGCAAGTGATTTAAAGTTTACTACAATGCTGAGTGACAAAAGAAAGGAACCAAATGACAAAAGATTTGAGACACTTTTAAGAACTTGCACCCCACAAGAATTAAACCCAGGGTCTTTTGAACTAAAGCTTGTTGTTTATCACAGTGCACCACACAGCATGCAGCTTAACCCTCATGCTGAGGAGAGTATCCAAGGTGATAATGAGCACAGAAATGCATTAGTTAGAAAGTTAACAGATACTGGATCATAACTTTTGACCAAATATGAAAATAAAAATTATGTTTAGTCATTTATGTACGGATTGTTGTATCAAAATTTGCCTATTACCCAAAGACAATTAATATTTAACATATAAACAGATACTCACATACATTAACCAGTTGAAGGACGAAAGTAAGACATCGGGCCCGTGAGTGAGGAGAGGCAAGGGTCCAAATTTATTGTTGCATGAGATCACACAGGTGAGACGTCCCAAGGATGATCCAAAAAAAAAAAAAAAACAGAGCTGAAGCTCTTCTATTTATACAGTTTTCTTAGGGTCAGGATGACCCAGACATCAATATGTTTAGAGTTAGCTATCCATTACGTACATCAATTGGAACTGTTGAGCGACCCTTATCACGCAGGTGCAGTTCCGGCTCCAAAATATATTTTGTCTTGTTTCACTCTTTAAAAATAACTTGACCTTGTCTGTGTCGCTTCCTGACTGGATTTTCGTTGAGAAAGGACACTTTCAAACACACCATCTGTACATTATGAGTAAATTTTATGTTTGTTCTACATTGATTTTTTTTTTATGGTGCTTGCATGTACATTACCCTATAATAGTTTTTCATTAAACAGAATATGAAACGGAATATGAAACAGATTAATTTCTGTTTTCTGCATACACACCAGGCCTCTGTGTGTGTGTGTGTGTGTGTGTGTGTGTGTGTGTGTGTGTGTGTGTGTGTGTGTGTGTGTGTGTGTGTGTGTGTGTGTGTGTGTGTGTGTGTCTTAGTTGACCTTCTGCCTGCGTGCAGACATACTCCACCTATGCTCTGAGGCCTGCCGCACTTATTCAAATACATGTATTGTTATCCCCCTGCTCCTTGCTTATCTGTGTGTTGTGTCTTAGGTGAACATCCATTCATACAGTCCACCAGCCCAGTGAATTCTCAATAAGATTACATATTACTCATACTAGGTCTCCCTCATGTTTATTTCATGTATATTGTATATACAACAGGATCTGTCCACTGATCATCTGAGCTAATTTTGGTAAGAATTGGACAAAACTTGTACAAAGAATAGCAAAAAACAAAACAAAACTGAATACTGTACATTTCAAAATTGTGACTACTGTAATGGGTGGAGTCTTACTGTAAGATATGCATTGTGATCACCATGAGGAGAGTAATCTGATGAACTAAATTTCTTTTCTCCAGGACAAAATTTACAGCAATTGTAACCATTTGAATTATTTTACTGGATCATAACTCAGCCAGCATAACTTGAATTTTGGCAGGGTCACTGCAGCAAGCAAAGCTTCATCACTGTCAAGGATGGAGCTAAACCATGTCTTGATGGCTTGCAAGAGATAATTTCAGACAGGTTACACAGTTTATAAACTATTAGACATGTCAGGAGTAGAAAAAGGAGTAGAATTAAACTTAACAGATACATAAAATACAACAACAACAACAATAATAAAAAGACAATAATGAACAGATTTACCTAGATTATTAAGTCTGGGAGTTCAGCCATCACCTGGGAGAGGCCCTCTTTCAGTGCCAAGATGTTGGCCATCAGGATTTCAAAGGTAGGTTGAAGGGTGCCAAAGAAACTTCATATTGAAGTCTATCCAATGCCATACAGACAGGCTTTAGAACCTTGTAACTTTCTTTAAGGAATTGATTCTCTCTCTCTCCTTTATGCATCTGATGTCCAGGCAGGTGCATAGTTGATACAGGTCCACTAAACTTGGTCAAAAGTTAGTCAATCAACTGTGGCATCAGAGAGTCTGGAGGAATTCAGTAAAAGAAAGTTGCTGGTACCTACAACTACAAGGTGGAATTCATTTCATGAATGCACTTAGCAGAGTCACAGACATGCCCTCAATTTTTTTGAGTTCGGTTGAACTAATTGTTTTACCTGAAGGTGAAAATTAACTGAAATAAAGCTTTTGTTATTTAGCATGAGATGGGGTGCAGATGTCATTTGGAGCTCTTTCTTCCAAATCTGTAGTGCTGTGCTTTACATGCAGATGTTATTATTATATTTTATATTGTTATATAAACAATATAACAAGATGTTATATTTTTTTTATTTGAAGTAATGTTTTTTGCAGTTGACAAATGTTTATTAACTGCACATTATCTACACTTAACGACTATTCACTTCTCCTTTTTGTTCAACAATTTAAAAATAATGAGAATACTTCCATCACAGAAATGTAAAGCTCTGGCCTGGCATCTCCATGTCTGACATGAATGCGTGAGTCTATGTGACTATGTTCATTTTAATTCAGAATTTTAATTCAGTACTTTAAAAATGTTAATATGCATTTATGCTAGCTCATGTTGCGTTTCACAGAAAAAAAAAGCTATTTTGTTTATGTCATGTGATAATTATGAGGGAATGGAAAAGGAATACAAAAAAGTACAGAGACAGAGTGAAAGCTCAGCTCAACACCAGTAATGAACAGAGCTTGTGGCTGTGCTGCGATTTGCCACATCTCTCTCATGGATGAGCTAAATATTTTCTATGCCTGTTTTGAGGTAAATAACACTGATCTTTCAGTGAGAGGACCCATCATGGATGATCTCCATGGGGGAATGCATCGACTCTTCAGGCAAGTAAACACCTGCAAATCTTCTGGGCAGTGGTGGCTTGGCGGTTAATGCTCTGGGTTACTGATTAGAAGCTTGGGGGTTCAAGCCCCAGCACCACCAAACTGCCACTGTTGGGCCCTTGAGCAAGGCCCTTAACACTCTCTGCTCCAGGGGTGCTGTATCATGGCTGACCCTGTGCTCTGACCCCAGCTTCCTAACATGCTGGGGTATGCAAAGAAAAGAATTTCACTGTGCATATGTATATGTGATCAATAAAGACTTATTATCATTATCCTCAGAGCATACACAGTGCACTTAGATGGTGTGTTCAATTAAATTTTCAATCTCTCCTTAACTCTGTCTACTGTACCTACCTGTTTTACAAAGTCAATCATTGTGCCTGTCCCCAAACATAACAACGTGACATGTCTAAATGACTTGTGCCCTGTCACACTTACTCCCTTTATCAGTACAGTAAGTGCTACGAGAGATAAAGTTGATAAAGTATTCAACCCCCATTGCAAATCAGGTTTATTGTCAAAATTTACAGACTTTCAGGTGTTTGCAATGAACAAATCAAACCAAAGTAATTTAAATAGTTCAACACAATGAATGCTTCAAGGGTCTCCTCAAATACAACTGAAAATGAAACTTTTAATGACTTCTCCACTCTCAAAATTATTCAACCCCCTGAATAGAATCCCTCACAACACACAAACATGCAAAACATGTGTCATCTCAAACACACCTGATGCAACTAATCAAGGGCCTCATTAGTTGTACCAGGTGTGCTTGAGCTGGAACACATGAAATACCTGAACTGGCGAGGGGTAGAAAATTAAAAATACCTGGACGGGGCAGAAAAAGGAAGCTATCAATGGCTGCAATCAGATTTCTGAGAAGGCAGGTGTGAAAATCCCTTGAGTGACTGCAAAAGACCAGCAGCAAGACTTGGTGGCAACAGGCACTGAGGTTTCAGTGAGCACAGAAGGCACACACAAAAAAGCAGATAGTTTCCATGCCAGAACTCCAAGATACACCACTACTGATGCAAAAGCACAAGAAATGTAAGCTCAAAATCATATAAATAAGCCACAGAAGTTTTGCGATTCTGTTCTTTGGAGCGATGAAACAAAACTGGAACCTTTCAGCATGATGGATCAGCGGTATGTCTGGAGGAAGAAGAATGAAGAAAGAACACTCTGTCCACAGTCAAGCATGCTGGTGGCTCTGTGATACTCTGGGGCTGCTTTGCATCCTCTGGCACTGGAAAACTGCAGCATGTGGAAGGCAAGATGGATTCGTTGAAGTATCAGGAAATCCTAGGAGCAAACGTCATGCCATCTTTGCGGAAGCTGAAGCTTGGGCATCATTGGACCTTCCAACAAGACAATGATCCCAAGCATACCTCAAATTCCACCAAGGCTTGGTTGCAGAAGAAGTGCTGGAAGATTCTACAGGGCCATCACAGTCATCTGACTTGAACTCCATATAAAACCTCTGGTGGGATTTGAAGAAGGCAGTTGCAGCACGCAAACCCAAGAATATTATTGAACTGGAGGCCATTGCTCATGAGGAATGGACAAAGATTCCTTAGGAATTCTGCCAGAAGATGTTGTCTGGCTATGCATCTCATTTGTAGTATGTCACAACAGCAAAAGTCCTAAACTGACTTCATGGTACATGCCCCAGGACAATTAAGAACATAGAAAAAGAAAAGAAAACAAAACATTAACAGTGCATGCTGCATGCTACATGATACATAGGAACAGTTTAATACAAAATACTCAGCAAATAATGATATCACTTCTGGGGGGTATTCCAGAAACCAGGTTATGTGACTTACCTTTGTAAGTTTACTCAAAGTTAATGGATAACCTCAAATTTTGGTTCCAAAAAAGGAGGTAACTTCCACTGTACTCTCTGAACATAACCTGGTTCAGAGCAGGTTAACAACAAACAATACATGAAGAAAATAATAACTTTCAACTGTGGCAGGGTGTGTTGTTGCAGGAGGGTCAATTAATACCATGTGTCCATCAGCAACTGTAACAAAATGAAATCATGTACATTCTCAAACAAATACAACTAATATGCAAGGACAGAAGGAACATCTAGTATGAGCACTACAATTAAAATGATAGTACACACCATATGCAGTAAAATAATATAAACATGCTTAATACACAAGTGAAACATTCCCAATAAAGAGTTATTTTAAAATACTTTTTTTTTTTAGCCCCTGGCAGTGTTTATTGTCATCTTGATTGTTTAAGGCTTAATCACTTATCACTGGAGATTTGAAAAAGAAAAAAAAAAAAAAAAAAAAAAAACAACAAAAAAAACAAGTCCTAAGTACTAATATGCTACACATACATTTTACCAAGCCACTTACATCGTGGGAGGTAGCTGTCTCTGAGAACCTGCCCCCTTGATTAAGGGACAATGCCAGCTCCTCAACCGAAGTGAGTGAAGTGCTGGTGGTCCCCCACCCATTTTACAGGCCTCTGCCTTCATCCTGAGGCTACATAGGACCTTGAGAAAAGTTATTATAGAAGTTTGGGCCAATCAGTTAGGTTACAATTTAGGAGGTTTATGAAATATTATCTTTTTTGGCTTTTTTGTGTGCATCTACTGTGAGTACATACAGATATTGTCAATGGATCACCGATTTCAAGAGTCACCATGGAAACCCAGGGTGGGAAAAGCGAGCTGCATACTTCAGCAAAGCAAAGTTGAAGATGTTAATGTATGTTTATGAGGAATTGAAGCTATTTATACAAAAAAGAGTAACTGCTGCTTTGGACAGAGAGTGATGGAATGAGTATGTGTGAATTTATAAGTTTATTCATATCTGAAAAGTTTCCTTTCCTTATGATACAAAATTGAACATTGGTCATATTAGACCCATGCCATAACATTTAATAGATATGTCTTTACTTTTAGCCCTCCTGAAATTTCTTAACATTGTACATAGTACTAATAATATAATAGCCTTAATATTTTATCAGGTGTAATCCTTCTGGACCCAGAAGAACTTGGAGCCCAGTCAAAATGAAAAAATATAATGTTTCATAAACTTCCGAAATTGTAACGTAACTAATTGTCCCGATCTTCTATAATAACTTTTCTCTCTGGGCTATACAGCCACAGGAAGACCGCAGAGGCCCGTAAAATTGGTGGAGGACCGCCAGAACCTTCACTTGCTTTGGCTGAGGAGCTGGCACTGTCCCTTAATCAAGAGGACAGTTCCAGGGGGCAGTTCATCAGCATCAGGTACCTCACATGATATAAGTGGCTTGGTAAAATGTATGTGTAGCATATTAGTACTTTTTTTTTCTTTTTAAAGTTTCCAGTGCTTCAAGTGATTTATCCATAAACCATCAAGATGTCAAACACTGTCATAATCTAATAAAAGGAATTTTAAAATAACTCTTTACGGGCAATTTTTCACTTGTGTATTATGCATGTTTATTCTATTTTCCTGCATATGGTGTGTACTGTAATCTTAATTGTAGTGCCCGTACTAGATGTTCTTTATGTCCTTGTATATTAGTTGTATTTGTTTGAGAATGTACAAGATTTCATTTTCTTACTGTTTGTCATATCACAGCAAACCAGTGACTACATTTCCCATCCTGGACCGTGACCTACAAATATGGCCACCATGGACCGCAATTCCCAGAACACTCACTTTCATTCTAATCATGCACACCTGCATCCAATCTCACATACAATCACACCACACATAAAAGAGACTGTTTGAACACTAAGTCTTTGCAAAGTATTATGTGTGTTTTCTGTATACCAACCCGATGTTCATCGTGTTTTGTGTCCCAGATTTGATCTTGTTCTAGCCCTCGTTTTTGATTCATTTTGCCTCGTTTATGCCCGTTTGCAGATCGCCTGCCCTATTACCTGTTTATGACCACGTCTTTGTTTCACGATTTGGAATTGTCTGCCTGTCTCTCATATAATAAAGCTCTTATCTACATTTGCATCCGTCCTCAACTCCATTACGTGACACAGTTTCTGATGGACACATTGTGTTAATTGACCCTCCTGCAACAGCAAATCCTACCACAGTTGAAAGTGATTGTCTTCAGGTATTGTTTCTGTTTGCTAGACCATCCATCATTAGTAATTCGCACTGTAGGATGAAGATGAAGGAACCACCTCTGCTGTGACAGAGGTACAAAATGAAGATTAGGAGACCTACAGAGGTATAACGTATAATGCATTCCCTTTTTTTAAAAAAAAAAGATGTATGATTATTAAAACCGGGGCGCATGGTGGCTTAGTGGTTAGCATGTTCACCTCACACCTCCAGGGTCTGGGGTTCGATTCCTGCCGGGGCCGTGTGTGTGGAGTTTGCATGTTCTCTCCGTGCTGCGGGGGTTTCCTCCGGGTACTTCGGTTTCCTCCCCCACTCCAAAGACATGCGTGGTAGGCTGATTGGTGTGTCTAAAGTGTCCGTAGTGTATGAATGGGTGTGTGTGAGTGTGTAGGTGATTGTGCCTTGCGATGGACTGGCACCCTGTCCAGAGTATACCCCGCCTTGTGCCTGATGATCCCCGGGATTGGCTCCTGAGACCCTGAAGAAGGAGTAAGTGGTAGAAGATGGATGGATTATTAAAACTTTATCATTTTCCCATTAAAGCTTATGGCTGGGGATTCCTGTAGAGAGGAGGGTCCATCTACCTCCACACAGAATCATATTTGCCTACTGATTATTATAATTATTATTATTATTATTATTATTATTATTATTATTATTATTATTATTATTATTATTCTGTCAATTATTGTTGAATGGTAAAGCAATTAATTCAAATGTCTTTTTCAATTCCAGAAAATAAAGAAACTATGAATCAAACCCAGCTCTTCACATTGTGCATTAGTCATTTAATGAGTAGTGATTTTGGTAGATCACATCTCAACAACACCGTTTGAGTGCAAGGCATACAGTACGAACTACCCTGCACACAGTTGCCTTTCCCACATGCTCTGTATCACCCACATTATACAGAAAACTCACTCTGGCAGAAAAATAAGAGCAATGCAAAAAAATGTGCTTGATATTAAGCGCTGATCCATGATGTGCCACGTTGGTGATGTTAGGTTTCAAAAGGTTTGTTAAGTAAATTAAAGATTCACATGAATAATGGTAACGCTCACGAAATATTCATCCGGATATGAAAACACACCTATACGTGGTCTTATCACCCTCTAACAATGACAAAGATTTTGTATAATCTGTGCTGCCTTGTCCACAGGACATTTTTCAAAATGTCACGCTATGGTCCATCAGCTCGGAAACAAACTCACCCTCGAACATAACCTGCTACAGAGCAAGTTATGTTCAGAGAGTAAGTTGCTGTGGCAAGTTATATACCCTGAAAGATATCTCCATTTTTGAAACAGAAAGTGAGTGAATGAACTTACACAGGTAAGTCACATAACCTGCTTTCTGGAATAAGCCCCTGGACTAATGTAATGACTTTCAGAAACTTCTGATTGGTCCATTGTCATAATTAGGAGTTTACTGAGAGTTCACCTGTGGCAGTTTTTATGGGCCTGTGCCTTTTTGCCCTTCTTACCATGGGATAAGCAATTCAGCCAAGACCTAAAAAAAAAAGTCAAGTTCCTCCTTAGGAGCAATTTGCAAGCAACTGAAGGTACGATGAACATCTGTACAACAATTTTATGCAAATATTTAAAAAAATATTTAGACCACATTGACTTTGCATTGTGCCCAAAGAAGGCACAAAGCTGCCATAGTTGTAGGCTGCGGTGCTTGCTGGGAGATTGAGTGGGTTGCTGGGATGTGACACTTCATGTAATAATAAACAACAGCAAAATATAATTATTATTATAAATATAAGAATTATTATTATATAATTATAATAGACAATGTAGCATTTACTAATGTTGATTTGGGGTACTTGATCAAAATATTATATCAGCATGATCAATTATTGTTGCAGAGAAGAAGAAAATGTTCCTAATCCCATTCACACTCCTTCTGAAGCCTACTGCCCCAACACCCACATGGAGCTTTCCACTGTAAAACTACCCCTTTCAGAGAAGCCAGAGAAGAGCTAGCACTCATGTGTCACCCATTTGAGCCATTAGGTGAGTGCTTCTGTGACTACAACACCACCTTTATTTGTGAAATTGCACATTTTGTAACTAAGAGTTTCATGGTATTGCCATTTGTTATTTCATTTTTTTTTTTTTTTGGCATTTGGAAACATTTTTGTGTTCTTTATTGGTGGTTTCTACCATTTGGACATGTTCTTTTGTGCTATTTTTAGCAATGCTTGCTATTTCTAGATGTTGTCTGCTATTTTTTTTTTTTTTTTTTTTTTTTTTTTTAGACTTTGTGCCATTTATAGAGGCATTATGCCATTGGGAGAGGTTTTTCTGCCATTTGGAGACGTTTGGAGGTGTCTAGATAACCTGACACAGAATTTTGTGACAACTCCTCCAACTTTCAGATACTTAAAGACAAACACTTGGGGCATCTCAGATCACAGAGGGGCTTGATATCACCTAACCCTAACCCTAACGTATAAACATTTGTGTAGAAAAAAATAACTTTCCTCTAAATATCTTGCCCCTAGGTAAAAAGAAAACCTGCACATTCATAAAGCTGCAAGAGTCTACTTTCATATGGGAATAGGAGATAATATTTCATATAAATTCTACGCTGAACACAGGCACCCAACAGCAGGTGGAAATTAAATTTTTTGGACTCTGGTAAAAAGAGTTAAGAGAATCCTACCCTGAAAGGCTACCATGCAAGAAAACCCCTAATATATGACTGGCATAAAAAAAGCCAGACCGAAGTTTGAATTTGATCACAAGGATTGAGGCCTATCCTTTCAGAGTAGTATTCTCTGGAGGAAAAGCCTGAGGCTTTTAATCCGTAGAACACCATCTCTAATATGAAGCATCATGTTGTGGGGGTGTTTTGCTGGAAAAGGGACTGGTGTACTTAAGGACTGGTGTACTTGGTGTAAGTAGATGGCATCATAATGATAATAAGTCTTCTTATTCTACTCAAGAAAAATCTGGCAACATCTGAGGCATGAGTTACATGTGAGAAATTTGCATAATCAACTTAAGCAGGTGTTAAGCCTATCTTTGAATATTCTTAATTTTCCCTATGAAAATACTGATTTGTTTTATGCCAATTAACTAGTCATAAAAGCAGCCATCTGACTTCGCTTTATCAACCTGCTCCCATATTTAATAATTAAATATGCTTTGGTTCATACCAAAAACAAAATTAACAAAAGACATCTTTTGAATCTGCTTATCAAGGGCATCAATTGAATTCCAAAACTCTTCTTTCCAAAACCACAAACAAAAATCAGGCATACAGAAATTATCCACCATTTTAGGAAAGTGATGAGAAGGAGGAGAAAACGAAGAGTTGTAACGAGTGGGAACTTGCCACTGGGCGCCTGAACCTGGGACAACATTCACTGTGTAGTGCATTGCTGTAATGAGGCCCTGTGTGGATATTGATATGACAGAACACAAGGCCAAGGTGCAGTAAGGACAGCAATCCACACGTTTCACACCATTTGTTTTTCACACCATATCCATCACATTAATGGGTCACCTTTCAGTGACAGCTCATGATTACCTGCTTACCCAGAGAGAGAGAGAGAGAGAGAGAGAGAGAATGAATAGGTGAATAGTGTAGAGGTTGCAAAAGAAAAGGTGAGGCGGAAGACACCAAGACATTTTATGGTGGGATAGACCTGTGTATGGTGTAAAAGGTGAGCAGGTGCTGGATACTGCTGGGTAAGACGAGGATCTAGCTCTGATGACTTTTTTTCATTAAGATTGGCTTAGGTCCAGATTGGCTTAGGTACATGTATTATAGGCCAGTGTGCAGCAATATCAATTAAATTCAATTCAATTTTATTTGTATAGCGCTTTTTACAATAGACATTGTCTCACAGCAGCTTTACAGAAATATATAAACACGGGATACAGATATTAAAAGTGCGAATTTATCCCAGTTGAGAAAGCCGGTGGCAAGGAAAAACTCCTAAGATGTTAAGAGGAAGAAACCTTGAGAGGAACCAGACGCAGAAAGGAACCCATCCTCATCTGGGTAACAGGAGATAGTGTAAAAAGTTCATTATGGTTTTATATGAAGTCTGTTTGGCCTTAGAAGCAGCCATAGTCCCAGCAATTTGGAAGTGGAGCAGATGAGAGCTCCATCTAGAGGTAGGACATCCAAAAGGTATCAGGCAGCTCCGGAGAGCAGAAAGTATCAGGATCTCTAGTAGCTCCATAAAATCGTGTGTGGCTCGACAGAAGGAGAGAGGGAGAGAAAAGATTATTAGGACTGTGCTTAGCGTAACAGAAAGTCTAGTCATGGTAGGCTTGAGTAAACAAATACGTTTTAAGCCTAGACTTAAACACTGAGACTGTGTCTGAGTCCCGAACACTAATTGGAAGACTGTTCCATAACTGTGGGGCTCTATAAGAGAAAGCTCTTCCCCCTGCTGTAGCCTTCGCTAAGTAGGCGTGGCGGATCACAGAAAACCAAAAGGTCGCTTAGATACTGTGGCGCGAGACCATTTAGTGCTATATAGGTTAATAATAGTATTTTATAATCAATGAGAGATATCACTGGGAGCCAATGCAGTGTTGATAAGATCGGGATGATGTGGTCGTATCTTCTGGTTCTAGTTAGGACTCTAGCAGCTGCATTCTGGACTAACTGGAGTTTGTTTATGCACCTACTGGAACATCAAGACAGTAATGCATTAGAGTAATCTAGTCTAGAGGTGACGAAAGCAAGAACTAATATTTCTGTATCATGTAGTGACAATATATTTCTTATCTTAGAAATATTTCTGATATGAAAGAAGGCTATCCTAGTAATATTATCTACATGAGCATCAAATGATAGACTGCAGTCAATAATTACTCCAAGGTCTTTTACTGCTGTACATGATGAAACAGAAAGTCCACCCAGAGTTACTATGAGATCAGAAAGCTTACTTACAGTTACACGTGGTCCTAGTACAAGTACTTCTGTCTTATCAGAAATAGGTAGAAGGAAGTTAGTTAGCATCCAACGTCTAATGTCCTTTACGCATTCCTCAACTTTATTAAGCTGCTGTCTGTCCTCTGGCTTTGCTGAAACATACCACTGTGTATCATCAGCATAACAGTGGAAGCTAATTCCATGTTTACGAATAATTTGACGTAGAGGTAGAATATATAAAGTAAAAAGCAGTGGGCCTAAAACAGAGCCTTGTGGAACACTAAATTTAACCTCAGTATGCATGGAGAAGGCTTCATTTACATCCACAAACTAATAGCGATCGGTCAAATAAGACCTGAGTCAGGAGAGGACTGTTCCCTTAATGCCAATAACATTTTCTAATCTATCAAGGAGAATAGTATGATCTATAGTAACATAAGCTGCACTAAGGTCAAGTAACACAAGCAGCAAGACAGAACCCTGATCAGAGGCCAGTAGTAGGTCGTTTACTACTTTAACTAATCATGTTTCTGTGCTATGATGAGGTCTAAATCCTGACTGATACATTTCATTAATATTATTCCTATGCAAGTATGAGCATAACTGCTGTGCTACAACCTTTTCTAAGATCTTGGAGATGAAGGGGAGATTTGATATAGGTCTATAGCTGGACAGTTGAGAGGGGTCAAGGTCAGGTTTTTTAATCAGGGGTTTAATAACTGCTAATTTAAATCATTTAGGTACATAGCCAGTGCTAAGGGAAGAACTGATTATATTTAAAGCGGTTCAATTACTCCAGGACAAATCTGTTTAAAGAAACATACAAGGTACAGGATCTAGTATGCAAGTTGATGAATTCGCTGAAGAGATTAATGTATCTAGTTTGGCCACTCTAAAGGGAGTGAAACATTCTAAACATTGATCTGATATTGCTATATTATCATCTATAGTGTTAGTTATAATACTGTCTGGTTTTAATTTAATAGCCTGAATTTCACATTTAATATTTTCAATCTTACCAATGAAAAATTTCATGAAATCTTTGCTGCTATGTAATGATTCAGTGCTTCTTTCTGTAGTGGTTTTATTCCTAGTTAATTTTGCTACTGTGTTGAATAAAAATCTCAAATTGTTTTTATCATCTCCTATTAAGGTGGAGAATAGATGGATAGACTTTTCTAGCATCGCTATGAGATTTTCTATAGTTCAGTAGGGTCTCCTTCCATGCTGTTTGAAATATTACCAATTTGGTTTGACGCTATTTACGTTCTAATTGTTGAGTGGTCTGTTTTAAGGTATTCGTTTGATCATTATACCAGGGTGCTAGTTTTTTTCTCTCTAATTAATTTTCTTTTGAGTGGAGCCACTCTATCTAGCGTGTAGCGAAGTGTTGACTCTAAGCATTCAGTCGCCTGATCGAGTTCTATCGGATCAGACAGTGATCCAAATCTAATCGATGTCTCTGGGAGGTTATTTATGAAGCTCGGTGCAGTAGTTGATGTGAAAGTACATTTTACGCGGTGGAAATATTATGATCAATACGTATTATGAAAGAGATAAGATAATGGTCTGAGACAACTTCAGATTGCGGAAAAATTACAATATTTTCTATATTTAATCTGTATGTTAGTATGAGGTCGAGTGTGACCACCATTATGAGTAGGTCCGATTACGTTCTGATTAACCTTTACTGAATCTAAGATGGACATAACTACTGTTCTCAGTGGGTCTTCCAGGTTATCAAAATGAATATTAAAATCATTGACTTTTAATGCTTTATCTACAGAAGCAACCAGGCTTGAGATAAAGTCTGCAAATTCACTAAGAAATTCAGTACATGGCCCTTGGGTCTGTAAATAATAATTAGAGGAATTTACTTATTTGTTGTGGCTACATAAGTTATACTGCTATAAAGAATTTCAAAAGAATTAAATTTATGAGTAGGTTTTTGTGTGATGCCTAGATTTTGACTATGGATGAGACCAACACCTCCTCCTCTACCAGGTGATCAAGGCTGATGTACATAACATGTACATACATCCAGGAGGACTGGCTTCATTTAGTGCTATGTACTCGTTTGGTTTAATCCAAGTTTCCTTTAAACACATTATGTTACATTCTTGATCAGTAATGATTTCGTTAACAATTCGGTAACAAGCCTTAGACACAAGAGATCTAATGTATAATAGTCCTAGCTTCCGATTAAAAGTGCTGGATGTGCATTCAGTATGATCTAATTTTATGTTACTTAGGTTACTAAAACAAACTTTCAGAAATTTTCTATGTATTTGTATAGCACGGGGAACAGACACAGTCTCTATAGTATGTACTACAAGTGTTGAACTATTAATTGAATATTGCTTATGATGAACGTTGTTATTGTAGGAAGATGTACTTATGGTAGGCAGTCACTTGGTGTGTAGCACCTTGGAGATGTTGTCTGACAGCAGTTCCGTTCCGAGGCTGCTGGGGTGCAGGCTATCAGTACGAAACAACCTAGGATGCTCCCAGAACAGATTCCAGTTATTAACAAACAGCAGATTCTGTTCATTACACCAAGAAACTAACCAGTCATTCAAAGCAAGAAGTCTACTGAACTTTTCAGCTCCACATATGTATTTGGGAAGAGGTCCAGAGACGATGATCTTCGTGATGGGTGATCTGCCTCGTACCATCTCGATCAGGTTGGCGAAGTCCCTCTTCAGAACCTCCGTCTGGCGCAGCCTGATGTCGTTTGCCCCCGCGTGCAGCATGACCACTCCAATGTGCTAGTCCTTCTTCCCGGGTACCTGCGCAGCGACATCAAGGACACGAGCACCAGAAAAACAATGTGTTTGCACCTTACCCTTTGTTGAAGCGATACGGACATTTCGCACATTGGAGTCTCCGACGATCACAGCATTTGGTCTTGTCTGACGGAGAGGGGCGAAGCGGTTCCTGGTCGGGATCTCGGATACCGGAGGTGTAGAGGTCCTCGCCCAGGGTATGGCTCTCGCCTTTTGCTGCTGGTGCACCCAAGGTCCTTGATGAGCTGGGCCTGCTTGTCGAGTAGGCCGCGGATCTGTTTCTCCACGTCCTCCAGTTCCAGCAGCACCATATGCAGCTCGAGCGAGTCCTCATCTGCACTCAAAAGCAGAGAAACAACTGACATATTTGCTTTTAATAACAGCGGTAAATGAGATAAATGTGAATTGTAAACAAGGCTAGCGGTAAGGTGATGCTAGCGGGCTACAAGCTAGTCGCGGTTGTTTGTAAGAACTAATAAAACTTATCAACAGCACAATGTAATGATTGTTTTATATAAAGTAGTATCAGTGATATTTGTAAACGTTATAAATGTAAAAAAGAAATAAATAATGTAAGGTAAAAAAAAAGTTTAATTTTATACTGTAGAGATTAGAAGAAAATAGCGTCAGCTCGAGGGACACTGCTTCCTGCGAAACTTCCTGCTTCCTGCAGGATGTGCTTTTTAATCCATCAGTATCCACTGATGGATGGACAACACCACAGTTTATTTGGGGCAGAAGTAGAAAATGGCAGAACGATTTCCCCATAGCCCCTCATGCAGCCTTTAAAAAAAGATCATCATAATTACACAGTGAGGGGTAGAGCATTAGTATGTGTGGTACATAATCATCATAGAGCAGAAATAAGGAGATTTCCACTCTTTATTCTCTTCTCTTATTACACATGTATAAAGTCTATGGTAAATATTGTAATTACTTATTGAAAATAAGTTTCTTTTGATTGTGTTCTTGTCATAAACAACTTTATTGATATTTTACATATTTTGAACCACAGGTATCACACGACATAATTTACATTTCACATCAAAATAGTTTCTGAGAGTTTACATCCAGGTTGGTTAAATTTTCATGTAATGAAAATTTTCATGTAATGTGGTTCCATATTTAATTTTCATAAATCACCTATTTATGCTTCATGAAATTAGTAACAAATAAAATGAGCTACCTTTTCAAACATTTTCTGGATAAAGTGCATATTATTTTCCCTTAAAAGGTATAGAATCTGTACATTACAACAGGTTTATACATTCAAAAAATACTCTGTTCAACTATAAGATACTGATAGGTGGTGCAAATCAGGAAGAAACAATAATTGGTGAAGCTTGGCTCATCCAGCGATTCATATGTTCATGTGCATTGCTCTCTTTTGGGTTGATTCCTTTTTTTCCTGCATGCTGACCTGGCAATTGTTGGTGATTTAGTCTAAATGATGATCTATTGCAAAATCATAAAAAATCTGTTGACAAGTGGTTTCAAATGAGCAAGGCAATCAGTATGACAGTTCAATGACAAATATAATTCATGGACAGCTACCCTTCGAGATTCCTACCTATGAACCATGTGACCAGGGATGGCCCTCATGAACATCATGTTCTGGAAGATCTATCCTTGACTCTCACCATTGCCACAGGGCAATTCTGTCATGCCTACAACTTCCATACATAATCTCATCACATGACCTCTAGTCAAGCACCCAATGTTGGGGAGTAGTTAACTAAAAGTAGCGATGCTACTAACTTGACTTCATTTTGCAGTAGCTCCGCTACTTTAAAATAGTGTAACTTTTTTTTTGTCCAATTATAATGGTCAAATTCATTGCATATCTGCAGTGCATGCTTGCTGCACAAGAATTAAGAGCCTCATTGTAGCTCACATGGATAGGAAGATACCATTTGGTGGACACATAAAGTAACCAACCGCAGTTTGCTACATGAAGTATGGGGTAGGTAAATGATACCATAATAATACCATAATAAATTAACACTGCCATTTATTTTCTGATGCAGAGAGTATTACTGGCTGTTTGTTGTTAATATGTAACACAACACATGTTGTATTTGTTCATATTTATGTTTAAATTTACTTAAAAATAAAATAAAATAAAAATAATGAGGGGCATAGTGCCTTAGTGGTTAGCATGTATGCCTCACACCTTCATAGTTTGGAGTTTGATTCCTGCCTCTGTTTTGTGTTCTTGGAGTTTTCATGTTCTCCCCATGCTATGGGGGTTTTCTCCAGGTACTCAAATTTCCTCCACCAGTCCAAAGAGATGTATTGTAGGCTGATTGACATTTCCAAATTGTCTGTAGTGTGTGAATGGGTGTGTGAATGTGTGTTCGATTTGCCCTGTGATGAGCTGGCCCCCCATCCAGGGTGTCCCCTGCCTCATGAGTTCCCTGGGTGTAGGATAAGTGGTACAGAAAATGAATGGTTGGATGGAAAATAAAATAATTCAATAAGTTTATCACTGCATACATAGGTTTTTACTTTATTCTCTGAATTCAACAGTCTGACTGTATTTCTCAACATCTCGCTTAAGGGAGCAGTAAGTGAAAACATTCATATCTTAACTTATTTATAATTTGTTATTATTTCCATGATTAATGAATTAATCAGTGGTTGAATTTTTTTTTTTCATTGCATGTACTACTATTGACCTATTAAGCTGATTCTTATTATCCATGATGGAGTGGGAGATGGTGACTGATTTAGAAAATGAGAAAACCAATTACCCGTGGCTTTATTTATTCATGTGCCTTAGGGAATTGAACAGTAAATCTTACACCTTTATATGTAATCTCAGTAAACCAAAGATTAAACTAGTGTCATCGTCCAAGAATCAAGCAAAAATTTAAGGACGCATATAGAGGTGAGTCTGATTGTCATCTTAAATTGATAAATAGCCTAATGTGCACATTATTTAAAATAAGTAGGTTATATTTCTGGATTTAATTATTTTTAGTTATTACTGTTATAATTTTAGAATAATTAATATTATTAACTATTATAAACTATAAGTAGCTTGTAGCTTAAAAAGCTACAGTTTCAAAGTAGCTTCCCAACGAACATTGATTGTGCTAACTGTGTGAAGAATTTTGAAAATGTGAACAGAGTATTGATAAATGCATGTAAATAATAGTAAAAAAAAAAAAAAACAAAACAAAAAACAATCAGAAGTAAAAATATAAATTTAAATAACCAATATTAACCATTAGCTAGAATTTGACTTGCTGACTAAATGATTTATGTTAGCTACCAGTATCGTGCTAGTCTAACCTGGAATTAGCAAGGAAAACATGCTAACTTAGTTAAATATAGTCAGTTGATGTTAGCAAATCAGCTTTTTTTTTTTAACTTGATCAGAAACTAAACTGAAATGATTAGATGCTAAACTGAGCTCATTTGATTGGTATATAGCATACGATCATTGGGTGGATGAGAGAAGGAGAGAGCTTCATGATTTGTAATGAGTACTTTGAAGGATTCAAATAAAAAAAATATTTTTTTCCCTAGAAATGTAAGTAAGTAACACAAGTATTCAATTTCAATACTACTCAAGTAAAGTATAAATATGACAAAATATTCACACTGGATGTGTCACAAAGACCTCATTCAATTCCACTTTAAAAAAGAATTTCAGTGTGAGTTACAAATTGAGGGACATTTATACAGGAAACTAAGTATGAAATAACTGGTGAGTGTAATTAGTGAAGAAAAAAAACCCAATAACCAGCTAATATCCCTCTTAAAAATAGCAGAGAACGTAAATTCACCTATTCACAACTGTTACATATATGCTGGAGTTACCAAAACATATTAAAATCAAAGTGTGCTGTTGCTCATTCTCCTGACAGTAGTGAGTTTGCAAATTCAGATGATAAGATTAAAGTGTAGATTCACTGATGTACTGGTGCAAATGGTTACTAAAATTTCAGGTTCAGTATCAGTATTGGCTGTCACAGAGGTGAAGGCAGATGCTTGTGCAGATTTATTGAAATAAAAGTGAAAGCAAACAACAAAACCATGAAAACAAGGATTGTAAACATAAACATAGTTAAAAATACAAAAACTAACAGCTAGCCTGTGGCACACACAACACAACATCCACAAGAAAATATAAAAAGTTTGCCAATGAGGTGCAGAAACACTAGGCCTTATAAAGAAGTGCTAATGAGGGTGAGACGAGACACAGGTGTTAAAAATTTCAAAGGAACTACGCCACATGCAACTTCTGCCACAGCTGATAGAGGAATGTAAACAGTGACTACAATGACCAAGGTGAATTCCCCTGGCAGATATTATGGCTGCATTCTCACAGCAATCAGTTCGATATTCAGCTACAGAGACGCTCCTTCATGGTAACATGTCCAGGACTACACCTCTTTTCATGAACAAATACAGCAATTCCCCCTCCTGTCTTATTACTGCTGAATGAAATATATATATATATATATATATATATATATATATATATATATATATATATATATATATATATATATATATATATATATATATATGCTCACATTATTCAGAAGCCATGAATAGTACTGCTGCTGTCCGGATGATACTCATTCAGTGTCCATGTCTATTTAATGCACAGAATGCATTGACAGAATGACATCCATGCACATTGTGAAGGTGCGAGGGGATAAAGCTAGAGATATTTCTATGTGGAAATATGCACCTTTTAGATCTATTGTCAAAAACCAGTCCTCAAAATGAATCTGTGGACTGATAAGTTTGGGCGTCAGCATCTTGAACCTGTATGTCCGAAGTGTACAGTTCAGATGACACAGATCTAAAATTGGCCGCATACTCCTCTATTTTTTGCAGACCAGGAAATAATGGCTGTAAAAACCTCCCTCCCTCAGGGAACAGGGTATATATATATATATATTCTATGGTCCCTTTGTCCAAGAGGGATCTTACTTCCTGCGCTAACGTAGGGCTCTGGTCTGTGCTGACTACTGTGGTGAGCACACCTCTGAAATGAGGGGGGGGTCGAGCTCTAAACTGGAACCGGTAACCCTTTTCTACGGTAGACAGAACCCATGCAGACACATTTGGCAGTAGTTTCCATGCTGCCAGATGGTCTTTTAGTGACGTTAACTATTCCACATTCTATTGGAGGGAAAGCATCAGATTTTCATTGCCCTGTGACAGCTCGCTGACCAGTGAACACTGAAAACTTGGGACAGCCTTGGCTAGGGGAGGCCCTACAGTAGCACTGGGGGCTAACTGTCCTAACAACCTCATGTCCCCGATACATCCCTCCATGGCCCCTCAGGACCGCTCTTCTTTGTCTGCTTGGCCTTTATGACCATTCTCAGATCAGGCCTTGCAGCAGGCCGTGACTGTGGCCGCCTGGTTCCCCTTGCTGTCTGCAGGGGTTGTCGGGCTGCCATACTCACCTTCTGTGTCTCCCTCGCACTAGTGCTGGCCCGGGTTCCACTCGTGGATGCCTGGGTGACCTCGACACAACAGGGAAGGAACTGGCTGAATGCTGCCATATGTCGAGCTCACTCAGCAGGTCTGCTTGCTAGGCCTACAACACTGTCATTGTCAGTGACCCACAAGCAAGATTAATAATGCATAGGCCTTGCCCACCATTGCCACAGTGGCCTTACACCGTATGGCTTAGATGGCAAAGCCAGCCCCCCTAAATTACCTGCCATCAATGGAGAGAGGTAGCTCGCAACCGCCTCCTCCACCTTCAGTACAGCAAAATAGCCATGCCGTTCATTCCCCACAATCGCTGAATAATCCAACATTGTGGGGTTATAAATATGGCTTATGCATGGTTTTCCCCCAGAAGCCTCATATTTTGTCATGCACTTCTGGAAGAAAAGAAAAACGTTTTCTGCATTGTGACGGTTTTACTTTTACTAAGGCTCATCCAGCCTTAGTAATCACTTCAAGTAGCTCTTTATATGATGCTCTCAGTTTTTAGTACATCCTTCTGGCTCCTCGGAGTCTGAGAGGAATTATTACTGTTATTTTTGTGTGTGTGTTTTTTGTCCTCTTTTTTTTCCCTTTTGGCCTTTCATAGCGGAAGGAGGAGTCGCGATGCGAGCTCCAAAATCCAGCGGAGAGCCGGACCCAGAAGACAGAGCAAGAGATAGGGCAGCGCTCGCCTCTGTCTCCGCTTCCAAATCCATAAGATATCCCCCAGACCTGAGACGGCTAGCTGCCTCGGCAGCAGCCGGCCCAGATCGGCGAGGCTCTGAAACCGTCTGAAAAAGTCGCGAGATGTAGGCTTTATCATGCGCAGCCTCTCGAGGCTGCCATTGCATCCTTCACCCCTAGACACTTCACCCAGAATGTGTGCACTATTCCATGTGATGAAACGTGAGCAAGCCGTAACACACTTCCTGAATTCTCTCACTCATATTTTTCTCTCTTGATCATTCCTTTTCTTCTCTTTTTTTTTAAAGGGATAGAAATGTTGAGAGATTTTGAGAAAAGATAGAGAGGAAATGAAGCATGTTTTTGTTTCTTTGCACAAACAACCGACATGCAGTCTTGCTGAAGATAGTAAGGCTGACCGCGTGGTTCACAGGTGCCATATTTATATCACGCGATGCGCTTAATTGCCATGTCACCTGATCATGGCAGGCCTATAAATAGGCATGATTTTACACAAGATTCAGATGCTGGCCGTGCGAGGAGCGCTCCCATACTGTTATGCTAAACACAACGTTGAGTAGAGATTAGAGATCGCGCACTGTGAACAGAGCTGCATATTTCTGCAGGCAATATTTTCATATTATCTGCATGTTTTCAATTGATTAATTATTAAATTCTAAAATTACTAATTAATTTTTTTTTAAATATTGTAAAACCTGTTTTTGTCATGTTTTTTTCATTCACAAATGGTCATTCTCTATGTTTGTTACGAAACGGGAGCAGAGGCAGAAAAAAAATGGCAGATCAATGTCTTTATTTACGAAGAGAAATCAAGACACATAAAACGCGGTCTATACTGGACAAGATACTCGAGGTTAAACATGAAACTAAAGTCGAGGCATGGAACGAGAGCAGGACACTAAAACAAGACCGCTTAGCATGCGTAATGCATTCACCATTACATTCATTTGTTCTATCAATACTGCGCGAAGTACAAAGCAACACAAGGGATTGAAATACCAAACATAATCAAGCTAGAACACAGACAGCTGGGATCAATAACGACACACCCTCGAACATCAGCCAATGCTTAAACAGGAAGAGAACAAAAAACAAAACAAAGGCACGTGTCCGTAGGCCACAGTTCAATCTCGTGCACGTGTGCTCTCTGCAGCTTTCAGTGTATGTCGACGCCGCAGCGCCATCTGCCGGCGAGAGTGTGACAATAGTATCTTCATTATAATGAAATGTTGAATAACTGATCCCTTTATCTGTTACAGAAACACTGTGAGTGAGACACACTTTATAGTAAAATTAATAGTTTTGTAGTGAAATTTGCTTCAAACAAGTGGACATCCAATATATGACTACACCACAAGCCTTTTCTGTTCTCTCACATACACAACACACTGACCCCTTCATGTTTTTTTTGGCTGCAATCACTTAAATACAAGGATCGCAAAGGGAGCCATAATGCTTTAAAGTAATAAGTTGGTCTTGTTCAGGTCACAGCCCTAAAGGTTTCATTGTTCTGCCTCTATGGGTTAATGACCTATCGCCAAAGCACCAGAAGGACCATTCAATCTATACAGTTTCTCCCTGCTCTACAGCCACCAAAACAAAATGAAACACCTCCTATCCACATAACATCACAGCTGCTAAACAACAAGCCATTTTATCCCTAGATTTCTTACTTCATGCATCTGTAAATCACTTAGCATTTATCACCTTGTACTAGCATACTGCCCAGACACATTTTTACACAATAGGAATGTGAGCTTATATCAAAAGTAGAATATTACATTGTGCAAATTATGGCTAATAAAATGATAGAATAATAATAAAACATGATACTAACAGATCCTATTCTGATACACTGCTTTACATAGGACATTATAATAGGGTGGTTTGTTCTTTGTTTTTTTCTGTAACTTAGAGAATGAGACAGCTAAATCAATATGTTTTGTACCTAAGATTTTTCCCCTTTTAAATCCAAGATGATCAATTCAGAGACAGGATTAAACTGGACTGCTTGCTGACACCATGACAGAAACCCATATACTAGCATCTGTGTGGGTGGACAGAGAGAGAGAGAGGCAGAGAGAGAGAAAAGGGAGAGACAGAGAGAGAGAAGAGAGAGAGAGAAAGCAAGAGCGCTTGTCCATTAATGGGTGACACTGAGGGGGCTAATGAGGCCATGTGGGGCGGTGTCAGAGGCATATGACAACAGAACAATAGGGTGCAGCTAACGCTTCTCTATTTACTATGATTACATGTGAAATGCTGTCATCTGATATAAGCACCACTAGGATATAAATTAAATGATGCTTCTTCACATTTGCCTCATTTCATGCCCATTCCCTTTTTGTTTTAGATTCTTTTTCCATATTTAGACTGTTTCTCCCTTCAACTCTCATTAACTTATTATTACCAACTTAACTCAAATTACTGCAATGGTGCCCGAAAAGTATGTCTAAAATGCTTTTGCACGGTCTATTACACGTGCATACAGTACACAGACTGTGTAAGATGAGTGAAATACACTATGATTGCTTCTTTTGGTTTTTAAGCAAAACACTCATGCACACTCATGCACATATGCACACTTATGCACATACACTCATCCCTTACAGTAACACACACATACGCGCACACACACACACACTCACAAACCTCCAGTAGTATCTCTGTGCAATGAACAAGCTTTCATAGGTAGTACCAAAAACACCGGCAGTGACTTTACTTGGAGAAAAGGTGAATTTAGACCCATAAAACCCTCATTCAAAGTGCCAAAACAATCCAATTATCAGTGGGGTCCATGACAAGCTCGATAGTCAAGGAATAGCTACAGTAACATTTCTAATTCAGGCTGGTACATCCCTCTGGAGGCCCCTGGCTCTGAAATGCAATATTATAGAGCAGGAACTAGTAAGACAAACCATCAAGGTTACTGCCACATTAAACAATGTTGAGACAGATGCAAGTGCCGTTAAAAGCCTTAATGTCATATCACAGCAAACCAGTGACTACATTTCCCATCCTGCACAGCGGCCTACAAGCATGGCCATCATGGACTGCAATTCACAGAACACTCACATTCACTCTAATCATGCACACCTGCATCCAATTCACAGCACTCACAACCATGCTATATAAGAGACCTTTTGAACACTATGATGTTGCAAAGTATTACGCTCAGTTGCTTAGTCTTGGTCATATTTCCAAGCCTTATCTCGTGGTTGCTTTTCTGGTTATGGACTTTGTTTACCCTGTTGACCTCAGTTCTCTGTTCTGCCTAGTTTTGCCTGTTAAACTGATCATGTGACTCTAGCCTGCCTTGGACACTGTTTTCTGCCTGCTCCGTTGTACTTCGTATTGCTTTATTAAACTGCCATTCCTGCACTTGCTTCTGTCTCAGCCGCCACTACGTGACACTTAATGAAAGGCAGGCAAACAAATCCAAAACCTGAGGCAATCTCAATATCCAAAAACAGGTGAGGGTCCAGCAATCTACAAACAACTTAAACTAGGCTAGGCAAAGAGCACAATGAGAAACAAGGAACAGGATTGAAAACCGAGAAACACGGACAAAGAATGAATTCTTGGTAAGGCTCTGGTGGCTAAACACAAAAACAAAATTCATCGTGGGGAACAAAGGGTTTAAATACACAGATTCATCAGAGGAGGTAACAGAGAGCAGTTGAGAATGATTAGGAGACAACCAGTCATATGACATGGGTGGAGACAGGACATAAACCAAAGCAAACACACCTGAAAGAGTAAACACAGTCAATGTCAAAAACCCAGAATTGCACACTGTCATGCTTCGGGCTGTTTTGTACGCTGCTTGTGCCAGCACTCCACGCGAGGGGAAAATCTCTGACAGAAAGCCCCCCAAAAAAACTCCCCCTCATGGTGGTCTGGGCCCTTTAGGCAATATGGCAACACTAAGTTCAAGGTCCTGAGACAGCCATTGTCTATAATATGGTCTTATTCCAGAGGAGCCAGGGTGCAGTCATGGCGCACACAGGCGGGGAGCAGGTGGTGGGCTGGCGACAGGCTCGCTGGGGCGGGCCGTCGCATCGGCCTCTAACTGGAACACAGCTTGGTGGGCCATCTCGTCAGCCTCTGACTGGAACATGGTGTGGGAGCCCGTGCCATCAACCTCAGGCAGGAACATGGCTGGAGAGACCACCTCATGGGTCTCACATGGAGGCACAGGAGATGAGGTTGCCACATTGACCTCCAGCTGGAGCTCTGCAGGGGAGACTACCTCGCGGGTCTCAGGCTGGAGCTCAGGAGATAAGGTCATCACACTGAAATCTGGATGGAGCACCGCCAGGGAGACTACCTCGTGGGTCTCAGGCTGGAGCTCTGGAGATGAGATCACCACACTGACCACTGGCTGGAGCACTGCAGGGGGGACCACCTTGTGGGTTTCAGGCTGGTGCCTGGGTCTCAGCCTGGGTCTCAGGCTGGAGCTATGGCGATGAGGTCACCACATTGACCTCTGGCTGGAGCTCTGCAGGGGAGAACACATTTTGGGTTTCAAGCTGGAGCTCTGGGGATGAGGTTGCCACGTTGACCTTTGGCTGGAGCTCTGTAGGGGAGACCACTTTTTGGGTCTCAGGCTGGAGCTCTGGAGATGAGGTAGCCAAGTTGACCTCCGGCTGGCTCTGTACCAATGTCCGTCCATCCATCCATCCATCCTCAACCGCTTATCCATTATCGGGTCACGGGGGCAGCAGCTCCAGCAGGGGACCCCAAACTTCCCTTTCCCGAGCCACATTAATCAGCTCTGACTGGGGGATCCCAAGGCGTTCCCAGGCCAGTGTGGAGATATAATCTCTCCACCTGGTCCTGGGTCTTCCCCGAGGTCTCCTCCCAGATGGACATGCCTGGAACACCTCCCTAGGGAGGTGTTCCAGGGGGCATCCTTACCAGGTGCCCGAACCACCTCAACTGGCTCCTTTCAATGCAAAGGAGCAGCGGCTCTACTCTGAGTTCGTCTCCGATAACCAAGCTTCTCACCCTATCTCTAAGGGAGAGGCCAGCCACCCTCCTGCGAAAACCCATTTCGGCCACTTGTACCCGCAATCTAGGTCTTTCGGTCACTACCCAGCCTTCATGACCATAGGTGAGGGTAGGAACAAAGATTGCCTGTTAGATCGAGAGCTTTGTCTTCTGGCTCAGCTCTCTTTTTGTCACTACAATGTGGTAAAGCAATTGTAATACTGCTCCCGCTGCTCCAATTCTCTGGCCAATCTCCCGCTCCCATGTCCCCTTACTCGTGAACAAGACCCCGACATACTTGAACTCCTTCACTTAGGTTAAGTACTCATTCCCCACCCAGAGTAGGCACTCCATCGGTTTCCTTCTGAGAAGCATGGCCTCAGATTTAGAGGTGCTAATCCTCATCCCAGCCACTTCACACTCAGCTACGAACCGATCCAGTGAGTGCTGTAGGTCACGGACTGATGAAGCCATCAGGACCACATCATCTGCAAAAAGCAGCAATGAGATCATCAGGTCACCAAACCACAACCCCTCCCCACCATGACTAGGCCTCAATATCCTGTCCATGAATATCACAAACAGGATCGGTGACAAAGCACAGCCCTGGCGGAGACCAACCCCCACCTGGAACGAGTCTGACTTTTTGCCGAGCATCCAGACACAGCTCTCGCTTTGGGAGTACAGCGATTGGATAGCCCTAAGAAGGGAACCCCTCACCCCATACTCCCTCAGCACCTCCTGCAGTAAACCCCTGGGGACCTGGTCATATGCCTTCTCCAAATCCACAAAACACATGTAGACCGGATGGGCATCCAGACATTCCCAGTTCACCTGCACTACCCATTTGGGCTTTCCAGGTCTGTCCAGAATCTTCCCCCACCCCTTGACCCAACTCACCAGCAGATGGTGATCAGTTGACAGCTCTGCCCCTCTCTTCATCCGAGTGTCCAGAACATGCAGCCTCAGATCAGATGATACGATTACAAAATCGATCATCGACCTTCGGCCTAGGGTGCTCTGGTACCACGCACACTTATGAGCCTCCTTATGTTCGAACATGGTATTCGTTATAGACAATCCATGATTAGCACAGAAGTCCAACAACAAACGCCCGCTCGGGTTTAGATCAGGGAGGCCGTTCCTCCCAATCATGCCTCTCCAGGTATCTCCATCACTGCCCACGTGCGCGTTGAAGTCTCCCAGCAGAACTATGGAGTCCCCTACTGGTGCCCCATACAGGACTCTGTGCAGGGTCTCCAAGAGGGCCGAGTACCCTGAAATGGTGTTCGGTGCATATGCACAGACAACAGTCAGAGTTCCCCCCCGCAACCCGTAGACATAAGGAGGCGACCCTCTCGTCCACCGGTGTAAACTCCAATGTAATGGCGCTCAACCGGGGACCTGTGAGTATCCCCACACCGGCCCGGCGCCTCACACCCTGGTCAACTCCAGAGTAGAATAGAGTCCATCCCCTATCCAGTAGTACGGTTCCAGAACCAAGACTGTGCATTGAGGTAAGCCCCACCAGATCTAACTGTTAGCGATCCACCTTCCGCACAAGTTCCAGTTCCTTCCCCCACAGAGAGGTGATGTTCCACATCCCCAGAGCCAGCCTCTGCCACCCGAGTCTGGTCCGTCGAAGCCCCTGACCTTCACTGCCACCCATGTAGCAGCGCACCCAACCCCTACGGTTCACCCCACGAGTGGTGGGCCCATGGGATGGAGAGGGGGGTGCCACGCTGCTTTTTTGGGCTTTGCCCAGCTGGGCTCCATGGCAAACCCAGCCACCAGGCACTCACAGTCAGGCCCTCCCTCTGGGCCTGGCTCCAGACGGGGGCTCCAGGCTTCCTCCGGGCAGGGTAACTCCTCCTCCCTTTGTTTTCTTCATGAGGGTGTCTTTGAACCATTCTTAGTCTGGCCCCTCCTCTGAGACCACTTTGCCTTGAGAGACCCTACCAGGAGCACAAGGCTACAGACAACACAGCTCTCAGGTTCGTAGGGACACACAAACCTCTCCACCATGGTAAGGTGACAGTTCCCAGAGAGGCACCAATGTAAACAATGTCAATGTCAACCAAGAAGCACGTGCTGTCGTGCTTCTGGTAGTTCATGTGTGAAATCTATGACAGACACCCCTCCCCCACCAAGGCTCCCCCTTCCAGTTGTCCTGGCCATCTGTGCAAAATGTCCACATGGAACCCAAGGTCCCGAGGCAGTCATTGTTTCTCACCTGGGCTTCTACCTGAGGACCCAGTCATAAAGGTGGTAACACTCTTGATTTAACACTACCATTCTGATTAAATATAGAAAATATAGTCACACTTCCACAGACTAAAGTGATCTCAGAACATTATCTCATTACTTTTAAAATGTGTCTTAGTCATAACATTGTACTTCAACATGCTACCACATGAAACATACATTGACATCAGATAGTGCACGTAGTTTTATCTATAATCTCCTAGCATTATCAACTGTGATTGGAACGCATTTTAACCCCGTGGAACTTACCAGGTGACTGACTTAGAGACAGCATTCCACTATACTCTAGATCTACTTGAGATCTACCTTCCTGCAGGTTTCATCTCCAACCAAAAAAAACACACCTGTTATAGTTGATCAAGAGCGTCTTAAGGCAGTGGGAGTGATTATGGATGGAGCTGAAGTCTTCAGAAAGATAGATTTTCAGGAACCTGGTTGGTTATCACTGCTCTAGATTATGTAGCTACACTTAAAAGAAAAATTATTTGAGAGGAAAAAACTAGAACCCTGGTATAACTATCACACGTGCACATTAAAATACACTACTCCAAACCTGAATATAAATGGCGTCAAACTAAATTGGGAAAGCATTCCAAACAGCATAGAAGGAGAGCCTCCTGAGCTATAGAAAGGCTCTTAGTGCTGCTAGATCAAATTATCTCTCTACCATAATAGAAGATATTTAGAATAGAATAGAATATTTAATCCTAGATTTAAAGTAACTAGGAATAAGACCACCAGAGAAGCATGCACACCATAAATATGTAGGAGCAATGACTTAAAACACAAATGAAAGTATCAGGCAAAAAAAAAAAAAAAAAAACAGACTATTATTTTAAGGTCAGACATTTTGATAACTAAACATGCCAATATAACCACATCAGATCAGTGATTAGAATGGTTTACTCCCCTTTGGGAAACTAAACTAATTTAATTACTCATCAAAATCATCAACTTTTGTATTAGATCCCTTACTTACACCTTTCTTCAAACAGATACTACCAGAAGCAATCAAAATCGAATTACAAATAATCAGATATTCACTGAGAACAGATTATGTACGTAAATCTTTTAAACTAGCAGTCAGAAAACTGTTGGCTCAAATTTAGCCTATTACCCAAAAACACTTAAAATTCAACATAGAAGCCAATACTCACATCTACCTCTGAGCCCAGTTGGAGATAGAAAAAAATACACCAGCCGTGAGTGAGAAGAAGCAAGGGTCCAGCTTTATTGTTCCGTTCCACCACACGAGATCCACACCAATGAGAATTCTCAGAGGTGATCCCAATACCCTGAGCTTAAGCTCCAGTATTTATACTGTACTTACACACTAAATAACTCATATGTTTCAAGAAGACTATGATCTCACTACCAATAGGGTTAAAAAAGAGCTCATCTACCTTACTCTTATGTTCCAGAAAAGGGCTAGTCCACTTACACATAGAATTGAAACCAGGGGTTTTAATTTACACATAAAATCAGAACCCAGGCATTTCTAATAACCCAGAAAATAAAAACCCTGAGTTTTTAGTTACTCGGAGAATCAGAAACCAGAGTTTTGAATTACACAGAGAATCAGAAACCAGAGTTTTCAATTACACAGAGAATCAGAAACCAGAGTTTTCAATTACCCAGAGAATAGAAAGTGGACAAGACTAAACAATCTAGAGGGACCTTGGTCTTATTGTTATCTCGAGGGGGGGGCAGCTTGACCCAGCCACCCTTATAACTGGCTCCTCATGGTTCTCTTAAAATTAAGGCCTTCCTTGCGAGACAAGAATCTTAATCTACAAGAATCTTCATCATCTGAATCATGAGTAAGTTATATCTTCCTGTATTCCTAGTTCATATTTTATTTTCATATTTGCTCTATATCTCTTAATATATATACTGCTTGAAAAACCGGTTTACTGTACTTCCTACTTCTTAATATCATTATATTACCCTTCTACTGTCCCACATATCCTATTATTCTGTTTTTTTATAAAGAGTATATATATATATTATTATTATTATTATTATACGATATTACCCTTATAATATCTAAATATTCCTTTTTATTATTTTGGTAAAGTTATAATAGTGTGTGTGTGTGTGTGTGTGTGTGTGTGTGTGTGTGGTAGCACTCCTCAGCTCAGCTCGTATACCTCTTTTTGCCTTTTTTGACTACTACTGCTCTTAAAGATCTTTAAAGTGTAATTCCAATTCAATATTCAATATCAGTCAATATCCGCCTCACACTACTTGTGTGTGTCTTGGTGCCCGCTCCCCTTTACTGGATACTAGGTCTCCCACATGTTTATTTTATGACATTTTTTATCCACAACATTTCCCCCCTCTGAGGCTATAAAGCCTCATACAATACCTTAATTAAGCGGTATCTGTGGAGGAACTGGTTCTGCCGGACCCCATGGCCGTCCCCCGCTAGCTGTCGGAGGATTACTCTAATGAAGCCATAATCCCTGCGCCCGTCCCCGTACTCAAATGGGTCCCTTACATTAACCACTTCTACGCAACACTGATCCGAATAGGAGCTGAGGAGGTTTTGTAGTCCTGGTAGGAGACGTGCTAGCGTTGTGCGCCCCGGGGTCTCATAGTAGATTGGCAGCTGGAGAATGGGCCTTAGGACCCCCCTACATCCACTTTGCGCCGGACATGTGTAGATGTACCTAGCCATAACTCTTAACCCTTAACTTACTTCTCCTTTCAACTAATATATATATATATATATATATATATATATCTTATTTCGAATCTAACTACCTTGATCATACGTTTGTTTGCCTACATCGATTATAAGTGTGATTAACTGAGTTCCCCTAATCATTCATTACTACTACTACTGCCGTACGTATGAGTGGCCACTACATTAACTAACCACTTGATTGGATTTACACGTCCCTATCTTTCTCAACTATGCCTGTCAGCCCACAGTTTTGTATTTGTCGGGACCTGCAGATTCTTGCTTCCCCTCAAAAACCAAACCCCAGTCTTTCGCAGTCATAAACCAAACCCCAGTCTTTCGCAGACATTACATATCATGTCACATATCACAGCATTTTATAACACTTGACATAACAGTCTCTATCGGCGGTATCCCTCTGTATTCCAGTTGTCTTCGGCTCAAGCACTTTACGTACTGTAGAGAACCACTCTTTGGGGAGAGGTTAGGCTAGCACTTACACCCAGGGTATGGATCATCACATCTTCTTCTCACCCCTCAGGGTTCAGTAGATCTGCAACACAAATGAACACATAGAAAACACCAATAGGTCCCGTTTGTCTCGGATAGGCCCATTTGGCCACTACCTTGTACAAACGGGTTCTTGCGCCCCCTTTCCCATCAGTCCTGGCTCATGTCCCGTCTCATGTTCTCGTAGACGGTCTCGCTGGTGTCGCTGCTCATTGTTTCCCGTCGCATGGTCTCAATCACCACCCCCCGTTGAGGCGGTAACGCCTCACCCTTAACAACATACTGGCCAGAAAAGGAGGCTGAGGACATCACCATCCGCAGTGCGCAGGGGATCACACAGCAGGCCACCAGAGCCACAAGGAGAAGGAGGACGACCAGGGACACTCCCAAGCGGGTCAGGGCAGCAGTCCAATCTCCAGAAAAAAACCAGGAGAGCCACGGCGGGAGGCGGAGACTAGACCCAAAGCCGGAGTTAGCCGCTTACTCCGCCTGGAGGGCCTGTAGTTGGCCCAGGACCTTGGATAGAGCTCCCTCAGAACCAGTGTGCAAAGGGATTGCCGCACAGCACTCGGGACCAATCATTGTACAGACACCTTCCTCCGGGGCCCGCATCTGGTCCAGGACAAAACGGTTCTGAGCAGCCATGAGGGAAGTGGCATGGAGCTGATCACGGACCAGTCCGAGAGCACTCAGCGAGTAGTTAATGAAGCGTTGCTCGTTGTACCACATGTAATTAATCCATGCCACGTTGCGGTTGATCTGCACGGCCGGGAGCAAAATAGACGCTACACCACTGCCAACGGCCTCCATGGCTCTGTAGCGAGCAGGAACGCCAACGGGGGTACCCCCAAAGTCAAGATGGATGGTCTCATCAGCAGCCCAGTCAGAATAGTTCGCTGCACCAGCGTCACGGACATACTGAGTCCATAGGGCCACGTCACGGCGTGAACGGGACCGGCCGGATGACGGTTGGTCAGCCACCAACAAAACACGGGTCTTACCGTCCAACCTAACCGGGGCGCAGCATCCCTGCCATTCCGCAGGCAAAGTCTGGCGTACACGTTGGCCCCCGCAAAACCAGAAAACATCCGCAAGGGGAACAGTACCACCACTAAGATCAGGTAGGGGAATTGTCACGTTGGGGGTGCATGGGGGTGAATCACAAACAGAGAGGGTCTCAAGTTGCAAATCATTAGCGAACAGGCAGACATTACATCGGGCAGACACATTTCCCACAGGATATACGCCAACAGAGGAGCAGAGGCAGATGGGAAAGAACGAGGGCAGAGACGGTTGGACGCGGACAAAAGTCGACACTTGGGTGGTTACAGGGTGAAACAGGCATGAGGAGCTTGCATTGTGCATCCACGATGGGCCAAAATCAGCAGAAAGGGCCCCAAGGAGGCACACAGTAGGACACAAAAAATCAACAGAATAGGGGGTGGTGAGGCATTCCGTGAGGTTCCCCATAGGCAGCATAAAATGGGGGGTGCGGCTACGATCATGACATACGAGACATGAGCGATCTGTCACAGATCGAGCAGTATGGACCATCCATGCCATATACATGTTACTCTGCTCCTCCGTGAGCGAGGTGTTGGTGGTAGAGATTGAATAGTATTGTAATTTCATTAATTTATGTGCGAGCAGAGTTACCATCGGGGCAATGAGGAGGGGGTGGAGAGCCCGGGATGCGAAGGGTGACCTTGTACTATCATGGTAAGAACACGCCGTAGCCGAGCAAAGGAACGGTAGCCACAGGGGGCCAATCGTGGGCAGCTCGAAGGAGCACCTACTCGTCCGTGCCCTACCAGTAATTCTAAGATGTCCTACGCGAATCTCCACAGACCAAGCTTGGGAGAAAGTGAATGAGGCCAAATAGGGACTTCTCCCAATCAGGGACTCTTCATGGGCGAGTCTAAGGAGAGCTAACGCGCACATCGAGCTACGGGAACCTATAGTTGAGCCAGGGGCCGTCCAGGATCGAACATGCCTAATACGGGGATAGGGGGCAGCCACTAGTGGGCGTAACGTGTGATAGGAATCCAGGGCATTATTGAAGGTATGAATAGTCCTTTTAAACATTGGGTCGTAGAAAAAGAAAAAGAGTGCTATTAGCCCTGCTGTAAAAATCACTCTACCCACATACGTGCTACTATTCTGTGGAGCTCGTCCCACCGGTCCCCTCCGGAACCGGTGGTAGGGGAGTGCGCAAGAATTCATGCGGAGACTGAAGTTCAGGAGTAAGCTCAGGTAAGTTCAACCGCGCTGCTAGAGACTGTAGAGTATCTGAGTCGACTAGGCTCAGAGGCAAAGCGGGGTCGTCAAGGTCCTGACAGAGAGTGGCAAACGTAGACAGAAAATCCTCCGTTGTTGGGGTTACAACTTCCTGTGGGCTGGTAACTACACCCGTCACTTCTACTCGTGAGAACGGTAGGACTACTGGCATCAGACTGAGACAGTTTATCTAGTTTTTCAACAGCCCGCCGCTTAGTCTGGGCTTGAGTGCCGTAGGCAGGGCTCAGGGATGCATCCGAATCACTGTCACTATCAGTGAACACCACTGCCCCAATGGGCTTCCTTGTACTGACTAGTCTTGAGGTCGATGGTTGTTCGTCGGTAGTGTCTTGCAGTAGCGGTCCCTTACCTGGTTCGGCACGGCTGCAGTGGTTCAAGTGATACCAGTAATTCCTCCCCTCTACTTTCACAGCCGTGTGGGTTGCAGCAACCACGGTGAACGGTCCTTCCCGACGTCCCGCAAGGGGGCTCTTTCTCTTGAAAACACGAATGTATACCTGGTCCCCCGGTGCCACTAGGCGCACGTCCTCCCGTACCTCGTTCTCTCCATGGACTGCCTCACGAACCTGTGAATACAAATGTCTATGGATTTTGGTGAGGGTTCGCACATAATCCTGCATTTCGTCCTCCAATTGTGCCAAAGACGGCCCTGTGTATGGACCTCGGGTGAACACCATAGGTATTGGGCGCCCAGTAAGCATTTCATGAGGAGTCAAGTGCGTCATACGATTGGTCTGTGAACGCATCTTCATCAATGCCAGTGGTAAGGCCTGTACCCAGTTCAGGCGAGAGCTCTCGCATATTTTTGCCAGTTTATTAACTAGGGTACCGTTCACTCGTTCTACCATGCCCTGGGATTGAGGATGATATACACAGCCTAGCTTATGATCTATCCCCGAGGCAGATGCCACATTGTCAATGCCGTTATTCACAAAGTGGTTGCCGTTGTCCGAACTCAGAAAATCTGGAATACCGAACCGGGGAATGACCTCGCAACATAAAAATTTAGCCGCGGCCCTCGCATCTTCCTTGGAAGCCGCAGCTGCCTCCACCCACCTGCTGAAGCGGTCTACTATTACTAGAATGTAGCGCTTCCCTTCTTTCCGGTTGTCTGCTCCCATGTCTACATAATCCATCATTATATGCCGGAACGGCCCCTTCGGCGGGGGAATATGTCCTAAAGGAGCAGTGAAGTTCTTTCGCACATTGTTCTTGATACACACTTCACATCTTTTCAACGCATAGTCCACCATACTGGCCAGAAATGGGGACCACCATTCCTGACGGATTTTTCGGATAGTTTCGGTCCTATGGGCATGATCCAAGCCATGGGCTTCTTTGATCAAGAGCGGGAGGTAACAGGCTGGGGCTATACACAATCCTTCTATGCTGCGCCACAATCCAGTACCCGCCTCTTTTCTCGCCCCCCGTTTTATCCATGCCGATACTTCAGCCACACCTGCGGTGTTCTGCAGCTCCACCAAGTGGGCCACCTTGTCTACCTGCGGATGCCGCATCGGACTTTCCCCAGGCTGAGTTAGGGCCATCATCTGCCCCGGCCCTACGGCAGCTTTCTTAGCTGCCTCATCCGCCAGTGAGTTCCCTTTAGTGATAAAGGAGTCATCGGTCCTATGTGCCCTGCATTTCACTACAGCTAATTTTGTGGGCAATGTCATAGCATATAGTAAATCTGAAATCGCTTCCCCGTGGGTCACGGCGGACCCATCTGCCCGCTGGAATCCCCTTTGAGCCCAGATTGGTCCAAACACATGGCAGACTCCATGAGCATAGGCCGAGTCCGTTTATATAGTGCAACTCTCATTACGGCCCAAATTACATGCAGCTGTCAACGCCCGTAGTTCAGCTAGCTGGGCCGAGCAGGGTTGGGGGAGCGGAACACTCATCACTACCTCAAACGTCGCCGGGTTTTGTCGTGCTTCTACTACTGCCAACCCAGCCTTATTGCCCGTATCAGTATGATAACAGGAACCGTCCACAAAATATGTATGCTTAGCATTATCAATAGGGCAGTTCTCCAAATCTGAACGCGCTTTCAAAAATATCTCTGATTCCGCTACGCACTCATGGGGTACACCATCTATCGGGGTTATCAGTTTATCGGCCGGATTCACCGTGGTGCACCGTTCTATGGTGAGCTCCGGGGCTGACAGAATGGAGTCATATCCTGTTCGACGGGAGTTCGTTATCACAAAGGTCTGACTCGTTAGGAGCGCATGCAGTGCATGGGTCGTATATAATGTAGCTGGGTGCCCCATGGTGATTGAGGACGCTTTCTGATATGCAAATGCGGCCGCTGCCAAAGACCGATAACAGGGGGGCATCCCTTTTTCCACGTTATCGAGAGCCGTACTGTAATAGGAGATGGCCTTTTTTCCCATCCCTTGTTGCTGCTGAGTTAGGACGGCCGATGCGTACCCCTTTCTTTCGGATACATAGAGGTGAAAAGGTTTGCTATAATCTGGGTTAGCCAATGCAGGAGCGGTCATTAAGGCCATTTTAATATCTGCGAGTGCAGCTAGAGCTTCAGGAGTCCAGACGAAGGGGGCATTTGGCTGTGATTGGTCTGCTGCCTTAATCATATCCCGTAATGGTTGGACCCTTAGCGCGAACTCACATATCCATGGGCGACTGAACCCCACCATTCCTAGAAATGCCAACATCTGTCGCATGGTGGTTGGCTGTGGGGCCTTGCGTATGGCCTCTACATGCTTTGGCGCTATAGTACGGCTTTCTCCCTCTAACACACGACCTAGGTATTCCACCTTTTGTCTACAAAATTGCAACTTTTCTTTACTTACTTTGTGGCCATTTTCGGCCAACATTCTTAGAACCTTTAGAGAGTCGTGCTGGCATTGCTCTTTGGACGCACTACAAATCAAAAGGTCGTCGACATATTGCAAGATGGTGCTACGGCACTCCAGGGCTGAGAGGTCTTGAGCCAGTACCTGATTAAATATGGATGGGCTTTCACAGTATCCCTGCGGAAGTCTAGTGTATGTGTACTGCTGCCCTTCGTATGTGAAAGCAAACAAATGCTGTGAGTCTGGGTGCAGTGGCACGCTAAAAAATGCTGAGCATAAATCTATGACAGTATACCATTTGGTCCCTTCTGGAATGTTCGACAATAGGGTGTGTGGGTCTGGCACTACTGGTGTTTCCGGTATCACAATTTGGTTAATAGCACGCAAATCATGTACTAGCCTCCACTTCTCTGAGTCAGGTTTTCTAACTGGAAAAATGGGGGTATTGCACTGACTTCGCGTGGAGATTAGTACTCCGGCCTCTACCAATCCGTGTATTGTGGGCCGTATGCCTTCTCTAGCTTGCACTGACAACGGATACTGTTTCTGGTAGGGCAACCTTGCATTCTCTTTTACCTTAATCTGAGCTAGGTCGGCGGATTTAACCAACCCTACGTCGGTCGGATGTTTTGTCCATAGCTGTTCTGGAATAGTTTTCAGTATTTCCTCATTGTCCTGATTTTTTGCTGCCTTAACTGCCATTTGTAAACCACTCCGGTCCGTGCTCGTGCATATGCAGACACTAGTGGCCACGGCGGTATCAACTGCTGTTACTGAGATTCGCACAAACTTTCCATCAGGCGACTTGTGCAACGATGGATTGGTAGTTGGCTTCCACTCTTTTACTTCTTTTGCCTGCCCTATCATTGGCCCTACATCTTCCCGTTCCAGGCCTTTGGTGACCATGAGTGTGACATGAGGCGCTGTCCCTTCCAGCTGATACCAGTTAGTGATTCTATCTGGGAGCTTTATCATAGCCGCCACTCCCTGTGGGCCGCTTATTATTTCCATGGTTTTAATGTCCATTACTTGTCCCTGTTCCATGTCCTCCCAAAGCTGAGCATATTCCTGGTCTCGTCCACCATCATCATTTTTAATAGTGCAATATAAAGGGGCCTCCACTTCTGTGCAATCGGGCCGCATGTACTGTAACCATGGTTTCCATTCTGCGTATCTGTGCCAGAGTTCCGAGTTAGCTGGATCGGACATCTCTAGCCAGTATACCATCCTCACATTACGGGCGGTGCTAGGTGGCTCGTGCAACAGTAGGAATTGTGTGGATATTGATTTGGGGAACGTCACCCAAATCCAGTCACCTCACACTGTATCTGAGATCCCAACTTACACACGGCATCACGTCCCAGTAGGTTAACAGGCGCTCCTGGCGAATATAACAGGGGTGCTTGTATTGTCACACCATCCAGAGTTAGTTCTTGAGGCTCGGTGAATCGTAAGGTCTGTATTTTTCCTGAGAAGCCCATAGTTTGAATAGCCTTACACAGGGGGAGCTGTGAACCTTCTTTCCCTATACTTGAATATGTAGCTCCAGTGTCGATCATAAAAGGCGCTTGCAAGGTGTTTCCGATCGTCACTGTAACAGTTGGCTCTTGTTCTGGGTGCAGTGTGGTGACGGACTGCATGAGCTCCCCCCCGGGCTTCTCTAGGCCTCCTCAACTCTGGCTGGGTCCCGGCTCCCCATAGGGGCCATACATGGGGCCACCTTGGGGTACTGGGGGTAGCGGTTGACATCGAGGTGGCATTCCATAGCTCTCCGGCACTCTCGGTCCAAGCACCTGACCTCTTCTTTCAGCCCTATCCACGCGGTCTCCCCAAGTTGGTCGTGGGACACGTGGACAATTTCTAGTAAAGTGGCTAGGATCACCGCATCCCCAACACCCTTCAGTTGCCATATCTGGTCTTGGCAAAACTCGACCCCGTCCGTATCCTCGTCCCCTCCCCCAGGCCGGTGGCATTCTCGGGTGCATGGGGGCCCTCATATGATATATGTAATCCATCTGGGCGGGGTGCAGCATAGTAGTTATGTGTGGGACTTGCTGTTGTGGGTGGGCCTGGTATCCACTGGCCAACAGCATAGGGTCAGCCTGTGCTGGGGCTGACGCTTGTGGATGGAGCACCATTACTGCTGCTTGTTTAATGTGCTCCCTCCTCCGTTCCTTCTCTTCCTGTTTAGTCCTGGTCAGTTCGCCGAGCTGTGCCTTACAGAGTTGGCTCATTAGGGTTTCAGTGGCATCTTTAGCTTCTTTTTTCAGCTTTCTGTGTTGCTCCACGTGATGGGTCACATGTGCCAGAAATGAAGCCCATTCCATTGCACTGAGCCCCACCACTTCCTCTAACTTCTGCTGTACCTCCCCAGGGAGAGCCTTCTTCAATAGCAGTTTGAACAATCCCACACTTGCCACTGAATCGTCCCATTTGGCACCCGTTTCATCCCTCCATTTATCTTGAAACTTTTGTATGAAGGTTATCACGTTTTCTTCGTCTTTCAGTTTTATATTTTTGAGCTTCCCAGGGTCCATCTTAGCTGGAAACATACTCCTCACAGCGTCCCATATTTCTTGTCGGTACAGGCCAAACGGGATGGCGTCAGCCTTGGGGTCGTCTATCAAATCCCTGTGTTCTGCCCCATCGAAAATTTCTTCAGCCCGTCCCTTGCCCACTGTTTGGCAGAGAATGGCTTTGATATCGCCAATCACCAGGTGTTGTCCTGATGTTTTTTCCTCAAACTGTGTAATCCATTTCTGCCTCCCGTCACACATGTTGGGTAGCCGTTGGATCAGGTCCGTTAGGTCCATGAAACTCCAGGGTGCATAATGTAGGGCTTTTCCTTTAACCATGAGGGGCATCATCTGACCTGGGGGTGACCCCCCAACCTGAGTAAGGCTGGGCTCCGACTGGGAGCGGGCATGCGCTAAGTAAGCTGTTCTGCCAGGTTCGAATCTCACTGGGGGCTTCAGGCTTTCCCTGCTCCGTAGTGATCTAGCTCCTCTAGGCTCCAAGTCCTCCTCCTCACTGACGTCTTGTTCAACTTTTCCTTCGTTGTCTGTTTCAGTCCCCACTTGTTCGTCCAGATCCATGTCTGAACTCACTTGCTGCTTCTTCTGCTGGTGATATATTAGGACTTTTGAGGCCTTACTCAGGCTCTTCACATGTTTTCCTGCTGACTGGTTCAGTGCTCTTCTCGACCTCTGTGATTTTGACTCTCCCAAACGGGGCTTGTGCGCATACTTATTTTTCACAGCAGTCGCCATTTGGAACGTTTGACCTGTGAGATTTTTCAATTCATCCATTTTACCCACGCCGTCCTCTAGCCGTCGAATCCTGCCCTCCAATTCCTTATCCTCCTCGATAGCATATGGGGAGAGCACCACATCCCCCTCTATACGGACCACCCGCCCCTCGGCTCACTTTTTCCTCCTCCTGTGGTATGTGGAGTCCCTTGTGCTCCGTTTCCACCCTCGTGCCCTCTCTCGCTCCTACGACCTTCTTGATTGCCCCTGGTCCCATGCCCCTCCTGCTCCTGTATTTCCCCCAGTCTCTTGTCTTTTTGCTTGTGCACCCTCGGCAGTGACCCTGGCCTCGGGGTGCTAGTGCTGGGGGGAATCTCCCCGTGCTCCGGCCACCGAGTGTGGGTCCAGTCTTTCATATACTCCTGTAGTTCCCTGTCCCTCTCTTTGTTGCCTACCTGTGGGAGGTCCAGCCGTGGGCTTTCGCTCTCGCCCGGGGTTCTATCCTCGTATTCGGCAGCTCCTTCTTCCATTTTGATAGGTTCTCCATCCTCCCGCATACGATGCCTCATTCTTTGGTATCCGGTGAATGTTCCCTGTATGTCCACCTCAGTTTCTTTCCATTCATCTTCTTTGTCCTCCAGGTCTTGCATCATGTAGAGCCCGGCAGGTGGGGCACTTCTGACAGGCCTCGCTGGAGGATGGTACTGAGGGTTATATGAGGGCAGGGCCTCGGCCCATTCCTTCTGAACGGCCTCTTTTATCTTTTTTCCTAGGCTTGCTTCCTTTTCTTCTTCCTTCCATATCACTGCCTCTGCTCGTTCTCTCTGCCGTCTATCCTTCTCCTTCTCCTCTTTCCCTGCCTCCACAAACCAGTCCACTATCTTCTCTGTCTTCACATATTTCTCCCTCAATCTCAAGCCTTTTTTCTGTTCATTCCATACAGCTAATCTCTCTTTCATTATCTGGCATAGCTGTTCATCAAAAGTACCTTCCTCGGGCCATTTCCACTCACCACTAGTCTTCTCACTCCATTTTTTACAATAATGCCTAATGTCCTTCTCATCTGTACAGTGTTTGCTTATCACCCTCTCTATCGGCCTCATGTTTTTCTTACATTCAGCCATAACTCTGGCCATGTCTCACACCTCTCAGCCCTTAGAGTCTGTTGTACATGCCCCCTAAATCCACTAAGTTATCCCTCACAGCCAAATGTTTTCCTCCTACCTTGTCCTGCTGTTCCAGCCTGCGTAGCCTATCTCGTACCGATTTATGCCCGCTTTTCCCTTCCATCCCGTACTCGGCCCAGCCAGCCTCCCTAGGGACTCACATACACTCAGAGTACATACATTCAATTTACTTATGACGATTAATTAATTAAGTAAATGCTTCAATTAATCTTATAAATCTTAAGTTTAACTGTTTCACACAGCTTCACACAACGGCCAGTCCGGCAATTCTTACATGTTTACAATATTCTTAGACATAATATTTACCTATTCAATATTACCCAATTTTGGGTAATTAAACAAAAATTAATTTGTATTATTATTTGTCATTTAACTGAACAACACCTTCATAATTTATGGAATATAAAGGAAAGGTCCCAATGGACTGACTCACTGATTTCTCAACAATTTTGTTATATATTACTGGTCTAGAAGTTCTTATTCACACAATGGGCAGTCTGACAGATGCCTAAAATATTTACAATGTTCTTGCATGCTCCCCCAATTTTGAAAACACTCACACAGCAGTTATTGATACCAATAAAATTATAATACACACAGCCACACCCGACTCACAGAAAGTCCGTACCAGATTCAAAACATTAAAACAAATTTTTTAAAAAAATCTCACACTGTTCTATGTTACTCAGCTCAATCTGAAGTGCGCACACACACACATTTTTCTTCTTTTCCTTTTTTTCTTTCCACACAGACGGCAGGCCTGCTTGCGCAGATAAGAACAGATAGGAACACACACATACACCCCTTTCTATCAACAACGCCGGCAAGCTCACATACACACATTGTATTCCACATTATTACACCTATTTATTTTATTACATGAGGTTTTCAAAGTATAAAGCACCTCCACACCAGCTCCGTATGCATGAAGCTTACAGTCATACAAATTAAATCCAACTTTCCCCGACACTAATTTTTACAGCTTATCCAACACACATATCTCTAGGTATGGAGCTCATGTTCAGAGCACTAATAAATACATTTTTCCCTGTCTCCGAAACTTACACGCTTCAAAACTTATATATTATAAGACACACATTTGTTAGTACACATTCCATTCATACACCGGGCATGCTGTATTGCATGACCCGGACCTGGGCCCCAAGATTTATTTCCCCTCTCTATCCAGCCCTGGAATCTAATCTATCTATCTATCTTTTATCTAATCTTTTTATCTATCTTTTTCCAGCGGTATTAGGAGTCCCCACGAATGCAGCCGCCACTAGTCTGCTAGTCTAGTCTAGTAGCCGGTATCTGGGGTCTGAGGCCTCATTTTCCACCTGCTTCCTATACCAGCCCTGGAGTATTTCTCTATTTCTCTTCTCTTTTTTTCTACCTTTTTTCTACCTTTTTTCCCTTCCTCCAGCGGTATTGCAGGACTTTCACTCACACAACACATATACCATTTCCTTACACAGTCTTATGAACTTTATACAATTACAAAAAGTACAATCTTCTACAATCTACACTTCTCTTACCTCTTCTCACTCACTCAAGGTTCTTTTGGAGACCCACTTAGTCTTTCTTCCCACCCCGGGGCTTCCCAATCGTAACAACAGACCACTAAAACAGAGCTTTGAAATAACAGGCGTCTGCAATGCCTTTTCCTATACGGCCTGTCTGTTGCTTAGAGAGCGAAGTCCCACGGGAGTGATTCCAGACATATAGATCTTAGCCCAGTCCTATCTGGGGTGCCAAATGTTGGCTCAAATTTAGCCTATTACCCAAAAACACTTAAAATTCAACATAGAAGCCAATACTCACATCTAACTCTGAGCCCAGTTGGAGATAGAAAAAAATACACCAGCCGTGAGTGAGAAGAAGTAAGGGTCCAGCTTTATTGTTCCGTTCCACCACACGAGATCCACACCGATGAGAATTCTCAGAGGTGATCCCAATACCCTGAGCTTAAGCTCCAGTATTTATACTGTACTTACACACTAAATAACTCATATGTTTCAAGAAGACTATGATCTCACTACCAATAGGGTTAAAAAAGAGCTCATCTACCTTACTCTTATGTTCCAGAAAAGGGCTAGTCCACTTACACATAGAATTGAAACCAGGGGTTTTAATTTACACATAAAATCAGAACCCAGGCATTTCTAATAACCCAGAAAATAAAAACCCAGAGTTTTTAGTTACTCAGAGAATCAGAAACCAGAGTTTTGAATTACACAGAGAATCAGAAACCAGAGTTTTCAATTACCCAGAGAATAGAAAGTGGACAAGACTAAACAATCTAGAGGGACCTTGGTCTTATTGTTATCTCGAGGGGGGGGCAGCTTGACCCAGCCACCCTTATAACTGGCTCCTCGTGGTTCTCTTAAAATTAAATCCTTCCTTGCGAGACAAGAATCTTAATCTACAAGAATCTTCATCATCTGAATCATGAGTAAGTTATATCTTCCTGTATTCCTAGTTCATATTTTATTTTCATATTTGCTCTATATTTCTTAATATATATACTGCTTGAAAAACCGGTTTACTGTACCTCCTACTTCTTAATATCATTATATTACCCTTCTACTGTCCCACATATCCTATTATTCTGTTTTTTATAAAGAGTATATATATATATATATATATATATATATATATATATATATATATATATATATATATATATATATATATAATTATACGATATTACCCTTATAATATCTAAATATTCCTTTTTATTATTCTGGTAAAGTTATAATAGTGTGTGTGTGTGTGTGTGTGTGTGTGTGTGTGTGTGTGTGTGTGGTAACACTCCTCAGCTCAGCTCGTATACCTCTTTTTGCCTTTTTTGACTACTACTGCCCTTAAAGATCTTTAAAGTGTAATTCCAATTCAATATTCAATATTCAATATCAGTCAATATCTGCCTCACACTACTTCTGTGTGTCTTGGTGCCCTCTCCCCTTTACTGGATACTAGGTCTCCCTCATGTTTATTTTATGACATTTTTTATCCACAACAAAACCATGATTAAAAACCTGACATTAACACACATCAGCTATAGGTCCAATTCAAACTTTCCCTTTATATCCAAGATCCTAGCTAAGGTTGTAGCACAGAAATTATGCTCTTACTTACATAGGAATAACATTAATGATATCTTTGTCAGTATTTAGGCCTCATCATAACACAGAGTTAAAGTGGTAAGTGACCTATTATTGGTCTCTGATCATGGTTGTGTCTCCTTGCTTGTGATACTTCTCCTTAGGGCAGCTTTTGACATCATTAATCATACTATTCTCCTTGATAGAAAATGTTGTTTGAGTTAAGGGAACAGCTTTATCCTGGCTCATTTATTATTTGATCTGAACATTATCAGCTTGTTGATCATTACCACAGACTGTTTGTAATCAGCTTGTCTATGTATACTAAGGTAAAGATTGGTGTGCCTCAAGGTTCTGTTTTAGGCCCACTGCTTTTTTCTCTATATAGGCTACATCTAGGAACAATTATCCATAAACATGGCATTAGCTTTCATTGTTATGCTGATGATGCACAATTATACATTTCAGCAATGCCAGATGAAACACCAGTTTAATAATTAGCCTAAAGTTGCAGAATGTGTAAAGGACATTAGACACTGGATGCTGAGTAACTTACTTCTATGTAATTTTGACAAAACAGAAGAAATAAATCTGAATGGCCTTTCACTTACATTATGTGCAGCAATAAAACACCATGACATGATTATTGACTCCAGTTGCTCATTTAAAACTCATGTAGATAATATTACTAGGATAGCCTATTTTCATCTAATAAATATTGCTAAGATAAGAAATATAATGTCACTACATGAATAAAAAATATTTAATGCTGTTGTTAACTTTAGGGTGGATTATTGTAATGCCTTGCTCTCTGGGTGCTACAGTATGAGCATAAATAAGCTTCAGTTAGTTCAGAATGCAGCAGCCACAGTCCTTACTAGAACCAGAAGATATGACCATATCGCCGCTATCTTATCCACATTGAACTGGCTCCCAGTAAAATTTAGCATTGATTATAAAGAATGCTCTTGTTCTGCAGCGAAATTTTGGTCATTCTTTTATGATCTGCCATGCCTACTTCAATCAAAAGGGGCAGGCTCTTTGTTGGTACCTCAAATAATGTAGGCTAAAGCAGGGACACATTTTTTTTTCCTCACAAAGCTCCACAGTTATGGAACAGTCTTAAAATTAATGTTGAGCACTCAGACACAGTCAGTCTTTAATTTTAGGCTGAAAACATATTTGTATAGTCAAGCAATTTGTTAATAAGTTTTTTTTTGTTTGTTTGTTTGTTTTAGGTAATGGTGCAGAGCTAGCATTCACTTAGGTTTGTTGATGGTGGATGGTTAATAAGTTTTTCTGTTGGGAAAGGTGTACTCTCATGCATTCACTCAGGTTTGTTGATGCTGTGTTACCTTCTGTCTTTGCCTTTTAAATATGCTGTTATAGCTAGTCTTTCCAGTCCCTGCTTGTGCACTCTGTGCACAATAAACCTTTTCTTAAAGTATTACAGGAAATGCTATAAATTAAAGTGACTGATTATCCCCAAATAAATTACAGCTGTTCTTATAGGATTTACCTGACATCTTCTTGTTAACTTCTTGTGGCATTCCAATGTGAAGGGAGACGTTTATCCTGCCAACTACGCCAGAAATGTGGCAATTCCCAAGTGGAGAATGTTCATCTCAAATTCAGTAAATCCAACTACGCTACCCTGGGGGAGAACCAGAGAAATACTCCCAAATAAAAGGCACACAGATAAGTTTCACCAATCGGGGCAAGGAACACGAGTGAGATGTGAGTACGAATATAAAAATTTGTATTTTATTATGACACTTAAGCATCATTTAAAACTTGACATGAAAATATAAAATCACGTTCACATGAAGCACAGTCAATATTTTAAAAACTAAGAACTTCTCCTGGCCCAGGCTTGGCAGGGACAAGGCAGGCCAGCTATAGCTCGGGAGGTCATCCAAACCCACTGCAAGTCACACCAAAATCACACTACCTACACCATAAGGAAGTTGTTGTGTTGGCACACTGAGCACGTTGTGACGCACACACCATCAAATAAATGCAGCTCGCCTCCCCTGTCACACCAAGACTCACTGGCTGCATTAGCTTGAACAAACACCAGACACAAAGTTGTATGATTACTCACAGGTATCGCGGCTCGACATACAAACATATATCATTCAGCCACCGGCTAAATGTTGCAATCACTTTACGCGATCTCGGGCGCCAACTCGCCACAATGCCCGCGCCACCAGCACCACTCTAAGACTGAACGGAAGTGGGAACCGGAAATGCCAGGGGAGCGAGGGTCTCGGAATCACCAAGACACCTATCTGCTTACCTAAATAAAGGTCCTTAAATAATCTGGTAGCTCTCATCCTATTGGTCTGCCGAAACCATATCCCAGGCAGAACTAAAAGGACAGCCAAATCACTTACCCTGCCACATTCTGGGATCTCATTGTTGAAAAATAGCAATCAGGAGAGGGTTACAAAACTTTTACAAGGCATTGGATATACCTTGGAACACTGTAAGGACAATAATCAACAATTGGAGAAAATAGGGCATGATAGTGATACTACTAAGGACAGTACATCCTTGTAAAATTGATGAGAAGATCAGGAGAAAACTGGTCAAGGAGGCTGCCAAGAAACTTAAAGCAACATTAAAATAATTGCAACATTTTTTGGCAAAAATACTGGTTGCTCCCTAGAATCTCCCGAATTCTTCATATCCATGGGCTATGGGGTAGGGTGCCAATAAAGAGACCTTTTTAACCAAAAATTAAATAAAAAATACATCCAATCTGCCAAAACCATGTGGAATAATGTGTTATGGTCTGATGAGACCAAAGTTGAGACCAAGTTATGTTTGGCACACAAAAAAAAAAAACACAGTACATTACCAAAAGAACACCATCCCCACGGCGAAGCATGATGGTGGCAGCATCATACTTTGGGGCTGTTTTTCATCAGCTGAAAGTGAGGCTTCAGGGTGGAGAGAATAATGAATAGCTCCAAATACCAGTCAATTTTGGTGCAAAACTTTAAAACTTTTGTTAAAACACTTAAGATGAAGAGGAATTTCACCTTTCAACATGTGTACAGCTTGTGCAACAGTGTAAGTTTGCTGTCCCCTCAAAATAACTCAGTACACAGCCATTAATGTCTAAACCGCTGGCAACAAAAGTGAGTACACCCCTAAGTGAAAATGTCCAAATTGGGCCCAAAGTGTCAATATTTTGTGTGGCCACCATTATTTTCAAACACTGCCTTAACCCTCTTGGGTATAGAGTTCACCAGATCTTCACAGGTTGCCACTGGAGTTCTCTTCCACTACTCCATAAAAACATCACGGAGCTGGTGGTTATTAGAGACCTTGTACTCCTCCACCTTCAACATCAGCTTCACCCTCAGCTTCTTTAGCAAGGCAGTGGTCGTCTTGGAGGTGTGTTTGGGGCCATTATCATGCTGGAATACTGCATACTTATCATGTTCTGCTTCAGTATGTCACAGTACATGTTGGCATTTATTAACATTCACCAGCTCCGTGATGTCATAATGGAGGAGTGGAAGAGAACTCCAGTGGCAACTTGTGAAGCTCTGGTGAACTCCGTACCCAAGAGGGTTAAGGCAGTGCTGGAAAATTATGGTGGCCACACAAAATATTGACAATATTGAGACTGGCTGAGATTCTACCAGAAATATGTAAGCAACATTCGTGCATAAATCTATTGCATCTATACACGGGGGTTTTGCTACCTGCGGCGCTCGCTGGAAGACTACCTTACCCATCATTGCTTAGAATTTACTGAGAACTACAGCAAACTCCGGAAACTCAAATAGCTTAATATACACAGCACGTTGATATTTAGACACTGAATTTTCTATGAATCTTCAGTTTTCTTCTAATTACAGGGAAAACTTTTGGATCAAATGTTATAGTTTGAAAGTAATAGTTTTTTGATTAATGATTTAATTTTGAATGAATGATATAAGTAAAACCTTGTGTGCTTTATTACACAATTTTGAATAAATGAACAAAACATTCCATAGAAGTAATCAGTTTTAATATCAAATTGATTTAGCCTCATACACATAATTACAATAATTGGCTGAAAGAACTATTGTTAAAAATAGAACAAAGACTTAAGACTTGACTTGGACTCCAACTGAAAGACTTGAGACTTGACTTGGACTTGGACATCAGGGACTTGTGGACATGTCTGGCCAATCTGATTGAAAAATATTGAATGCTGTGATAAAATCTATCCTTAAACACATAACTCGTGTCGTTAGTGAAACGGGACATCATCCTCTACCCTCCACCTAGTTATTTTTTTCACATTAGACCTCCACCTTCTTATTATTCCTCAATTTATTAATTATCAACAATAAAACAAGAAAAAATACATTGTCAAATAATATCTGATGATGAAGCTGTTAGCAAACAAAATATTGATTTTGATGATTATGAACACGATATAGCATAAAGTATTGAATGATCTGGATCCCATATATGAGCCAGATGCTGAATTTACCAGGGGAAGTGAAGAAGGTTCCACATTTGCATATTAAAATATTACTTGATAAAAATGTATTTATCCATGAGAAATTATGCATAATAAGATGACTTTAATTAATTTATACTTTAATAATAAATACTAAATATTGTAATTAATTTAATTTTGTTATTGTCATGATTTCCCGTCGTGCAAAGTGCTGGAGCTTGCAGTGCGCTCTGAAACCCAAAGCACGAGGTGAAAGAGGGAGCGTGCGATTCCGGGTTGTTCGTTCGTTCGTTCATGTGTTTGTTATGGTCATGTCCTGTCTCCACCTGTGTCCTGTTAATGGATGTATCTCTCACATGTTCTCATTAGTCTCAGCTGTTTTGTGTTCACCCCGATTATGTTTGTTATTTAAGTCCATGTTCGGGGCGAAGTATTGTTTGCATATCCGTATCGTACCAAGCCTTTGATCCTCTTTCTTTTGTTTAATAGTTTTGATCCTGTTCGCGTCCTCATTTCACGATTCCTGTCTTAACCTGGTTTATCCTGTTTGCCAATCGCCTTACCCATTGCCTTTTTTGGACCACGCTAGTGTTTCATGTTTTGGATTTGTCTGCCTGCCTATCTCTAATGAAGCTCTTATCTGCACTTGATTCCGTCTCAACTGCCATTATGTGACATTTATGGTAACTGAAATGATTGCATGAAAATTCTACAATACTTTCACTTCACATGTGAATTAATATATGACTTATTAGTGCATAATTTTAACGCTGTATATTTTTGCATCAGATTGTCCAAATGAGTTGTAGCAAACTTTAAACAAGCTTCGACATGCATTTCCTTTAGTAATGGAGTCTTGCAGGGTGAGCGTGACCAGTGGATTGCATTGCCTATTGTGTTCTCTTTGATGATGGCACCTGCTGCTTCTAAGTATTTCTGGAGGTCTTTCTGAGTGGTCCTTGGCACTTGGGCTACTCTTCTGACTATACTTTTGACTCCCTGGTCAGAAATCTTGCAGTTGATGACGGAGTGATGTTGCTTCCACTTGCGGATAATGGCCCCAATGGTGCTTACTGAAGGATTCAGAAGTTTTGACATACATCTGTATCTGATTCCATCAATATGTTTCGCAACAATAAGGTTGCAGAGGTCTTGGGAGAGTTCTTTGCTTTTACCCATCATGAGATGTTTCTTGTGGGACATCTTGCTAATGAAAAGCTTATTTATAGACCATCAATTTTCAAATCCAGCTGATATTAATTTGCACAGATAGGGGGTATAATTACTTATGGATTTTAGCTGGTTCCTTGCCTTGGAGCACATCGGGGTTACGCATGTAACCCTGTTCCCTGAGAAGGGAATGAAACGTTGCATTTAGCATAACAGTACAGGAAAGCGCCCTTGCACGCATGACCGGTATCTGAAGCTTGTGTAAAATCATGCCTCTATTTATAGGCTTGCCATGATCACGTGACATGGCAATTAAGCACGTCGCATGATATATATATATGGGACCTGTGAGCCACGCCGCCAGCCTCTATTATCTGAAGCGAAGACGCAATCCACCGGCCTGCCCTGGTATGACAAAGCTATGCAACATCACGTACAGGAAAGCGCCCTTGCACGCATGACCGGTATCTGAAGCTTGTGTAAAATCATGCCTCTATTTATAGGCTTGCCATGATCACGTGACATGGCAATTAAGCACGTCGCATGATATATATATATGGGACCTGTGAGCCACGCCGCCAGCCTCTATTATCTGAAGCGAAGACGCAATCCACCGGCCTGCCCTGGTATGACAAAGCTATGCAACATCTCGTTCCCTTCTCGGGGAACAGGGTTACATACATAACCCCAGAGTTCCATTTCAAAGGGAACTTCGACGTTGCATTTAGCATAACAGTATGGGAACGGGAATACCCACTCCGTCATACCGAAGGTACGGCTTATTCAAAAAGACCCAAGCCCGAGGGTCACTGCAGGACACTCAGGCCTGGGGTGGAAAGAATATCCAGGCTGTAATAACGAATGAATGGCTGTGGCGTAGACCATTCTGCAGCAGCACACACATTCTGAAAGGATACCACTTTGGACAAAGCCTTCAAGGAGGCGACCGCCCTGGTGGAATGAGCTCTTATACCCAGAGGCGTGCTGAGACCGCGTGCCTCGTAAGCCATAGAGATTGCTTCCACTATATAATTAGAGATGCTTTGCTTTGACACAGCATCACCTTTACTGTTGCTGCCAAAGCAGCCCAGCAGCCACTCTGACTTACACCACTGGCTGAAGCGGTGGTCGTAAGTACAGAGTGCCCTTACTGGACACAGCAGGTGCATCTTGTCTTGTTCCGGTGTGAGGAACGGAGGAAGGCGGAAAGCCTGCAACACCACAGGGTGGGGAGCCGATGTAGGCGCTTTAGGAATATAATCCAGCCTAGGATAAAGGAAGGCCTTGGCTAATCCAGGGGCAAAGTCAAGGCAGGAAGGGGCAACAGAGAGAGCTTGTAGATCTCCCGCTCGCTTGAGAGATGTCAGGTCCAGTAGAAGAGCTACCTTTAGTGTCAGTAGCTTCTCAGAGGCTGACTCTAAGGGCTGAAATGGGGCTCCTGAGAGACCTTCCAAGACCACAGAAAGTTTGTCCCCCATCCTTGAGAGGTTGAGCCATAAGTGCCTCTCCGCCACAACCAGGCTACCCATTGAACGGCCGATATGACGGGCCGTTTGTTTGGTCGCCCAGAGAGATAAATCTGTAGCGCGGCGCAGCTCGGCCACTGCCTTGGGCCCAATTCCCTCCCCAGTATTGAGCTCACTCAGCAGGTCTGCTTGGTAGGCCTGCAACACTGCCATTGTATGCAATGACCCACAAGCAAGACCTGCTGCCGCATAGGCTTTGCCCACCAACGCCGGGGTTGCCTTACATGGCTTAGAAGGTAAAGTTGGCCTCCCTAAATTACCTGCCGTTGATGGAGAGAGGTGGCTCGCAAGTGCCTCCTCCACCTTTGGCATTGCTAAATAGCCGTGCTGCTCACTCCCCATGATAGCTGTGTAATCAGATGTTGCGGGGTTATAAACCCAGCTATTGTATGGGTTTCTCCACGACGCGAGCTCCAAAGTCAGGCGGAGAGCCAGACCCGGAAGACAGAGCAAGAGATAGAGCAGCGTTCATCTCCAGCTCCTCTTCCAAGTCCATACGAGAACCCCATGACATTAGCCGGCTGGCTGCCTTGGCAGTGGCCGGCCCAGATTCATGAGGTTCTGAAACCAAACTCCCTTCGGACGAGAAGAGAGCGAGTCGAGATCGGAGCTGCCTAATCGTGAAATGTTCACAATGCTGACAGTCAGACCCCTCGAGGGCTGCTGTTGCATGCTCTACGCCCAAACATTTCACACAGAAAGCATGTCCGTCTCCTCCCATGATGAAACGGGAGCAAGGCATAACACATTCTTTCTTGCTCATTATTTCCCTCTCTTTTATTTTATTTTTCTTCTAAAAAAAGATAGAAAAGTTTAGAGATTTTGAGAAAATATAGAGTAGAAATGAAGCGTTTTTTTGTCACAAAAACAACAGACATGCAGTCTTGCTGAAGATAATAAGGCTGGCGGCATGGTTTACAGGTGCCATATATATATCATGCGACATGCTTAATTGCCACGTCACCTGATCATGGCAGGCCTATGAGTAGAGGCATGATTTTACACAAGCTTCACATTCCGGTCACGCGCGAAATAAAACAAAACAAAACAAAATGATGATGTTAATGTGAATTACCTTTTTTTTCTTTAACTGATATATAAAAAAAACTCTGGAAACATGGCACAGTGCAGGGATAAACATTGCATTGGACTCTAGCCCATTACAAAGGCATGAAGCAAACTCACTCACACCTGCACACACACATTCACACTTAGGGTCAATGTAGGGTGACTAAAACACCTACTAGCAGGCTTTCTAATTCCAATGTGTATTAAGACACATAATTTGTATTTCTCCTATGTGTTTTACTTAAGCATAAGGAATAGAGCATGGGTGTGATGTTAGAAAATGAATCATTGGCTTTGGATAAATGACATTTGAGAATTCAGTAGCGCTGTGAGATAAATATAAATAAAATGCTCCAGCAAGAGGCAATATTACGTTTCATTTTTGTCAATTCGTGTTGCAAAGTTTGGAAAATTCAGGTGCTAAACCAGTGAGCCATAATTAATAATAATAATAATAATAATAATAATAATGTGCAGGTTGTGAGCTGGCTCTATTAACTATCCTGTTGCTGTGTGAGAGCAGTTTATATTATCTACAGAGGTGTAGCACCTCTAAATGCTAAATGGGGAGAAGCATTACAAGTTAAAATTCAACAGTCAACTCTACTCCTTATTAGGGTTTTTTATTTATTTATTTATTTTATATAATTTATGGCAGAAATAACCACACCATGTCATTAGGAGAGATCAGGAACAAAGTTCATCATAGCTAACACATGAGTCTTGAATAATCTAGTTACTATTTCAAGATCAGATTGTAAGTTTAACCTCAAATATAAGATCACTGGCTGTGGTTAACATTTACAACTTCGGTAAGCCTAAATGTCACAATTTTACCCAAATCCAGTCTAATGTGAAAATTTTAACTAATTTAGTCTAAATGTACTACAGTATGTTAACAACTATAGGACAGCTGTATTTGCATCAGTCTAAATGCATATTCAGTACATAAACAACTATGACACTTTAGCTACATTAGCCTAAATGCACTGTAGCGCCTTAATATTTTGGATGTCCAGCTAACTGTCGAATCTAACGTGTTTGCAGGTGTATTTGCATCCAACCAAAGAGCCTGTTGCACATGTGGACCTGCATTGTTTTAAGGTGCTCCAGCAGAATCTGATTGTCTTTAGTTGGTTCACCAAAGCCGGAGAACTCCCCAAAGGTAACCCAAAGGTGCTCAGCAAATTCTTTAAAAGAGTCCTCTCCTTGTTTTAAGTCCACTATTCTGCCCCATTGTGCTGGAGCATCTCCTCTAAGGTCTATAAGAGCTTGTTTAAGTCTTGCTAACACATCAGTGTTTGTTTCTCACAATAAAGTATTAATTATTGTGCCATTCTGTAACTCTCCTGGAATTAGACACTAATTTACGTGGGATAGTTGTGAGCACTATCTGCCAAACCTCTCTTAACTCCAGACCAAATGTACTGGCTTCTAACATTAAGCTATTCCAGTACGGTTCAAATGGACCTATACAGGGAATAGGGCCAAGTTTACTTGTGTATGCTGCACATTTTTGAAAAGATAGCGGCCTGCTAACCTCAAATCTCTCACCGTTGGGGTCTGACATTGTTTTGCTCACAGCTATGTGTGATGAATTAGTTGTTTTGGCCCTTGTTGTGCTGAGATTGGGAGAATGGATGTGAGAACGTTGCAGGTTGTACGTATGCTTGGACCGTCCCAGCTGCTCCAGCTGACTGTACATTTACAGCTGGTTGCTGTAAATGATGGCTGGGGCTGTTAGCATGCACAGGTGAGAATACAAAAACAGGACTCCAGAACTAACTTGTAGTGCACTGACTATAAAGCTTAGCTATGCGTTCATTGAACGCTGTACTCTGTTTTTCCCAACTTTCCCTTTCAGATATTAACCTGTCGATTTACAGACACATTTTCACTATTGTGTGTTTTCATCAGTTATGATTGTTTCTAGTGCAATGGTTCCTTCTGTTATCTTACAAGCTGTTGGGATGCTATAAATAGCCAACAGCCGATTTGATTTTATTATATTTAGCCTTATTAGACAAAATATTTTGGGCTTTTCTGCTACTCTCTCGTTTACTATGTTCTGAAATGAACCAATTTAAAACCGTCTCACTGTTTGTTTTTATATCTATATCTTCAGTCAGCAGATAAACCAGAGCCTCTGTCACATCCTCAGCCCAGATTTGCATGAATTCTCACAGGACTTCTCTCATCTTTCCTTCAGCCATTGTGCACAAAGCTAATGTTCTTTCTCAGATTGTGTGCATCAGAGTTCCTGCTACACTGTTGGGTCTTCTGACCTGTTCTACAAATGTGACTATATGTTGTGCACCTATAGATTTCCCTGCTGGTGAAGAGTAAGATAAGTTTGTCTTACCTTAGAGGGGGTCAAACCGAAGTGCAGGCACAAATTCTTTCAGCGTAGTGTCAAGGACTCCCTGCTATTTCAAGTCTCACAAGGCGTTATTAAATGCTCATACAGTCACAATAGGCACAGGCAATTAGTTTTTAAGCTACTGTTTTGAAATCTTAAAGGTTTTGCACAACAGATATTTATATTTTATTGTGTCAGGTACTAAATTTGAACGAGTGTGTGAAACTGTTTGACTTCACACCAGGTTACTGAATATAGGGCATTTAGCTACTGTCACAGCTCAGTCAGATCAGAACTCAATTTCCCAGATGCAACACTCACTTATCATGCACGCATGCTCTCACCATCCCCGGAGTTCTGATCAGACACACCTGGCACCAATCACACACACACACACACACACACACACACACACACACACACACACTCTCACCGCTAGTACATAGGGGTGTCATTCACCTAGAGTCAATGCAAAGTATACGTGCAGTCAACTCGTAGCTCGGCTAAACCAAACCGTGCAGTTTTCTATGGCACTGACCACACACTTACCTCCCACTCCAGTGCCGGAGAAGTACAACGGAGATCCGGCACGCTGCCGAGGTTTTTTACACCAGTGCTCCCTGTATTTTTCAACGTAGCCAGACATGACGGAGAATCTGAAAATAATCTACTACATGGAACTCTTAACCGGGAGAGCTCTCCTCTGGGCACAGAGGAATGGGAACAGGAAGGGAACGTCATCAGCACATATGATCAGCTGACATCACGTTTCCGCACTGTATTTGATCATTCTCCAGACAACCGGGAGACTGGGGAGGAATTATTATCCTTGATGCAGGGATCACGTTGTGTGGAGGATTACGCTCTTGAATTTCGAACTGTGGCCGCTAGGAGTGGATGGAATCAATCCGCTCTAAAGACTATGTTTCACCGGGGATTAAATGCCGACATTGTAATGGAGCTGGCGTGTCGCGATTATCAGCTGACTCTCGACTCACTCATTAACTTAGTTATACGCCTGGATCGTCTACTATGGAGCCGCCGCTCCATACGCAGCGAGGCGGAAGTACCAGCGTCTGAGAGCTCTGGTGAACCCATGCAGCTGGGACAGACTCGGGTGAGCATGCAGGAGAGAGAACGACGGCGCCGTGAACATTGTTGTTTCTACTGCGGTGAGAAGAGCCACTTCGTGCAACAATGCCCTCTCAAACAGTGCTCTACCCGAGGGGAAACCAAAATTCCCAAACAACCTCAGTCAGGGGTGAGTTTAGAACCTATTGCCCAGTACTCAGTTCAGTCTGCATTTGTATTACCAGTTATATTAGAATACGCAGGCATTTCCTGTATTTTAGAGGTGCTGATCAACTCTGGAGCGGCGGGGAATTTCATCGACCAAGAGACCATACACCAATACAACATCCCCGTTCGTCCTCTCCGCACCCCCCGCCATGTCCAAGCCATTGATGGAGCCCCCATTGGAGATGGTTTAATCACCCACTGCACCGAACCTATTAACCTCCGCACCAGCGCTCTTCATCAGGAAAAAATTACGTTCCATGTCATTGTGACGGCCCGGCATCCAGTGGTTCTCGGTCTTCCTTGGCTCGAACATCACAACCCACAAATTTCATGGAATCAAAGGGAGATCACTCGCTGGTAGCTCACTGCATCAATCACTGTCTCCAAGTCCCTGTGATCACCTTAGTGTCCATATCCGTTGAGAGCCCTGACAAGGCAGACAATGTTCTGATCCCCAGCATTTACCACAACCTCATTGAAGTATTCAGTAAAAAGAACTCTAGTGGACTACCAACTCATCGAGATTACGACTGCGCAATCGATTTGCTTCCAGGCAATCTCCCGCGAGGGAGAGTCTATCCGTTAACAGTAACTGAACAAAAAGCCATGGAGGAGTACATTGAGGAAGCATTGCACCAAGGTTATATACAACCATCTACTTCTCCAGCATCAGCGGGGTTTTTCTTCGTAGAGAAGAAGGGAGGAGGTTTACGACCATGCATCGATTACCGAGGACTAAACCGGTGTTGCGTCAAGTACCGTTACCCACTACCTCTAGTACCAGCCCCTCTGGAACAACTACGCACTGCCACCATCTTCACAAAACTGGACTTACGCTGTGCATACATCTTGGTCCGTTTTCGAGAAGGAGATGAATGGAAGACTTGGTTCAGCACAACTTCAGGTCACTATGATATCAGGTCATGCCGTATGGGCTTTCTAATGCTCCCTCGGTCTTCCAATGTCTAATTAACGACGTGTTACGTGACATGCTGGGACGCCATGTGATCACCTACATAGATGACATTCTAATATATTCTAACTCCCGGGAGGAACATGTTCACCACGTCCACCAAGTTCTACAACGACTGCTCCATCATCAGTTATATGTTAAAGCTGAGAAATGCGAATTTCATAGAACCACCATTGCGTTTCTGGGATACATCATCAGCCCTGAAGGGATCTCCATGGACCAAGAAAAGGTCCAGGCAGTAGTAAACTGGCCCACACCCACGACGATCAAGGAAATACAGAGGTTTCTGGGGTTTGCAAACTTCTACAGAAGGTTTATTAGGAATTTCAGTGCCATCGCCAACCCCCTAACGTCCTTGCTAAAGGGGAAACCCAAACGTCTGTCATGGAATCCAACCGCCCAAACCGCCTTCAACAAGCTCAAGAAAGCCTTCACTACTGCACCCATCATCAAACATCCGGACCCATCTAGACCATTTATAGTGGAGGTGGACGTGTCAGAGACCCGGGTAGGAGCCATTTTATCCCAGCGGTTCGGAGAGAGGCCAAAGCTCCATCCAGTGGCATTCTTCTCGCGAAAGCTTTCCCCCTCTGAGAGAAACTACGATGTGGGAAATCGTGAACTCTTGGCAGTTAAGTTAGCGCTGGAGGAGTGGAGACACTGGTTAGAGGGGGCTATACATCCCTTTGTCATCTTCACAGACCATTAGAACCTGGAGTATCTTCGCACTGCAAAGAGACTCACACCCCGCCATGCCCTATGGGCCCTGTTCTTCACCAGGTTTCACTTCACGTTATCACACAGACCAGGGTCCAAGAACATAAAAGCTGATGCCCTGTCTCGTCTCGACCACACAGAACGTGTCAACGAGCACGAGGAGTATATCATCCATCCTTCATGTATCATCAATGCACTAGAGTGGGATCTGGACCAGGAACTAGAGGAGATTCACCAGTCACAAATACCCGTAAAATGTCCCCCGAACAAACTATTTGTATCCGAAGAGTACCGTCAAGAACTCATCATCTGGGCGCACACGGTACTCGGTACAGGGCATCTAGGGGCAAAGCGCACACACCATCTCCTAAAAGAGAAGTACTGGTGGTCCAATATGGAGGGAGATATAGACAAGGTGGTGGCATCCTGTTCATCTTGCGCACAGAATAAGGTACCTCGGACCCTCCCAGCTGGGAGGCTCAAGCCCTTACCCATACCCGAACGCCCATGGTCACACATATCAGTTGACATTTTAACGGATTTATCAAGATCCCAAGGAAATACCACAGTTCTAGTCACAGTGGACAGGTTTTCCAAGTCGTATGTTTTATTCCATTACCCGCTCTCCCCGCTGCCTTCGTGACAGCCGAACTTCTATTCCAGCATGTTTTTAGATATTTCGGCATTCCGGAGGAGATTATCTGTGACAGGGGCCCGCAGTTTATTTCCAGAGTGTGGTCCAGCTTTATGACTAAGATGGGAGTAACAGTGAATCTCACCTCCAGATATCACCCACAAGCCAACAGACAAGTTGGCTTGAACGAACAATCAGGAATTAGGGCGATTCCTCCGTACTTTCTGTGCCAATAACCCCGAGCAAGTTTCTGCCATGGGCCGAGTACGCCCAAAATTCACTACGTCAATTGGCTACCAATCTCATTCCTTTCCAGTGCATACTAGATTACCAACCTCCACTGTTCCCATGGAATGCGACTCCCACTGCAGCTCCTGCCATTGACCAATGGTTTGAACGTAGTGAGCGTGTCTGGGCTGACACCCACCGACGCCTGAAAGAGACCACAGACACATACAAGCGCGAAGCAGATCGCCACCGCAACGAACACCCTAATTACCAACCAGGCGATAGGGTGTGGTTGTCCACCAAGGACTTAAGACAACCTCATGGCTGTAAAAAACTAACGCCAAGATACACTGGACCATTCAAGATCCTCAAGCGAATCAATGAAGTCACTTACCATCTGGAACTGCCACGACACAGCCGCATCTCCCCCTCATTCCACGTATCACGTCTCAAACCTGTTGTCAACGGTCCATTAGCTACAGAAGTACCATCTGAAACTCCTCCGACCTTCACGCAAGTTCTTTCACGCAACTTATCCTGATCTCCCAGGTCCACGACCCCGGGGGAGGCCAAGAAAGAACTCGGCTCCCGGAGTGAGCCCTTTGGGGGGGGGGGTTCTGTCACAGCTCAGTCAGATCAGAACTCAATTTCCCAAGATGCAACACTCACTTCTCATGCACGCATGCGCTCACCATCCCCGGAGTTCTGACACACCTGGCACCAATCACACACACACACACTCTCACCGCTAGTACTTAGGGGTGTCATTCACCTAGAGTCAATGCGAAGTATACGTGCAGTCAACTCGTTTCTGTGTTACCAAGCCAATCTAGTTAGTTAGTAATCTCGTTATCCTCGACCCTTGTTTCCGGTTTCGACTACGCTCTCTGCCTGACCCCATTTGTGTTGTTCGTCCGATCGCTTGACCATTGCCTGTCTCACGACTACGTTTCTTGAACTTCCCGATACCACGCTCTACACCTGCCGTCCGCTTCTGCTTCCGTGCCGATTCGAGGTTTGTGACAGCTACAATTTACTATGCCGCAGACTACAGACCACTTATACAAATGTATCACCACATCTGTAGCAATGAATCCTGGCAGTATAGGCTATCCAGATTATTAACATTACAGTGTTAAATCATGAGACCTTCATTTACATGATTTCAAATCACACAGTTGTTATCGTTCTAAAAAGCTGTTAATTGCAGTGATTAAGTAGTCTATTATGTCGCAAAATTATTTTCTAGCACGCAGGGTCACCAAAACTGTAGGTTAAAAATATTAAGAGTTAATTTCTTAACCCACTGCTCTCTTATAACCAAAGATGGAAGGTTGAATGCATATTTTAATTTATGATTTATATATCTAACTCCATTTGATTAATGATCTGACTCCAAAAGATAATCTCCTAGTTAGTGCTGGAAGTATAATATCTCAGTGTTCTGATTATATTTAGTCTGAAACAGTTTCATGCTAAGTTTTCATTATAAAAAGATGTTTCTACATCAGAGGCTTTTATATAGCCTATAAGAAACAATTGTTTTTGTTAGCTCAGAGGTTTATATCGACGTGCAAGCTTAGGCCTTTCCTATTTACTTGTCAGAGGTTCATTTAAACTTGCAAGGAGTAGCCCTTTATATTAATTTGTGAGAGGTCAATTTTAACATAATGCAACTTACTACTAGTATGTCTAACATACTACAACTTTAGCTTAGGAAACTATAACCATATAAATACAGTCATGCACTTTTAAGGCAACATACAGAAGAACCATTGAATATTTAGAGGTAGAAATAACTTAATAACATAACATAAATGAACAATATACAGAAATCAGAAGCAAAGAGAACTTACAAAGTTGATGGTCAGTCTCACAAACATAGGATGCATGATGATAATAGCATTAATGGCAAAAAGGCAGCCTCTGATATCATAAGCCCCTTCCTTGATGTTACAAGCCACCCTGGATTGTACCAAGCATATTCTCCTATACCCCTGAGGGTCTTTGAAATGTAAGTCACCAAGATATCCGATGGGACAGAAAAAATGGGTTTTATGGCAGGACGGAACCACGGTTAATTAGCTCACCCTACGGAACAGTATTTAAATTCCTGAGTCAGTGGGATCAAAGGGAAAAATGTCTGCTGTGCAAACCAGGGGGTGCCTCTGTGTGTGTGTGTGTGTATGTGTGTGTGTGTCTGGAGAAAGAACTCATATTGCAACATATATTGTATATGTTATTTCCTAAGCCTATATGATATTTATGCTACAGTGAGGGAAAAATGTATTTGATCGCCTGCTGATTTTGTACGTTTGCCCACTGACAAAGAAATGATCAGTCTATAATTTTAATGGTAGATTTATTTGAACAGTGAGAGACAGAAAAACAACAAGAAAATCCAGAAAAACGCATGTCAAAAATGTTATAAATTGATTTGCATTTTAATGAGGGAAATATGTATTTGACCCCCTCTCAATCAGAAAGATTTCTAGCTCCCAGGTGTCTTTTGTACAGGTAACGAGCTGAGATTAGGAGCACACTCTTAAAGGGAGTGCTCCTAATCTCAGCTTGTTACCTGTATAAAAGACACCTGTCCACAGAAGCAATCAATCAATCAATCAGATTCCAAACTCTCCACCATGGCCAAGGCCAAAGAGCTCTCCAAGGATGTCAGGGACAAGATTGTAGACCTACACAAGTCTGGAATGGGCTACAAGACCATTGCCAAGCAGCTTGGTGAGAAGGTGACAACAGTTGGTGCGATTATTCGCAAATGGAAGAAACACAAAAGAACTGTCAATCTCCCTCGGCCTGGGGCTCCATGCAAGATCTCACCGTGTGGAGTTGCAATGATCATGAGAACAGTGAGGAATCAGCCCAGAACTACACGGGAGGATCTTGTCAATGATCTCAAGGCAGCTGGGACCATAGTCACCAGGAAAACAATTGGTAACACACTACGCCGTGAAGGACTGAAATCCTGCAGCGCCCGCAAGGTCCCCCTGCTCAAGAAAGCACATATACATGCCCATCTGAAGTTTGCCAGTGAACATCTGAATGATTCAGAGGACAACTGGGTGAAAGTGTTTTGGTCAGATGAGACCAAACTGGAGCTCTTTGGCATCAACTCAACTCGCCGTGTTTGGAGGAGGAAGAATGCTGCCTATGACCCCAAGAACAACTACAAGAAACATCTGACCTCTGTGATTGCCAACAAGGGTTTTGCCACCAAGTACTAAGTCATGTTTTGCAGAGGGCTCAAATACATATTTCCCTCATTAAAATGCATATCAGTTTATAACATTTTTGACATGCATTTTTCTGGATTTTTTGTTGTTGTTGTTGTTGTTATTCTGTCTCTCACTGTTCAAATAAATCTACCATTAAAATTATAGAATGATCATTTCTTTGTCAGTGGGCAAACGTACAAAATCAGCAGGGGATCAAATACTTTTTTCCCCTCACTGTATCACCACATCATTCATCATGAAATATGGATAAAAATGTTACCAAATGTGCCCTGAGTAATACTATTAGTATACACAGTATAGTTGATCAGGTTAAATTCACATGGTATCTCTGAAACACATTCCTGATCATATTAACCTTAATCAAATTACTGCCACAATTTATAAATCTTCTACAAGCTGATGAAAAAACTTTGTGAGAGCTGTGAAGATAAACCCAAAAGCAACAGTCACTGACATCAACAACTCCACAGGGCAGGGGTGAAAGTATCATAATCCATTGATTTACAGAGAAATGCATCCAAATAAATTGTGAGGAACTGCACCATGCAGCAGGATAATGATGCAAAATATACTGCCAACTCAACAATGAACTTTATCAGGGAGAAAATTGTAAGCTTTTAGACTTGCCAAGTCAATCACCGGTCTTTAACCCAACTAAGCATGCAATTCACCTCCTGAAGAGAGGACTGAAAAGAGAAACTCACTGAAACAAACAACAGCTGAAAGAAGCTATGGTAAAAGCCTGGAAATTCATCACAAAAGAATAGACCAACATGTTGGTGATGTCAATGAACTGCAGGCTTGTTGCAGTTACTGCAAGCAAGGGATATGTAAATAAATTGTGTTGTTTACTTTAAATGACTTATCTGTTCCTATACTTTTGCTAGCCTAACAAATTGGCTTGTATGAACTAAAGGTACTATGTTTTATATTGTTTAACACACGTTTAGATGTAAATAGCAAGAAATAAAAGCTTCTCAAACCCAAAATGTCTTTGGTGTTTAGCAGAAGAATATTAATTGGCCTTACCGTTCCAATAGTCTCAGAGGGAACTGTACCTCACCATGAGGTTTGGAGTTTCAAAAAGAATAGCCTGAGATTTCTCAAGGTAATTCCCAACTAGTATTCAGAGTACAGAATGGCAGTGCATCTATTCAATGCCACCTTCTCCCCAACTTTGCACGCACTGTAATCTTTTGTCATTCGGTTCCTTTCTTTTGTCGCTCAGCATTGCAGCAACTTTAAACCTCTTGCCATGTAAATCAATGCATCTGTTCTGTTAATTTCCTGTTCAATCTTATTCTCAACTGTGCTTCTGAACTGAGATTTTATTCATTCACATACATTATATTTCTACTCTTTGTGTTATTCACCCCCCCTGAAATTTGATTCATACATATGACCATGAGTAGTATCTCTACCAAGAGATACTACTTTGGCCTTGAGAAAAGAAATTTAGTTAATCAGATTACTCTCCTTAGGCTGATCACAATCCATATCTTCCATTAAGACTCCACCCATTATGGTAGTCACCATTTTGAAATGTACAGTATTCAGTTTTCTCACTACTCCTCATACAAATTTTGTCCAATTCACGCCAAAATTGGCTCAGATGATCAGTGGACTAATCCACACAAAAATGACTAAACATTATTTTGATTTTCATATTTGTTCAAAAGTTATGATCCAGTTTAATATTTTAACTAATGCTTTTCTGTGCTCATTCTCACCTTGGATACTCTCTTTAGCATCAAAACAAAGCTGCTTTCTCTGTGTGGTGCACTGTAATAAACAACAACCTAGTTCAAAAAACCCTGCGTTTGATTCCCATGGGGTTTAAGTTCTTAAAAGTGTCTTCAATCTTTTGTCATCTTTCTTTTGTTACTCAGCATTGCAGTAAACTTTACATTTTTACATACCTGAACAGTTGAGGGTTAATGGCCTTGTTCATGGGCCCAACAATGGCTGCTTGGTGGTGCTGGGGTTTGAACTCATGACCTTCCATTCAGTAACCCAACGTCTTAACCACTAAGTAACCACTGCCCTTTAAACCTCTTGGCATGCAAATTAATGTGTCTGTTCTGTTAATTTCCTGTTCAAGCTTAATCTCAGCTGTGCTTCTGAATCTTACAGTGAGGGAAAAAAGTATTTGATCCCCTGCTGATTTTGTACGTTTGCCCACTGACAAAGAAATGATCAGTCTATAATTTTAATGGTAGTTGTATTTGAACGGTGAGAGACAGAATAACAACAAAAAAAATCCAGAAAAACGCATGTCAAAAATTTTATAAATTAATTTGCATTTTAATGAGGGAAAAAAGTATTTGACCCCCTCTCAATCAGAAAGATTTCTGGCTCCCAGGTGTCTTTTATACAGGTAACGAGCTGAGATTAGGAGCACACTCTTAAAGGGAGTGCTCCTAATATCAGTTTGTTACCTGTATAAAAGACACCTGTCCACAGAAGCAATCAATCAATCAGATTCCAAACTCTCCACCATGGCCAAGACCAAAGAGCTCTCCAAGGATGTCAGGGACAAGACTGTAGACCTACACAAGTCTGGAATGGGCTACAAGACCATTGCCAAGCAGCTTGGTGAGAAGGGGACAACAGTTGGTGCGATTATTCGCAAATGGAAGAAGCACAAAAGAACTGTCAATCTCCCTCGGCCTGGGGCTCCATGCAAGATCTCACCTCGTGGAGTTGCATTGATCATGAGAACAGTGAGGAATCAGCCCAGAACTACACGGGAGGATCCTGTCAATGATCTCAAGGCAGCTGGGACCATAGTCACCAAGAAAACAATTGGTAACACACTACGCCATGAAGGACTGAAATCCTGCAGCGCGCGCAAGGTCCGCTGCTCAAGAAAGCACATATACATGCCCGTCTGAAGTTTGCCAATGAACATCTGAATGATTCAGAGGACAACTGGGTGAAAGTGTTTAGGTCAGATGAGACCAAAATGGAGCTCTTTGGCATCAACTCAACTCGCCGTGTTTGGAGGAGGAGGAATGCTGCCTATGACCCCTGGAACACCATCCCCACCGTCAAACATGGAGGTGGAAACATTATGCTTTGGGGGTGTTTTTCTGCTAAGGGGACAGGACAACTTCACCGCATCAAAGGGACGATGGACGGGGCCATGTACCGTCAAATCTTGGGTGAAAACCTCCTTCCCTCAGACAGGGCATTGAAAATGGGTCGTGGATGGGTATTCCAGCATGACAATGACCCAAAACACACGGCCAAGGCAACAAAGGAGTGGCTCAAGAAGAACCACATTAAGGTCCTTGAGTGAAATAGGCAGTCTCCAGACCTAAATCCCATAGAAAATCTGTGGAGAGAGCTGAAGGTTCGAGTTGCCAAACGTCAGCCTCGAAACCTTAATGATTTGGAGAAGATCTGCAAAGAGGAGTGGGACAAAATCCCTCCTGAGATGTGTGCAAACCTGGTGGCCAACTACAAGAAACGTCTGACCTCTGTGATTGCCAACAAGGGTTTTTAAACCAAGTACTAAGTCATGTTTTGCAGAGGGGTCAAATACTTATTTCCCTCATTAAAATGCAAATCAATTTATAACATTTTTGACATGCGTTTTTCTGGATTTTTTTGTTGTTATTCTGTCTCTCACTGTTCAAATAAATCTACCATTAAAGTTATAGACGGATCATTTCTTTGTCAGTGGGCAAACGTACAAAATCAGCAGGGGATCAAATACTTTTTTCCCTCACTGTATATTCATTCATGTCCATTCCATTTCTTCTCTTTGTGTTCTTCAGGCTCCGCATTGTGATCATGCTTGGCTCCTTTAATTACTGCTTGCAGCTATATTTAGGGGCTTATTATTATTATTATTATTATTATTATTATTATTATTATTATTATTATTATTATTATTATTATTATCATCATCATTTTTATTTATTTATTTATTTATTTATTTATTTATTTGAAATTTTTTTATTTATTCCCCACTAGGAGTCTATGACAGCCCTATGAACTGTAAGTAGGAAAATGCTGAAATTTAGCACACTCATGCATATTACCTTAATTAGTGTCTGTACCAATTATGGGCCCTCTATGACCAACTCTATAATGCCACCACTAGTTTAAATATTCACTTTTCAACTGGTTATATTTTTTGAACACTTTGTCCTAGAGAAAAGAAATTTAGATTACTCTCCTCATGTTGATCACAATGCACATCTTACAGTAAGACTCCACCCATTATAGTAGTCACCATTTTGAAATGTACAGTATTCAGTTTTTTCACTACTCCTCATACAAATTTTGTCCAATTCTTACCAAAAATTAGCTCAGATGATCAGTGGACAGATCTGCACAAAAAATGACTAAACAGAATTTAGATTTTCATATTTGTTTAAAAGTTAGCATTCTAACTAATGGTTCTTTCATGCTCATTGTGCTCATTCTCACCTTGGAACCTCTCCTCAACAATATGTCAAACATGTGTTCTCTATGTAGTGCACTGTGATGAACAACGAGATTCAGTCCTGGGTTCAATTCCTGTCTGGTGCCAGTTCTTAAAAGTATCTGTAATCTTTGTAATTTGGTTCCTTTTTTATAGCTCAGCATTGCAGTAACCTTTCAACCTCTTGGCATGCCCGTGTTCTGTTAATTTCCTGTTCAATCTTATTCTCAGCTATGCTTCTGCACCTTTTATTCTTTTTTTTTCATTCATATACATTATATTACTCCTTTTTGTGTTCTTCAGGCTCCATATTTAATGGAGCCCTTTAATCGCTGCTATATATAGGAGTCAAGCCCCAAAAGGGTGAATACCACTATTATTTTTTGTTAGTTTTCTTCTTCTTCTTCTTCTTCTTCTTCTTCTTCCTCCTCTGCTCTTGATTTTATGGCAGACCATAGAACCGCTTGGAGGAAAGTTATGAAATTTGGCAAACAGATAGAGGACAGGGTGATGCAAACTTGGAATCTCTAACTCAATCCCTCTAGCGCCAACAACTGTCCAAATTTGCACTCCCGTTTATGTTAATAACCTTTGAAAAGTGAGTCCCAGAAATTATATTCATTATTCTTGTGATTCCTTGGGTCACGATGATTCGATTGCACCCTATGACATCGTTGTCTGTCATGAAAATTTTTCCGCCATTTTGAATATTCCATTTGTCCGATTTGGACGAAAATTGGCGTACATCATCTAGAGACACTTATGAGGTATATTAAAATGGTATTCACAGAATTTTCATAAACCATACTGTTTTCGAATGGTGCTTCAACAAATTCGATGGCGAGCACAACAAAATGGACGTGAGGGTATATCTCCGTAACGCTTTGAGGGATTGTGATGAAACTTGGTTTTTGTCATGACCATTAGCTCAGCAGATAAGCTGCAGTGTTTTGGAACAGCACCACTTAGTGGTCACAAGATATGAAAAAAGCACTTTTTTCAGAAACAGTGCTCCTGAACAGTTTGTCATAAAATCATCAAATTGGTCTCATTAGATTCAGTGGGGCATACCGAGTCCACCGATATGAAAAATTGCTATGTCGGTCATTTTCGATGTTGGCCATTTTGAATTTAGATATAAAATGCTGTATTTTACAAATGACTTGGCATATCATTCCAAAACTTAGTATGTGTCTTTGGAACTACGCTCTGAAGGGACTCAAAAAGTACTGGGACAGCACCACATTGTGGTCAAAAATTATAATGCTATTTCTAAAAATGCTAATAGCTATTGAATCCTTTTGCCTACTGGCATGCGACTGGTTATGGTAGATTCCGTGGATCAGACTGAGAACAATAATATAAATTATGTCATGGTTGGGCAAACTTCCTGTCCGTTTCCCTTCTCCTATTTTAGTTTTGAAAACCTACTTTTCATATATGTGGCTACTGTGACTCCGAATCACAATCATAGCACCACCAACTGGCAGGAGGAAGTGTGTCACTTACAACAGACTTTGGAATAATCCTCTTATTTCAGCTGAATTGCCTCAAACTTTGTCAGAATAATGTCAAGAAAATGGGTAATGTAAAATTGTTAAAGGATCTTTGATGTCTTAAATAGTGTTGCCATAGTAATGCATCAAACATTAACTCTCATTTCTGGTGAGACCCTTAGCTTGTTTAAAATGTCATGAAAATGAACACACCAATCAGAGTTGTTGGCCGTATCTTAATATCTTATTTCCAAAGGTTTTGTCATGGCGAGGCAATAAATTTATGTTGAAAAAAGGGAAACAGGAAATGTCTTATATCTTCTGCATGCAATGAGTGATTTAGATTAAACTTGAGCTGTACATTTGTCCAAAGGGGCTGAGTCTATTGTGAGTCATGGCCATAGTGCCACCAAAGTGTGTGTGCCTTACAAGAGACTTTTAAATAGTCTTCTTATATTCACCTCAATCCCTTCAAACTTGGTCAGAATAATGGCAAGACAAGACTGATGTCAAATTGCAAATGGACTCTTGATATCTTAAATAGTGTTGCCTTGGTAACGCATCAGACTTTAATTCTCTTTTTTGTGTGTTTTGAGGCTGGTAGCATGCATAAAATTTCATAATGATTGGCCACATGTCAGAGTTGCTGGCAGTTTGGAGTAGGCAAAAGCTACTCCATGGGTGCGGAGGGGGTCTATGTAGCACCCCCTTTTGACTAATGTGGTGGGGTCAGTTTTACCTACAGTCAACAAACTTGGTACATATATTTCTCTCATCAAGCCGGACAACATGATCACATAGATGTGTCTTCTCTGAGTCACAGTCATAGCACCACCAACTGGCATCAGGAAGAGTTTAAAGCATGCCTTTAAATAGTTTTCGTATATTTAACCAAATCACTTCAAACTTGGTCACGACATGGCTGAGGTAAAATTGTGAAAGGAGTCTTGATATCTTAAATAGTGTTGCTGCGGTAAAGCATCAAACTTTAATATGCTTTTTGGTATATTTAAGTATGTATGTATATGTATGTATCTTTATGTATAAGTGAAAATCAGAAAAATTGTTTGACAGGTGTCATTTCAAAAGCTGATGGAGAGTACATGAAGGCTTTTTTTAAGCATATTTGGATAAGCAAATATTTGATCATCTTTGAAACAGTGCCAGGGCGCACAGTGGCTTAGTGGTTAGCATGTTCGCCTCACACTGCCAGGGTCAGGGTTTGATTCCCGTGGAGTTTGCATGTTCTCCCCGTGCTATGGGGGTTTGGTTTCCTCCTCCAGTCCAAAGACATCCATGGTGTCTAAAATGTCTGTGGTGTGTGATTGTGTGCCCTGCGATGGACTGGCACCCTGTCTAGGGTGTACCACGCCTTGTGCCCGATGCTCCCTGGGATAGGCTCCAGGTTCCCCATGACCCTGAAAAGGAGTAAGTTGTTGAAGATGGATGGATGGATGAAACAGTGCCTATTAAACAAGTTGATATACTTGAACAAAACAACAAAGAAAATTAACTTTTACAATCATTTATTCAACAGAAATATCAATAGATGTGATATTCTGTGGAAAAAGAAAGTACACCCTTGGCCTAAGAAGCTAGTATTTCCCCATTTAACAGAAATAACTTCTTAAAGGCATTCTGCATAATTGTCCACCAGGCTTGTTGGAATTTTTGACCACCCTTCCATGCAATATTCTTTCAGTTGCAAGATGTCTAAGGGGTTTCTTGCATGTACTGCACATTTCAAATCCCCCACAACATTTTAATGGAAATAAAATCCAGGCTTTGACTAGGCCATTCCATAACCCTCCATTTCCTCATTTTGAGCCATTCCTTGGTGTGCTTGTTAGTGTGCTTAGCTTTCAGTCCTGGTGAAAGGTCCACTTTCAGTTCATCTTCAACTTTTGGACAGATCACATTATCTTCAAGCACTCTTTGATATTATGCAGAATTCATGGGTAAATGAATGCAAGCTGTCCAGTACCAGAGGCAGCAAGGTAACCCCAAACCATAACATTTCCACCACCATGCTTCACAGTTGATATGATGTCTTCTGTTTTGGGGGCCAAACAACTATCTTTGATTGGTTTGTTCAGAACAAAATATTCCAAAATGTCTGCTCTTTGCCCATATGCTCATTGACAAGCTGTAGTCTTGCAAACCCTTTTTCCTGGCATGCCTCCCATTCAGGTAAAATTTGTGGAATCTCTTTGTATAAATCTGATTGTAGAAGCATGCACTTAGAAACCAAGAATTGCAAGACATACTAGCAGATCCTGTAATGAAATTTTGGGGTTTGTGGAGACTTCTTTTTGTATCAGATGGTCTGCTCTTGGGCTGAATATGCTGGGATGGCCAGTCCTGAACAAATTGGCAGTCATTTGAAATCTGCACCATTTGTAGATTATTTTGCTTACAGTGGAATAATATATTTCAAATAATTTGGAGATCTTTTAAATCCCTTCTGAGACTCATCCACATCCATAAGTTTTTTTTCTGAAAGCATTACAGAACTCTTTACATTTTGTCATGATGACACCACACACCTCAATAGCAAAGGGGACACCAGATACTAGATGTGAAAGGTTTAAATAAGACAGGTTCACTTCCTGCACTTCCTAAGCAGGTTCTAATCACTGGCACCCAATCCTGAACACCTGATTCTAATTTTATTAATTTTAAGGTGTGATAATTGTAGGGGTTTACTTACTTTTTCCATGTGACCTGTTTTTTATTAATTTAAATTGTGAAAATTACTACAAAATGTCAGTTTTATGCCATTTGATAGAGTATATCAACTTTATTAATAGGCACTGTTTCAAAGAGGATCAAATGTTTGCTTGTCTATATATGTCAAAGAAGCCAAAAATTCCGATGGGGTGTACTTATTTTTTCACATGACTTTACATGCATAAAGTTCATAGGTCTGTAAGTTCTCTCTATCACTTGATTCATGGAAAAAATTAATTACTGCACTGAAAGTACTTCATAAATGATAACTATCTAGAATTTGTTTTAGTTATATGACTAGCCTGCTGCTATTAAAGCAGAATCATCATTTAAATGAAAACATTAATCTTTAAGGAACAAGACCGAGGCTTTTTATTGTGTACAGTATGCTGTGTGTGGCCATACACAATAAATTATCCAATTAAGCTTGACAGAAATGCATATCAGGAATCCCATCCCATCTATCCAGGCCTGTGATTGGAACAAAATTAGAGGGACTTAATTATACCCTTAGTATTGAGCTTTTAAGCATCATTTGTGTAATGTCAGATTCTCTGCATGTGCTGGTTTCCACATATAGATGAAATCTTCATTAGTGGTAACAAAAATCTGGCAAATCCTAAGCCAAAAATACAGTATTTGACTTCACTTTACATAAGGTCACAAACATTAAGGTGACTACACAGACCTCACAAACATAAATTTTGGATCATTCAAAAATAATTGATTTACACCTAATCAAGCCCTGAGACCATATGAACTGTCTGTAGACCACTTGCATCACATATACAATTGTAGTACACAAGAAGGGTACTAAAAGATTCTTCCAAAGAACACAGAATTTCAGAACCACAGAGACCTTTCCAAATAGCTGGATACCCAGCCAAACTGAGCAAATTAGCAGGAATGAATATTGGATGCATACCAGTCCATGGCAGGGCACCCTGCACACAAATTCACCCTATTAGTTAGTTAGTCCACCCGCTGGCATGTTTTTGCAAACTCACACAGATATGGGAAGAGCATCCACACAGACAATAATCCATGCTCAGGAACGAACTGGGGCCATATTGGGATTTTTATTGTAGATGAGAAGTCATGTTCTGGTTTCCATTCAGGTTACAACAGGCACTCTATGTCTACCAACCCAGATGAACTGGTCACTATGCCAGAGCAGGCCATAGCTCTGGCAGAGCTCTGCCTGGGGGCAACCACAGCGTATTGGGATGTTCACAAAGGGTAAGACACATTCTTGTTAATGTGCATGCTCCATTCTTGCGCCAGTTATGCAGGTATGTTGAAACTTTCTTCACTATGGTGCAAAAGACTGGGTATACACCCTTTATCTTGAAACAACATATAAACTTTGATATTCATGTTTTGAGAAAAACCTTCATATCCTACTCATGCACTGGAGTGTGTGTAAATTTATGTAAAAGACTAATGTTAGATATTATTTACTTTAATTATATATTACTTTTATTACCTAACCCTTCAATACAGAGTATGAAGTGACAAGAGAAAAGTTGAGTGAAGTTGAGTCAGCCTAATATAGTCGCAAAGCCAACCGTAAATGTGCAAAGAGCTAATCCTAAAAAATAGAAGGTGTGTGCCCAGTCAACGAAAGTCTAAAGTGAATATATATAGAGAGAATTGTTTTCCACCGAGTCGCTCTCTCAAATAAGGAACTGCTAAAAGGACAAAATGTTACAGACAGTTCAAACATTGGGTAACAGGAGTTAGAGAAGAACAAAGTTTTCTTAAAAGGTACAGAATAATAGAACATTTTTCCTCAAGTAACTAATGGAAATCTTGATTGACCAGCTTAAAATCTTTATAGTTTGTGATGAGTCACTATACTTTTATATATGGATTACACAATCAAGTTTAAGAAGTTGCATATTTCAGTTAACACACAAATTTTAAGAAATGTTTGTAAATCCTATTTCTTTCATATTAATGGAATAAAATAAAGAAATATCAAATCTGAAAAAAGAAAGAAAGCACACTAACATACAATCATAAATTAACATAAATAGGCAAGAGTGGAAATTGATTAGCAAAAAAAATATTTCATGTCACTTTATATATCATTTGGATTTAAGTAAAACATATCCAAAGGAATTGTTTATATATTTGATATATTTAGATTTTATAAGTTGTATCTCCCGGGATACATTGCCCTCTAAAATTGATCCCAACCAAGTCACCGGGGAGGACTGTATGGTTTTGGTTGTGGTAGGGATGGTGGCAAGGAAGAGCAGTAATCCTATGGGCACCGAAGGAATTGCAACAGGCAGCAATGTCATTGCAGGCCAACATCTACCTGTGCAATCAACAGGAAAATAAAATTAAAATCTGTAAATTATAGAAACTAAAAGTGAACTTGCTCTCCCGTCAGTTCAAAATACAGTGCACATTATGATAAGAACATGATGGAGGAAAGAGGCACTTATTAGTTCCCCAAAAGCAAAAATGTAAATAAATAAATAAATAAATATGGATGAAGAGGTGAAAATAATGAAGAATTCCATTACAAATTAGGTCTTTACAATGTAGAATAAACAAATTATTGGTCGTGATGATTCCAGTAAAGACAGGGGAAGAGTAGTGATATTAACGGTGATGGCATCAGTGAGAATGCTCGCAGTGGACAGGACAGTAGATTAGCAATAACCCAGCTAACAGGGAAAATTCTCAGAATTTTGGCTAACTTTGTGAGGTTCTATCAAAGATATGAATGAATATTCTTCTTTCAAGGTTATCTTTATACATGTTAGCACAAAAATGTTAATAATACATAATTCATGGAGCCTTTTTTTCTGGAACATGTTTTTTCAAACATTACTACAATCCCAATTCCAAACAAATTGGGACAGTATGGAAAATGTTCATAAAAACAAAGAGGAGTGATTTGTAAATGTACCTTGACTTGTATTTAAAGAAAAAAAAAAAAAAACGTATAAAGACAAGGTATTTCATGTTTTACCTAATCACCTGCATAGTTTTTTGAAGAGAAATGTTTATTTTGAAATTGATGCATGCAACACGTTCCAAAAAAGTTGGGACGGGGCAATTTAGGACTAATAGCAATGTGGCAAGTTGAAATAAGAAGGTGATGTGATACAGGTGAAGCAATCATCTAATCATCTAATCATAGTATATAAGCAGCCTCCATAAAAGTCCTAGTCCTTCAAGAGCAAGGATGGGTCAGGGCTCGCCAATCTGCCTATAGATGTGTCAGCGAATAATCCAACACTTTGAGAACAACATTCCCCAAAGACAAATTGGTAGGATTTTGGGCATTTCACCTTCTACACAGTATAATTAAAAGATTCAAGGAATCCAGTCAAATCTAGGTACGTAAAGGGAATGGACGAACGCACTTCTGAATGTGCATGATCTCCAATCCCTCAGATGTCACGCTTTTGAAAACCATCATGAGTCTGTAATGGATATCCTGACATGGGCTTGGGAATACTTTAGTAAACCTTTGTCAGTCTGCACCATTCGCACTGCATCCACAGATGCAAGATAAGGCTTTGCTATGCAAAGAAGAAGCCATACATCAACAATGTCCAGAAACACCAACTGACTTCTCTGGACTCGGTCTCATCTGAGATGGACAGTAGCACAGTGGAATCGTGTTTTGTGGTCTGATGAGTCAACCATTTAAATAGTTTTTGGACAAAACAGTTGTCATGGTCTCCAGGCCAAAGAGGAAAAGGACCATTTACAGTTGCAATCAAAATTATTCAACCCCCATTGCAAATCAGGTTTATTGTCAAAATTTGCAGACTTTCAACTGTTTGCAATGAACACATCAAACAAAATCAATTCAAATAGTTCAACACAATGAATGCTTCAGGTGGTTTCCCCAAATTAAACTGAAAATGCAACTTATAATGATTTCTCCAGTTTCAAAATAATTTTTTAACCAAAATTATTTTTAAACTCCTTCATGGCAAGCATCTTTAGTTCTTAGTAGAGCACTCTTTTGCTGTTATGACCTGCTGCAAAATAGATGCATAGCCAGACACCAGCTTCTGGCAGCATAACTGAGGAATCTTGGCCCATAAGTCATGAGCAATGGCCTCCAGACCAGTACTATTCTTAGGTTTGCATGCTGCAACCACCTTCTTCATATCCCACCAGATTTTCTATGGGGTTTGAGTCAGGTGACTGTGATGGCACTGTAGAATCTTCCATGACTTCTTCTGCAACCAAGCCTTGTTGGGATTTGAGGTATGCTTGGGATCATTGTACTGTTAGAAGGTCCAATGACACCCAAGCTTCAGCTTCTTCACAGAAGGCATTATGGTTTCTCCTAGGATTTCCTGTTTCAATTAATCCATCTTGCCTTCCACATGCTGCAGGTTTCCTGTGCCAGAGGATGCAAAGCAGCCCCAGAGCATCACTGATCCACCAACATGCTTGACTGTGGACAGAGTGTTCTTTCATCAACTCCCTCTATCACTCGCACCTGGGCCCAGCAGTGCTTCAGGCAGTCGTCCTCCTTCTGCTCCCGTCCAAACTTCCCCTCCCGGTTCACCTTGTAAAAGACAGAAGACAGAGGGTTAGTGTGTTGGGGGGCCTTACCTTCCGTGGTGGTGTCTCCGTCGTCCTGGGCCAGGTAGGCCTGCCGGGCCTGGGTCCTCTTTGTGCGTTGCCGCGGCCTGCCAGACCCGGCCGCCGGGCCCATCGGGAATCCTGGCCAGTCCCTTCCAAGGAGCAGGGGCACCGGGAGCTCGGGGATCAGGCCCACCTGGAGGGGCCAGACCCCGGCTTCGCCCCGGATCTGGACCTCGGCTGCGGGAACTTCCCGGGTGTCCCCATGGACACAGGTTACGGTGAGAACCCCCCCCCCGGCAACATCCTTTGGGTAGAATGGAGAGCCGGGCGAGGGTCACCGTGCTCCCTGTGTCCAGCAGGGCGGTTACCGGGCTCCCCTCGACCCACACCGTCAGGGTGGAGCCCTCCGGCGGCTGTTGTAAATGGAGGGCGCAGCCCTCTAACCATGGCTTCGGAAGCAGCTGGGCAGGTTCCATCTCCGGGCAGGTTCCATGTCGGGGTTCCCGAGAGGTGTGTGTGGGTTTCCCGTGCCGTCATCCACCGTCGAACGCGATCTCACCACCCGGCGGTCTTGTCCGCACTCGCACCTTCGGGGAGAGAAGGAGAGAGAGAGAGAAAGAGATTAGCGAGAGGATACCGTCGCGCTAAAGTTTAGAGTGCCTCTATGCTGCTGAAGAGTGCGCACGGGGTCTGTCTCTTAGCTGTTCTCCTTGCACGGGCGGAAGCGTGTCCTTTTATCCTCTTCCGCCGTCGCCTGAGTGGTGGAATTTCCCCAACGAACTCCCCAATCGCCGGCCGGTGTAGCGTCGACGTTCCCGCCCCACCGTGACGGTCCTTCCGGCTGATGGTGTGTTTGACACGAGGCTGTCCGCTTCGTGCCGGCGCGGCAGTCGGGGAAGGAGCGACTTTCTTATTATGCGCGCCGGCTGTCGGTCCGTCGTGACAATATCAAAAAAAGATAAGACATTCCATTTAAACAACCCTCGGCCACTCAAACCATAATTCAAAGACGCTGTTGGGACTGGTGCCAACAATTCTGGAGTGGACAGACAAACCCACCATTAGTAAACACCAACAGCCTTTGTCAGAGTGGCCACCTGGCCAAATGTTGCAGTAAAACCTTAAATCAACCTCCCAGAATGCCACAAGTGGGTTGGGAAACAAGCCCTTCTCTTGGACTCACCAAAACCAGATGGCTTACCCAACAGATTCCAAGGTCCTTCACCCATAAAGTGATAACTGCAGGAAGAAAGGTGGGAGGAGTCCCCCTTCACTTGTTGAATCAGCACATTCCACAATCAGGGCACTCCACAGAAACAATGACTGAAAATTTATACATCTTTAAAACAACTGTAATCACAAATTTTCTGCAATGTTCCAACTCCTTAGTGCCAGAGATCATTTCACTTATTAGCATTATTTAGCATGCATTAGTGTAGTAGTATTAGTATGATTTTGCATGATTAGGTTTTGTGCTCCTTTTTGCAAGTGTAAGTTTTAGTATCTAAAACTAGATCTAGTATCTAAAATTGTAAGTGTAGTATCTACCCTAACACGTAGTTAATTTCTGTAAAACTAAAATATACTTTTCATTTTCAGCAGCAGGACCCGAGACAGGCTTCACAGCATAAGCAACATGACGAAGATGATGATTTGTACTTTTTGAAGAATTTGGCGTTTTTTCTTTGGTTACATGAATTTATATTAATTAAACTTATTTAATTAATGAATTATGAATTGATAATATTTATGAAGTTAATTTTTTGTCCCACATATGAATTTATTGGTAAGAGTACAAAATAATTATATAGCTTAATGGTTATGTTTTATCTTAGTATGTTTGGAAAAAAATTACAATGAAAAAAATGATTTAAACGTGTTGCTGATTGTTGCTTGATGTAACTTGAGGCACATGCTTGTCTTATGAGTACATTTTGAGAGGATGGTCGAATAGAAATTCCACAACAAATACCATTATAATTGCATTGTTTTAATTGCTTCCATCAAAACCAATACAATTTCCATTAAAAACATTTGAATTTGAAGGCAGGGAAAAGTAAACAAAGTAAGCAAATTTGCTTCCTGTCCGTACAGGAATGACTTGAGAATCGCATATCCACCCCTGACCAAAGGAGTGAGATATGTTAGAAATATAGGTGGAGTTGAGGCTGAAGAATTGTCATGGGAGACAGGTAAGCAGCCGCTCATATATATCATATATCAGACTCCCAACCATGGTCGTTGGGATGTACTCGCTACGTTCCAACAACGTACTACTATAACATTGCCACGATGAATGCGGGAATCACAAAGTTACGTCGCAGGAACATTATTTGGTACATTGTAGTGATGAATATGGTCTGGTCCGGTTAAGTCTTCACAAAGTAATTGTGAACCAATGTAGAATAATTTCATATCCGAAAGATTGATTAACTGGCATCATACACAATCAAAGACAGTACTACCAAAAAAATAATAAATTGTTTATTTTTTCTGCATTAGTGCAATTCCATAGACTTGACAAAGGTTTTCCTAAGACTTGATGTCTGAGACCTAACTCTGATGGCTGAGGATGTAGTTTGCTTACCAAGTCTTACTTCCTTCAAACTCATCATCTCTCCTTTCTGCTTCCCTGTCCCTACTTCATGCAAAAATTTTCTGATGTCTATCTACAGGAGCCAATATTTGAGTCAAAAAAAGATCATCTGTATTATTTAGGAACTTACTTTAGTTCCGTCATGTTTTCATAGCCTCAATTGCATGCCGAAACCTGGACTTCTGCGTGTGTGGCTGTACACTGCAATTGTTAAGAAACGCAAAGACACACACGGATATGGATTTTTGCACGCACGCGGACCAATTTGTGTTTTTGGTTAAACTGCGTTACTTTTATAAATGCGTTACTTTTATAAATGTACTTTTATAAATTCTTCCAGAAGTGCATGACAAAATATCAGGCTTCTGGGGGAAAACCATACATAAGCCATATTTATAACCCCACGGTGTTGGATTATTCGGCCATTGTGAGGAATGAACGGCATGGCTATTTAGCTATGCTGAAGGCATCGACGGCAGGTAATTAGGGGGGCTGGCTTTGCCATCCAAACCACTGTGTAAGGTCACCGTGGCATTGGTGGGCAAGCCTATGCAGTAGTAATCTTGCTTGTGGATTACTGCAGTCAATGACAGTGTTGCAGGCCTACCAAGCAGACCTGCTGAGTGAGCCCCACATATGGAGGCATTCAGCGAGTTCCTTTCCTGTTGTCTCGAGTTCACCCGGGCCAGCACTAGTGCGAGGAAGACCCAGAAGGTGAGTTTGGCAGCCCGCCAACCCCTGCAGACAACCAGGGGAACCGAGCGGCCACAGTCATGGTCTGTTACTAGGCCTGATCTGAGAATGGTCATAAAGACCAAGCAGGCAAAGAAGAGTGGTCCTGAGGAGCTGTGGAGGGATGTATCAGGGGACATGAGGTTGTTAGGGCAGGTAGCCCCCAATGCTACTGTAGGGCCTCCCCTAGCCAAGGCGGTCCCCAAGTTTTCAGTGTTCTCTGGTCAGCAAGCTGTCACAGGGCAACGAAAATCTGATGCTTTCCCCCCAATAGAAGGTGGAATAGTTAACGTCACTAAAAGAGCATTGGGCAGTGTGGAAACTACTGCCAAATGTGTCTCCATGTGTTCTGTCTACCGTAGAAAAGGGTTACCGGTCCAGTTTATAGCTCAACCCCCCTGGTTCAGAGGTGTGCTCAGCACAGTAGTCAGCACAGACCAAAGCCTGACGTTAGCGCAGGAAGTAAGTTCCCTTTTGGACAAAGGGGCCATAGAGCATGTACCCCGTTCCCTAAGGGAAGGAGTTTTTTACAGCCGTTATTTCCTGGTCTGCAAAAAAGATGGGAGTATGCGGCCAATTTTAGATCTGTGTCATCTGAAATATACTCTTCGGACATACAGGCTCAAGATGCTGACGCTCAAACTTATCGTGCCACAGATTCAGTTCGAGGACTGGTTTGTGATGATAGATCTGAAAGATGCATATTTCCACATAGGAATATCGCCAAGCCACAGGAAGTTCCTGAGGTTTGCATTTGGAGAAAACACATACCAATTTTGGGTTCTTCCCTTTGGGCTAGCTTTATCCCCTCGCACCTTCACATAGTGCATGGATGTGGCTCTGGCTCCCTTGCGACTCCAGGACATCCGTGTACTAAACTACCTGGACAACTAGTTAATTCTAGCACGATCCAGGGAACAGGCAGTTCAGCATCGAGATGTTGTTCTCGCCCACAGGAGGAACTTGGGGCTCAGGTTGAACCTCAAGAAAAGTATGCTTTCTCCAGTGCAGAGGACAACTTTTCTAGGGGTTATATGGGATTCTACTATGATGAGGGCGTTTCTATCCCCAACACGCATAGGATCGATCCTATCAACTTTGAGCAAGATAAAGCTAGGTCTGGGCATCCCCTCCAGTCTCTACGAGCCTTATGGCAGCAGCAGCCAACGTCAGACCATTGGGCCTATTGCACATAAGACCGTTTCAGTGGTGGCTGAAAATGAAACCTCTGAGAGTAATCAGTGTTACGCGGCGATGGCTATTTGGAGTGTCACATGGCGAGTATTTGGAGGTGCCCACAGTTTTTAGCCTCGGGTCACACTCTAGGGGTGTCTCCTTACCGCAAGACGGTAATGACAGATGCGTCCCTCACTGGCTGGGGTGCAGTCTTAAATCTCTGTCCAGCTCACGGCGTTGGAGCGGCCCTCATCTGAAGTGGCATATAAATCTCCTAGAGATGCGGGCCGTATTCCTAGCACTGAAATTCTTTCTTCCTCAGTTGAGAGGTCACCATGTGCTAGTTGTGTCAGACAACACAGCGGTGGTCTTATATATCAACCACCAGGGAGGGTTGCGTTCACGCCCCCTGTTCAGGCAGGCGCAACTAATCATTCTCTGGGCAGAGGGAAAGTTCTTGTCAGTGAGTGCAATGTACATTCTGGGCAGCCGGAATGTAGGGGAAGACATCCTGTCGAGACAGGGGCTAAGGCCCGGGGGTTGGAGGCTCCATCCGCAAGTGGTGGAGTCCATATGGCGGAGGTTCAGACAAGCGGAAGTGGATGTGTTCGCTTCCAAGGAGACAACACACTGCCCGCTGTGGTTCACCCTCACTCCTCCCGCACAACTGGGGCTGGACACCATGGTGCACCTGTGGCTGAGGTCACGTCTATATGCCTTTCCCCCGATCGCTCTGCTCCCACAAATTATAGCGAGAGTTCGCCAAGACGGTCTATGTCTGCTGCTAGTAGCACTTCATTGGCCAGCTTGAATATGGTTCTTGGAGATAATTTCCCTGCCAGACGGTACTTCTTGGGAGATTCCCATCTGTCGGGATCTACTGTCTCAAGCCAGGGGGCTGATTTATCACCCTCTGCCAGATCTATGGAAACTGTGGGCCTGGCCCTTGAGGTGCACCAGCTCATAGATTCTGGTCTCACAGAGGTTGTAGAGACCATGTTAAATGCTAGAACACCATCCACAAGGAAATTGTATGCGCTCAAGTGGCGGCTTTTTGTCTCGTGGTGTGAGGAACGTCAGATAGACCCAGTGAACTGTGCAATAGCTACAGTCCTGGAGTTCTTACAAGAATATTTCTCAGCAGGGTTGGCTCCTTCTACAATCGGGGTTACGTGGCCGCTGTTTCGGCCAGCCATGCCCCAGTTGGTGGAGCCTCTGTGGGGTCACATCCTCTAACTTCGAGGTTCATGCGTGGTGTCAGATGGCTGAGGCCCATCTGCAGGCCGCACATACCTTCCTGGGACCTTTCTGTGGTCTTGAAAGGTCTGTCAGGGGCCCCAGTTGAGCCCTTAGAGTCAGGCTCTGAGAAGCTTCTGACTCTATAGGTAGCTCTTCTACTGGCCCTGACATCTCTCAAGCGAGTGGGTGGTCTACAAGTTCTCTCTGTTGCCCCTTCCTGCCTTGACTTTGCCCCTGGATTAGCCAAAGCCTTCCTGTATCCTAGGCTGGATTATATTCCTAAAGTGCCTACATCGGCTGCCCACCCTGTGGTGATGCAGGCTTTCTGCCCTCCTCCATTCCTCACACCGGAACAAAAGAGGATGAACCTGCTGTGTCCAGTAAGGGCTCTCTGTACTTACGTCCACCGCTCCGGCCAGTGGCATAAGTCGGAGCAGCTGCTGGTCTGCTTTGGCGGCGACAGTAAAGGTGATCCTGTGTCAAAGTAGCGCATCTCTAATTGGATAGTGAAAGCAATCTCTATGGCTTACAAGGCGCGCAGTCTCGCCATGCCTCTGGGCATAAGAGCTCGTTCCACTAGGGCGGTCACCTCCTCAAAGGCTTTGTCCAACGGGGTATCCTTGCGGGATGTGTGTGCTGCTGCAGGATGTTCTACGCCACACATATTCTTTCATTATTACAACCTGGATATTCATTCCACCCCAGGCTCGAGGGTGTTGCAGTGACCCTCAGGCATGGGTCTTTTTGAACAGGCCGTACCCTCAGTATGACAGAGTCGGTATTCCCGTTCCCATACTGTTATGCTAAATGCAACGTCTAAGTTCCCTTTGAAAGGGAACATCGGGGTTATGCATGTAACCCTGTTCCCTAAGAAAGGAACGAGACGTTGCATAGCTCTGTAACACCAGGCCAGGCCTATGAATTGTATCTTCACTTCAGATAATAGAGGCTGGCGGTGTGGTTCACAGGTGCCATGTATATATCATGCAATGCGCTTAATTGCCACATCACCTGATCATGGCAGGCCTATAAGTAGAAGCATGATTTTACACAAGCTTCAGATACCGGTCACGCACGCAAGGCGCTTCCCATACTGTTATGCTAAATGCAACGTCTCGTTCCTTTCTTAGGGAAGAGGGTTACATGCGTAACCCCAACATTTTTTATCGTTTGGAAACACCCTCCGAATGATGATCAAACGGAGGCACAACCAAGGACAGCAATAAAGGCAGGTGAGAGAGCATTGGTGAACATGGTCAACTTTGCATCCAACTTAGCCAGGTGCTGTTGATGTTCCCCCACTAGCTGCCATTGAGCTGCCGTGGCATTTCGATATTCTTGCTTTCCTGCTGCATCCATTTTTCTTTTGTTACATTTGTTTATTTGATCATTTTTGTTGTTGTTTTTTTGTTACATCTGCTTGGTTGACAATTTCGCTATTTAATAGTTGATTTGGTTTTGTTCCTTACTGCTCAACAGGCCTCTGTGGCTACCTGTTTCTGTTGGCATTTTGTTTATTTGGATGTATGTATGTATGTATGTATGTATGTATCTTTAATATGGTGGATAGATTGATGCCGCTTGTTTGAGTCTGGTTGTTTGATTTATTTTATTAATTTTTTTCTTCTTTCTTGTATGATTTGGGTTTCATTTTTGGTGATGTCATAGCACAGCCAGTAATTAATGTGTTTCTGTTTTTCTGCTGGTATTGGTGTGTCTCACTGAGTGCTGTGTGTGCTGTTCTCATCATGTATGTTAAGCGAGAGTGTTTGTGTGGAATGGTGTGGTTCTAGGTGACCTTCATAACCAACAGCTAGCCTTCCCTACTTTTGGTAAGCCTGGCCTTCAGCAAAACTGTTATTACTTTCTTTTTGGTTTATTCTGTTGTTTTTCTCATATTCTGTAACCAACCGGCAGAGAGAGAAATGGTTTTATTTGGTTAACCAGGTGGTTATAATGCTTTCTGTGACTATATTTGTACAATAACAAAATTATTTTTGAACCAATACCCACGACTCACGCTCAGCTCGTATGCCTTGCTCTGTCTCAATTTGGTAAAGTTTACCTTTGGGCTTAACCAGCTACTATCACTAGTTTGTAGAGGGTTTCATAAAATTAGCAGCCCCTCTGCACCAGCTGCTGCCTGAGTTTGCCAAAGGTAGGCCCAGGGCATGGGTCGAGCCAAGTTTTAGTGGACAGAACAGTGTCAGTTGAGCTTTGAGGAGCTAAAGAGTAGCCTCACTTCTGCCCCGTCCAGGCCTATGCTGACTTCTCCCTGCATTTCATCTTGGAGGTGGACACTAGCCACAAAGGGCTAAGAGCAGTACTTTCCCAAGAACAGAGAGGTAAGATGCAGCTGATCACCTATGCCAGCATAATATGAGCATAAGGTGTCCAAGTACAGCTCTATTAAGCTGGGGTTTTTGGTGCTCAAGTGAGCCATGATTGAGGGAGTACCTGTTAGGGCAGAAGTGCATCATCTTCACTGATAACAATCCCCTCAACCATCTGACTACTGACAAGCTCAGGGCTATGGAGCAGCATTGGGCAGTACAATTGGCCACATTTTATTTTGAGGGGAGATATAGGTCAGGGAGGTGCAACCAGAACGTGGATGCCCTCTCAAAACAGGACCCCTCAGGCCAATGTGAGTTGGAATGTTTGCCAGCTTGTACAGTGATTTCTGCCATAGTAAAGCAGGCGAGAGAACAGATTTGGTTTCCCAGGCTGCAGTGACTACATTACTTAGTCTCGTGGTGGATATACAGTCCCTACAAGAGTAGGATAGGGGAGGCCCTGCTGCTTTGGAGGCATGAAGTCACCCCTCATTTAGAGGAACACCAGCAGTTGTTCTATGGCTGTGGTGACCTTGCTACATCAGTGGGACCGCCTGTTACAATAGGACAGGACACTGCATTGGCAAGACTTTTGTCCTCATTGAGGTGAAGAGGTGCTCCAGCTGGTGTTGCCATCGATGTTGCGTGGTGAGGTCTTAACTCAATTACACCAGGAGCACGGGTTTCAAGGAGTTGAGTGCACCACTTAGTTGCTGCAGAAGTGGTGTTACTCATCAGGCCTGACATCTGAGGTGGCACAATTATGTCAAGAATGTGAACTGTATCAGGCCTAAACTTTGAGTTTTCTTTGCATGCTGTATACAGTGAAGTCTTACACTACCCTCTATCACTCAGCAGGTAATGGTCAGTGCAAATCATTTAATAGGACTCAACTTAACTTTCTGCATAACCTACTTGTGTCCAAAAAGTAGGATTGGGCTTCTTGTCTCCTGGAGGTGTTTTTTTTTGCTATAATACCACCCCCCATAAGGTGATGAGTGTTTTTAATGTTTGGGCTGGAGCTGCAGCTTACGGTGGATTTCCTTTGGATAGTCTTTCAAAGGATGGGGTTGGTAATGTGCATGAATGGGTTAGGGAGTATCAGGCTATACTACAGGTAGTCTTCAAGGGGGCATAGGAAAGTTTGAAAGCTGTGTCAAGTTGCTGTAAGGTGCAGGACGATATTCACATCCATGATACATAAATGGGGGAGGGCCAGTTAGTCTATCTTTGGGAATATAGTCATTATAAGATTCAGGATCTCTGGAGCCCAGCAGTGTACCAGGTCACGATGGCCCCCAAATCGAGTGGGATGGTGTAGACCATTGCACCAGTGGACAACTTGGGTAAGGTAAGACATGTCCACCACTCGGCCTTGAAGAGTGGCAGGTTAACATTCTAATCCTTACCATCTTACATGGGCAGCCAGGGAGGTGGTATGAGGGGTGGCCATTATCTCACACCCAGTTTCCAGTATGGTTTCCATTTTGTTTAGGCCATGGAAGTGAAACAGCAAGTAATTTGATGAGAGCCATATTTAATTTGGTTCATTGTCGGGGCACTGATTTAACAGCAGGGAGTAAAATTTGGTGGAGTAGGCTACATCCTACTTAATTAACCTTGTTCAATGTCAGCACCTTCCCATTGACACATAAGTGTGCTTATCTTCTTTATTATTATTGAGTTGGATAAATTTGGTTAAAATCTCTCTGGTTTCTGTTAATGCGGCCGTGTGTTTGAGGAATAGTTCTCTGCTGAGGATAGCGGGGAATAAGCCTTACACATACCATGAAGATGCCATAGCATTAGTGTTTGTTTTTTATCTGGATAATTAGTTGGTTTGGTTTTCATTTTGTCAGTTTGTCCTGCTTTTTTGGTTTTTGGATTTCCTTTGTGTGTTTGTTTGGTTCATTTATTTTTTTATTCTGTTTTATTTTCTTTTTTGCCCTGCATCCTGTGTCCACACCATTTTTTGTTTGGAAAATTGCTGGCCGTTTGCCTAGAATACAAATTATTTCCACTCTTTCCTATGCAGTATGGTGGCTGGTAGCATAGCATTCATATGCCTTTTGTTATATTTGTTTATGTGTGATAATTTACTCCTTTATAGTGGTTCCGTTTTTCTTTACTGCTTAATGGGAGTAAACTGTCCATGTGACTGTAAGCTTCTGCTTGTATTTTTCATTTGGATGTGTGTGATGATTGTGTTAACTGTTTTTTTTTTTTTTTTTGTTACAGTTGTATGTTTGATAATTTGTTGGTAGTGGTGTGTCTCGCTGAGTGGTGCGTGTGCCGTTCTCATGGTGTGTGGTACATGAGTCAGTGAGCTGTCACAGGGCAGTGAAAATCTGATGCTTTCTCTCCAACAAAATGTGGAAAGTTAACATCACGACAGACCATCTGGCAGCATGGAAACTACTGCCAAATGTTTCTCCATTGGTTCTGTCCTCCATAGGAAAGGGTATTGGTTCCAGTTCATAGCTTGAGGCCCCTGTTCAGAAGCATGCTCATCACAGTAGTCAGCACAAGGCAGAGTCTGACAGCCCAGAAAGTAGATCTCTATTGGACAAGGGTGCCATAGAACATGTACCTCTTCTCTGAGGGAGGGGGGTTTATGGCCGTTATTTCCTGTCCACAGTAAAGATGGGATATGCTGCCAATTTTAGATCTGCTTCATATAAACAATACTATTTGGACACAGAGGTTCAGGATGTTGATGCTCAAACATATCATTCCACAAATTCAGTTTGAGGATTGGTTTTGACAATAGATCTAAAAAAGACACATATTTCGTTGCCCAAACACAGGAAGTTCCTGAAGTTTGCATTTGGAGGCAATGCATATCAATATTGCTTCTTTCTTTTGGTCTAGCTTTATCCCCTCACACCATCACAAAGTGCATGGATGCCGCACTGTCTCTTTTTTGACTCCAGGACATCCCTCTGCTAACTTCCGGTCCAGGAAGTTGAAGATTCAACATCGAGATGTTATTCTCGCCCAAGTGAGGAGCTTGGGGCTCAGTTTCAACCTCAGCGAATTTGTTTCTCCAGTAGAGAGCAATTTTTTTAGAGGTTATCTGGGATTCGAAAACGATGAGGACGTGTCTGTCCCCAACACATGTAGGGCAATCCTATCAACATTGAGCAAGCTTTGGTAAGGTCTGTGCTTCCTGTCCCATCTCTATGGAGACTGTTGGGGCTTATGGCAGCAGCAGCTAACATCCTACTGTTGGGCCAACTGCAAATGAGATCGTTCAGTGGTTGCGGAAAGTCAGGGGTTTCATCTGTGGATGAAACACCTGAGAGTACTCAATGTCACGCAGCAATGCTCTGAGAACTTGGAGGTGTCCCTGGTTTCTAGCAACGGGTCACACTCTCAGGGCGTCTCATATCGCAGGATGGTAAGGTCAGATGTCTCCCTCATGGTCTCTGGAGCGGTCCTCATCTAGTGTGGCATATAAATTTCCTAGAAGCCATAATCCTAGCACTGAACCCCTTCTCCTCAGTTGTGAGGTCACCATGTGTTAGACCAGGGGTGTCCAAACTTTTTTCCCTGAGGGCCACATACAGAAAAATATACGAAGAGCTGGGCCACTCACTAGAGGTGAAGTATATCGCCTCACCTCTAGTGTATTAAAGTTAGCAATATCAATCTAATGTAGGTAAATTATGCTTGCTAATTGAATATGCTTAAAGAAAAGAAAAAACAGCCTACATCACAACTTTTTCCATTAATGGGTTTTCATATTTTTGTTACTAAAAGGGTTGGCAGTTAATTCTCAAAACAGCAACCTCAGATTGCTTCGTAGTCAGGTGATCCCCCTTCACAGCCCTGTATAAAGTGTTAAAAAATAAGGGGAAAGGGGATGGCTATATTTAAGCTTATTATACAAATAACTTATTGGGCTTCTTAATATCAACATTTGTTATAAAATGTTAACGTTAGAAACTTTAGTTGACTGAATTTATTATATAATTAAGCTTATTAATGCATGAGCACTGTGTAATATATATATATATATATATATATATATATATATATATATATATATATATATATATATATATATATTGTCGCGACGGGCAGAGAGCCGGCGCACACAAGAGGGAAATCGCTCCTTCTCCAACTGCCGCACCGGCACGACGTGGGCAGCTTCCTGCCGAACATTCCGCCAGCCGGAAGGACCGCCGCGGCAGGGCGGGACTGACGCGACTCCGTCCAGCGATTGGCGGACCCAACGGGGAAATCCCACCACTCAGGCGACGGCGGAGGAGGATAAAAGGGCGCGCTTCCGGCCGGGAAGCGGAAGAGAATATCGTAGCGTCAAGACGGACTCCGTGCGTGTTTGCAGCGATTCGCAATCTCCTATCACGACGGTAACCTTACGCCCCACGCTAATCTCTCTCTCTCTCTCTCTCTCTCTCTCTCCCTCTGTCCAGATGGTACAAGCGCGGACGAGACCGCCGGGTAGTGAGAGTCGCACATACGGAGGACGCCGGCCCGGGAAAACCCCCGCCCCGCCTCGGGAATCCCGCCTCCGCCACGAGTAGACTCCGCCGGCCGTCACGCCTCCACAAAACCCCGCACTCATCCACTTATAACCCACTCACCTCCCCCTAGCCACAATAAACCACCGTTTGCGAACATCCTTCTGTCTCCTGTGGGTCTGTACGCCGCCCTTCCCCGGGCTGATCCCTCACAATATATATATATATATATATATATTTAATTTCACTATAGTGGGAACAGTGTTGCTGCAACAATGTTCCCACTATAGGTGAGTTTAAAAAAAAAAAAAATAGGTCTCCGTATTCAGCATCAACATCAGATAGAAAAGCTTGAAATTCTCTGTGGTACAGCCGTCGTGCTCGAATTATGTTGACAGTTTTCACAACAGCGTTCATCACATATTCAAGCTGGACTGTCTTGGCACAGAGGGCTTCTTGGTGGATGCTACAGTGCATTTTAACAGCCTCACCGCCACTTTCTTTCACCTTGGCACATACCATAGAGGCCATTCCTTTGCGCTCGCCTGTCATAGCTGGAGCCCCATCCATTATAACTCCACACAGCTTGTCCCATTTAAGTTCCATCTTGTCAATTGCATTTGACACAGCGTCACAAATGTCCTTACCCGTTGTTGTGCCCTTTAGACTCCAAAGATCAAACAGCTCCTTCGTAATGCAAAAGTTATCGTCAACTCCCCGCAAAAAAATTAACAGCTGTGCGATGTCCTTGGCATCGGTGCTGTCATCACATACAATCGAGTAAAAATCAAAAGCACAAACTTTATCTGACACTTGATATTTTAAGTTAGTTGGCAAGTCTTCGATTCTCAACACAACTGTGTTTCTGGACATGCTCACATTGATGAATTCCTGCATCTTTTCTGGGCACATTATTCCTGCGACTTTAATAAAGCATATATATAAAGTCCCCATCTGAGAAAGGTTTCCCATGTCGGAGAATGAGTTGAGCTACCTTGTAGCTGGCTATAGTGGCATTTTCTTGTATTTTGTTAGCACGGGAAAAATACTGTTGTTGAGCTAGCAGGCTAGCTGCCATTTACTCAACTTTCTCTTGTCGCTCGGCACCAATGTAGGATGTGCAGGTCTGATGTTTGTTTTCATAGTGTCAGCGTACATTATACTCTTTCATCACTGCAACAGTTTCATTGCAAATGAAACAGACACACTTCCCCTTGACTTCTATTAGAAATATTCTATTTCCATAAATATTATTATATTTCCATCATGTCTGGAATTTTCTGCACTCACTTGCTATCTTGCATTTCTTTGGTTCTGCCATTTTTTGTCAATCCTGGCAAAATTTTCTTTGATTATCCTTGTTTTTTGGATAAGCTGCCTTGTTCAAGACAGTAGCTCCACCTACTGTTAAAACTGAGAACTAGAATACACTCAAGTGCAAGTTTAATATGTGGCCCGTATTCCATTATATTTTTAGAATTTGCTGTGGAGCAATTAAAAATGGACCATGCTCTGCAGTTGGCCTGCGGGCCGTAGTTTGGACAGCTCTGAGACAATACAGCAGTGGTCTCATATATCAACCACCAGGGAGGTTTACATTTGTGCCCCTTGTTCAAACAGGCTTAACTAATTCTTCTCTGGTAGAGGGGAAGTTGTTTTAATGAGTACAGTGTACATTCTTGGCAACTGGAATGTGTGGGCAGACATCCTGTCAAGGCAAGAGATGAGGCCTGGGGATTGGAGGCTCCATCCACAAGTGGGTGAGTACATATGGCTGAGGTTCAGCTGAGCAGAAGTGGACATGTTCGCCTCCGAGGAGACAACATGCTGCCCGCTGTGGTTCGCCCTCAGTCCTCCTTTTATCCCCTCCAAAAAAGGTATGGCTGGACACCATCGTAAACACATGGTCGAGGTCACGTCTGTACACCTTTCCCCTGATTGCTCTGCTCCCACAGGATCTAGCACGAGTTCGTCAAGACCATGCTACATCTGCTGCTAGTAGCACCTTATTGGCCAGCACGAATTTGGTTCTCAGAGACAATATCTCTGCTGGACAACACTCCCTGGTAGATTCCCATTTTCAGGGATATATTGACTCAAGCCAGAGGGTTAATTTATCACTATTGGCCAGAACTATAGAAGCTGTGAGTCTGGCCCCTGAAGGTCACCACCTCATAGATTCCGATCTCTCAACTGAGATTGTAGAGACCATGTTAAACTCTAGAGCATCATCCATGAGAAAATTGTATGCATTCAAGTAGCAACTTTTGTATCATGGTGTGAGGAACACCAGTAAGACCAAGTAACTGTGGATTAGCTGCAGTCCTGGAGTTCTTATAGGAACATTTCTGAGCAGGGTTGGTTCCTTCTACAATTAGGGTCTATGTTGCTGCCCTTTTTGCCAGCCACACTCCTATTCATGGAGCCTCTGTGGGGCAACATCTTCTAACTTCAAGGTGTATGCGTGGTGTCGGATGGCTGAGGCCCATCTGCAGACCACGTATACCTTCGTGGGACCTTCTGTGGTCTGTCAGGCACCCCATTTGATCCCTTAGAGTCAGCTTTGGAGAAGCTTCTGACACTAAAGGTAGCTCTTTTTGCAGGCCATGAAATCTCTTTTGTCTCTTCCTGCCTTGACTTTGCCCCTGGATTAGCGAAGGCCCCCTATATCCTAGGCCAGATTATTCCTAAGAACCTATGTCTGCTGCCCAGCTGGTAGTGTTGCAAACTTACTCCCGTCCTGTGTTCCTTTCACCGGAATGGGGAAGATTGCAACTAGGGTTATTTTACTTGGAGCCAATGCAGTGTGGATACAGTTAGGTAGGGGTGATGTGATCATATCTACTGGTTCTAATATGGACTCTAGTAGCTGCATTCTGGACTAACTGGAGATTAGGTACCTACTGGAACATCCAGACAGTAAGGTATTACAATAATTCAACCTAGCGGCAAATTTTTCTGCATTGTGTAGTCACATATTTCTTATTCAATTCAATTTTATTTGTATAGCGCTTTTTACAATAGACATTGTCTCAAACCAGCTTTACAGAAATATCAACATGGTATACAGATATTAAAAGTTCATTATTTACTTATATGAAGTCTGAATGGCCTTAGAAGCAGCCGTTGTCCCATCAGTCTGGAATTGGAGTAGATTAGAGCTCTATCCAGAGGCAGGAAATCCGAAACGGATCAGGCAGGTCCGGAGATCAGAAAGGATCAGGATCTCTAGTATCTCCATAAAATCGTGTGTGGCTCGACAGAAGGAGAGAGGGAGAGAAAATATTATTAGGACTCGGAATTAGCATAATAGAAAGTCTAGTCAGGGTAGGCTTGAGTAAACAAATAGTTTTTAAGCTTAGACTTAAACACTGAGACTGTGTCTGAGTCCCGAACACTAATTGGAAGACTGTTCCATAACAGTGGGGCTGTATAAGCGAAAGCTCTTTCCCCTGCTGTAGCCTTCACTATTCGAGGTACCGTCAAATAGCCTGCATCTTTTGATCTAAGTAGGCGTGGCGGATCATAGAAAACCAAAAGGTCGCTTAGATACTGTGGTGCGAGACCGTTTAGTGCTTTATAGGTTAATAAAAGTATTTTATAATCAATGCGAGATTTCACTGGGAGCCAATGCAGTGTTGATAAGATTGGGGTGATATGGTCGTATCTTCTGGTTCTAGTTAGGACTCTAGCAGCTGCATTCTGGACTAACTGGAGTTTCTTTATGTTCCTACTGGAACATCCAGACAGTAAGGCATTACAGGAGTCTAATCTAGAGGTGACAAATGCATGAACTAGTATTTCTGCATCACGTAGTGACAATAAATTTCTTATTTTAGAAATATGTCTGAGATGAAAGAAGGCCATGTGATCAGAAAGCTTATTTCTAGCTACAGGTGATCCTAATAAAAGTATTTCTGTTTCATCAGAATTAAGTAAAAGGAAGTTAGTTAACATCCAACGTCTAATGTCCTTTACACAGTCCTCAACTTTATTAAGCTGCTGTCTGTCCTCTGGCTTCGCTGAAACATACAACTGTGTATCATCAGCATAACAGTGGAAGCTAATTCCATGTTTACGAATAATCTGACCTAGGGGCCTAAAGCAGTGGGCCAAAAACAGAACTCTGTGGCACTCCACAGGTAACCTCGGTATGCGTGGAGAAGTCTCCATTTACATCTACGAACTGATAACGATCGGTCAGATAAGACCTGAGCCAGGAGAGGACTGTTCCCTTAATGCCAACAACATTTTCTAATCTATCAAGGAGAATAGTATTATCTATAGTATCAAAAGCTGCACTAAGTTCGAGTAACACAAGCAGCAAGACACAACCCTGATCAGAGGCCAGTAGTAGGTCATTTATTACTTTAACTAACCCCGTCTCTGTACTATGATGAGGTCTAAATCCTGACTGATACATTTCATGAATGTTATTCCTATTTAAATACAAGCATAACTGCTTTGCTACAACCTTTTCTAAGATCTTAGAGATGAAGGGGAGATTTGATATAGGTCTATAGCTGGACAGTTGAGAGGGGTCAAGGTCAGGTTTTTTAATCAGGGGTTTAATAACTGCTAATTTAAATGATTTAGGTACATAGCCAGTGCTAAGGGAAGAATTGAATATATTTAAAAGTGGTTCAATTACTCTTGGACAAATCTGTTTAAAGAAACATGTAGGCACAGGATCTAGTATGCAAGTTGATGAATTGGCTGAAGAAATTAATGAAGCTAGTTCGGTCTCTCTAAGTGGAGCAAAACACTCTAAACATTGATCTGATATTGCTACATTATCATCTAATGGGTTTGTTAAAATACTGTCTGGTTTTAATTTAATAGCCTGAATTTCACATCTAATATTTTCAACCTTACCAATGAAAAATTTCATGAAATATTCACTGCTATGTAATGATTGAGTGTTTCCCTCTGTAGTGGTTTTATTCCTAGTTAAACGGTGGTTAGCACGTTCGCCTCACACCTTCAGGGTCCGGGGTTCGATTCCCGCTGAGGCCATGTGTGTGCGGAGTTTGCATGTTCTCCCTGTGCTGTGGGGGTTTCCTCCCCCAGTCTAAAGACATGCATGGTAGTGTCGAAAGTGTCCATAGTGTATGAATGGGTGTGTGAGTGTGTATGTGATTGTGCCCTTTGATGGACTGGCACCCTGTCTGGGGTGTACCCTGCCTTGTGCCCGATGCTCCCTGGGATTGGCTCCAGGTTCCCCCGCGACCCTGAAGAAGGAGTAAGTGGTAGAAGATGGATGGATGGAGATAGATTTTTCTAGCATCGCTAAGAGATTTTCTATATTTCAGGAGGCTTTCCTTCCAGGCTGTTTGGAATATCACCAGTTTGGTTTGATGCCATTTACGTTCTAATTGTCGAGTTGTATGTTTTAAGGTACGCATTTGATCGTTATACCAGGGTGCTAATTTCTTCTCTCTAATTATTTTTCTTTTGAGTGGAGCCACTCTATCTAGCGTGTAGTATAGTGTTGACTCTAAACTTTCAGTCGCCTTTCAGTTCTATCGGATCTGACGGTGATCCAAATCTAACTGATGTTTCTGTGAGGTTATTTATGAAGCTCGGTGCAGTAGCTGATGTGAAGGTACATTTTACGCAGTAGCGAGGCGAGGTGGAAATATTATGATCAATATATATTATGAACGAGATGAGATAATGGTCTGAGACAACTTCAGACTGCGGAAAAATTACAATATTTTCTATACTTAATCCGTATGTTAGTATCAGGTCAAGAGTGTGACCACCATTATGAGTAGGCCCGATTACTTTCTGATTAATCCCTACTGAATCTAAGATGGACACAACCGCTATTCTCAGAGGGTCTTCCAGGTTATAAAAATGAATATTAAAATCACAGACGTTTAATGCTTTATCTACAGACACAACTAGGTTTGAGATAAAGTCTGCAAATTCACTAAGAAATTCAGTATATGGCCCTGGGGGTCTGTAAATAATAATTAGAGGAATTGACTTATTTTTTTGGCTACATAAGATATACTGGTATATAGAATTTCAAAAGAATTAAATTTATGAGTAGGTTTTTTTTGTGACGCCTAGATTTTGATTATGGATGAGACCAACACCTCCTCCTCTACCAGTTGATCGAGGCTGATCTGTATCCAGGAGGACTGGCGTCATTTAATGCTATGTACTTGTTTGGTTTAATCCAGGTTTCCGATAAACACATTAAATTACATTCCTGATCAGTAATGATTTCGTTAACAATAAGAGCCTTAGGCGCAAGAGATCTAATGTTTAATAGTCCTAGCTTCAGATTAAAGGTGCTGGATGTGCATTCAGTATGATTTAATTTTATGTTAATTAGGTTACGAAGACAGACTTTATGAGATTTTCTCTGTATTTTTATAGCTCGGGGAAGACACAGTCTCTATAGTATGTATTACAGGTGCTGGACTATTAATTGAACATTGATTATGATGAACGTTGTTAATGTAGGAAGATGTACTTACGGTAGGCAGTCACTTGGTGTGTAGCTCATTGGGCCGCTCCCCAGATCCACCCGAGGGCACGAGTACATATTGGTAATCGTGGACTATGCCACCAGATACCCCGAGGCGGTACCACTGCGTAAAGCCACCTCCCGGAACATCGCCAAAGGACTGGTGCTCCTGTTCAGCCTTGTGGGGATCCCTAACTGACCAAGGTACCCCGTTTGTGTCAAAGCTTATGTCTGATCTGATCTGTTCAACCGGACCTTAAAGCAGATGTTGCGCCAGGTGGTAGACGAGGACTGCTGGACGTGGCACGGGAAGCCTGGGAAGAACAGCTTTCCCCGTTCCGCTCGGTCATCGAGTATGTACAGGAGATGCAGGAGAAGATTGACAGAGTGGCCCCGATCGTCCAGGAACATATGTGAGCCGCCCAGGAGGAACAGAAACGAGTGTACAACTGCCCAACGCAACCCCGCGAGTTCCAACCTGGTGATCGGGTACTCCTGCTAGTGCCCAGTAGCTCCTGCAAATTCCCAGCTCGGTGGCAGGGCCCATATACAGTCCTCGAGAGGAGAGGTCCCGTGAATTATCGCCTGCAGCAGCCCGGTGAGCGAGCAGACACACAAACATACCACATAAACCTACTTAAAAGGTGGATAGAGCCAGAACCGGTACTGTCTGCGTTTGTGGCCCTACACGCAGATCATGACCAGGGCACCTTAGTCCATCTGGGCAAAGATCTCACCCCCACCCAGAAGCAGGAGCTGACAGAGTTGCTGGGGCAATTTACCGATGTTTTTTCTACCTCCCCAGGCATGACGCCGCTGGTGCAGCATGAAATCAAGACTCAGCCGGGAGTGGTGGTGCGGCAGCAGCCCTATCGGGTCCCGGAGGCCCACCATAGGGCTATCGAGGAGGAGGTTAGCCGGATGCTGCGGGACAACATCATAGAGGAGTCCAACAGCCCCTGGCCCAGCCCTATCATAGTCGTACCAAAGCCTGATGGAAGTATGCGCCTCTGCAATGACTTTCGGAAGCTAAACCAGGTCTCGGAGTTTGACAGTCCTCTCCCCCAGGTGGACGACCTAGTGGAGCGATTGGGGAGGGCTCGTTTCATCTCCACCCTGGACCTAATAAAGGGGTACTGGCAAGTGGCGCTGGCCCCAGTGGGAGACCGAAGATGGCCTTCAGCACGGCGAATGGCCAATGGCAATACCGGGTCCTCCCCTTTGGGCTACAAGGCGCTCACGCGATGTTCCAGAGGCTGATGGACATTGTCCTGCGACTCCAACGTGCCTTTGCAGCCGCCTACCTGGATGATGTGGTCATTCACTCCTCCACCAGATCGGACCACCTGTTACACCTGGGGGAAGTCCTGAAGGAGCTCCGGAAGGCTGGGCTGACAGCCAACCCAAAAAAGTGCCACCTGGGGCTGAACGAGGCACAGTACCTTGGGTACCGTATTGGCCGGCGCTTACTCAAACCACAAGCGAAGAAAATTGAGGCGGTAAAGGGTTATCCTCGACCTTCACAAAAAAACAGGTTCGTGCCTTCCTGGAGTTGGCGGGGTACTACTGTAGGTTTATACCTAACTTCTCCTCTCTAGCCTCCCCCCTCTCAGATCTCACAAAGAAGGGCCAGCCGGACCGGGTAAAATGGTCTGCAAACGCAGAGCGAGCATTCCAGAACCTGAAGGAAGCCCTCACCAGCACCCCTGTACTACGTAACCCAAACTTCACCCTCCCATTCACCGTGCACACAGATGTGTCAGAAACCGGGCTGGGCGCGGTCCTCTCACAGATCTTCGACGGGGAGGAGCACCCGGTCCTCTACATTAGCCGAAAGTTGTCCCCAGCGGAGAGGATGTATGCGGCCGTAGAGAGGGAGGCCCTAGCAATAAAGTGAGCCATCAAGGAACTATGCTACTACCTGACTGGGCGGAACTTCATCCTGGTGACAGACCACGCCCCACTCAAATTTAGCCTATTACCCAAAAACATTTAAAACTCAACTTAGAAGCCAATACTCACATCTACCTCTGAGCCCAGTTGGAGATAGAAAAAATACACCAGCCGTGAGTGAGAAGAAGCAAGGGTCCAGCTTTATTGTTCCGTTCCACCACACGAGATCCACACCGATGAGAATTCTCAGCGGTGAGCCCCCTACCCTGAGCTTAAGCTCCAGTATTTATACTGTATTTACACACTAAATAACCCATATGTTTCAAGAAGACTATGATCTCACTACCAATAGGGTTAAAAAAGAGCTCATTTACCTTACTCTTATGTTCCAGAAAAGGGCTATTTCACTTACACATAGGATTGAAACCAGGGGTTTTAATTTACACATAAAATCAGAACCCAGGCATTTCTAATAACCCAGAAAATAAAAACCCTGAGTTTCTAGTTACTCAGAGGATCAAAAACCAGAATTTTCAGTTACCTAGGGCATCAGAAACTTCGTTTTTCATTTACCCAGAGAATAGAAAGTGGAGAAGACTAAACAATCTAATGGGACCTTGGTCTTATTGTTATCTCAAGGGGGGGGGGGGGGGGGGCAGTTTGACCCAGCCACCCTTATAACTGGCTCTCTTCATGGTTCTCTTAAAATTAAGGCCTTCCTTGTGAGACGAGAATCTTCACCATCTGAATCATGAGTAAGTTATATTTTCCTGTATTTCTAGTTTTTATTTTCAGATTTACTCTATATCTCTTATTATATATGCTGCTTGAAAAACCGGTTTACTGTACTTCCTACTTCTTAATAGCATTTTTATAAAAAGTATATATATATATATATATATATATATATATATATATATATATATATATATATATATATATATATATATATATATGTGTATATATATATATATATATATATATATATATACTTTTTATTATAAGACATTACCCTTATAATATCTTAATATTCCTTTTTATTATTTTTATAAAGTTATAATAGTATGTGTGAGAGAGATTGTGAGTGTGTGTGTTATGTCTACTTGCCTGCCCTTGACTGTACGAGGGTGTGTGTGTGTGTGTGTGTGTTTTAGCACTCCTCAGCTCGTACACTTCTTTCGACTTTTTGACTAACAACCCATAAAGATCTTTAAAGTGTTCTTCCAATTTATCCACCTCTGACTAAAACCGCTTCTGTATGTCTAGGTGCCGGTGCCCGTCGTCAGTCCCTTCTCTCTCCGTTACTGGACCTGGATCTGGATCTGGATCTGGACACTCATTACCAGCTTGTGCATCTCACTGCTGATATCATGATGCTACTTAACTATCTTCGCAGCACCCCCCCTAGGAATAGAGATCCGGGGTTCCCCCCTCTTCTTCGATACAGAATCTGCCCCATGAACGTGCGTGTTGATGCCTCTACACAGTCAGAACCAGAACCCCCCTCCAGCTTCCAGTCCGAGGATGATGTTGTCTTCTCTGATCCGGGCCCCGACCATTCGTCCCTCTTCTCACCTACCAGTCCGCCCGACTCTCAGTGGTCCGTTCACTTCACCCTCGCTGATTTCCCCATGTCCCCAGGACGCACCCCATTTTCTTCCCCCTCTCGCTCTCCTCCAGACTACGCACCCACCCGTCCTGTGAATTACCAATAAAATTACATTTTTACTCATACTAAGTCTCCCTCATGTTTATTTCATGTCATTTTTATCCACAACAGATCTCACAAAGAAGGGCCAGCCAGACCAGGTAAAATGGTCTGCAAACGCAGAGCGAGCATTCCAGAACCTGAAGGAAGCCCTCACCAGCACCCCTGTACTACGTAACCCAGACTTCGCCCTCCCATTCACCGTGCACACAGATGTGTCAGAAACCGGGCTGGGCGCGGTCCTCTCACAGATCTTCGACGGGGAGGAGCACCCGGTCCTCTACGTTAGCCGAAAGTTGTCCCCAGCGGAGAGGATGTATGTGGCCGTAGAGAGGGAGGCCCTAGCAATAAAGTGAGCCATCAAGGAACTACGCTACTACCTGACTGGGCGGAACTTCATCCTGGTGACAGACCACGCCCCACTCGAGTGGATGGCCATGGCCAAGGACACTAACGCCCGGGTGACTTGGTGGTTCCTCTCCCTACAAGATTTCTCATTCCAGGTCCAGCACCGGGCAGGGAGCCAACACGTAAATGCAGATGGCCTCTCAAGACCATGTGGGCCCGACACGTGGCGGCAGTAGGCTCGGAGTTGGGGGGGGGGGTACTGTGGGGGGGGGTAGCTGCCCACCGCTGGCTAAAATCCCTACACACTGAATCCTAACTCTGTGCTTTGAAGCTGTCATGACACATATTAACTCATGATAATAACACATACTCTCACTAAATAGTTGTGAATGAAACACACACACACACATGAATGTGCAAGTATGTTGTTGAAATACTGTATATCATCCTGTTGACATCAGATATTTCCAGGGGAAAAAAAACACATACTTACATGAATGAGATGTTACAGTGTAAAATATTTTTTCCTGAGGATGACACTTATGATGTATTCTGTGTGATCGACAGTTAATATATTCCTGACTACAATAGTTGATAAGAATGAAATGTTCCAATGAAATTCCATTAGAAATGCATGCAGGTCTTTTTTGACCCACATGGAAGGGTGGGGTAGAAATACAAAAGCAAATTTTTAAAAAATTGGGGGAAAAAATTAATTTCATGACATCAAAAAATTATTTTTTGAGGAATACCTAACATATGAAATTATAAAAACATTTAATTTAAAAAAATATTGCAAACAAATGACCTCATCGGGTCATATTAGACCCACTCATGCATCTAAGGGTTAAAATACAGTATGTGAGCACAGAGAGTAGGAGAGAAGCAAACAGATGTAAAGGGTTTACACTAGGCAGAATGCAAGAGACCAATACGACACGATAATGTAATGAATATGCTATTTGGTGCATGACATCATCTAGTGACTTTTAGCAACTTTCCAGTGAAAGTTGTTGGCAACTTTCTGGTCCTGTCACTCACGTTGATGTTATGGTGAAGATGAAGCAATGCCTGGGAAATGAAAATTTAATCACAAGGCCAGGCAATCAGCAAAAAGGCAAAACAGGGCTTGGACAAGAATCATAAACAAGAATGAAAAACCATGAAACAAAAGCAAGACTCAAAGGCTTCATATGGCTCTGTCGGCAAAACACAGCAACACAATACTCACACAGAACAAACACACACGGGGGTTTAAATATACAACATAATTAATAAAGGAAATGAGAACAGCTGATGACAATAGGAACTTGCTGGAACATGGCTTGGTGGGCAATCTTGTCTGCCACTGGCTGGAACATGGCTTGGTGGGCCATCTCATTGGCCTGTGGCTGGATCATAGCTTGGTTGACCATCTCTTTGGCCTCTGACTGGAACATGGCTTGGTGGGCCGACTCCTCGGCCTCTGGGTGGATGATGGCTTGGTGGGCCATCTTGTGGGCCTCAGACAGGAACATGGCATGGGAGGCCGTGCCATTAGTATCTGCCAGGAGCATGGCTTGGGAGGTTGTCCCGTCGGCCTTTTGCAGGAACATGGCTTTGTAGGCTGCCTTGTTGGCCTCAGGTGTGAGCATGACTTAGTAGGACAACTAATCGGTCTCTGCCATGAACAGGACTTGGTAGGGTGTCTTGTCTGCTTCTGGCATGAACAGGACTTTGTAGGCTGTGCCATCAACATGTAACTGGAACTGAACCTGGGAGGTCACAACGCTGACATCCTGCTGGAGGTCGGCAAGGGAGACCACCTTGTGAGTCACAGGCTGTAGCTCTGGAGATGAGGTCACCACATTGACCTCCGGCTGGAGCTTTACAGGGGAGACCATTTCGTGGGTCTCAGGCTGGAGCTCTGGAGATGTGGAGGCCACCCTGTTGGCCTGCTCATAGTAGGTTAGGTGGTGAACAGTCGGACAGGTTTATTGAACAGGCTGGCCACCCAAAAAGATTTTCCAGGTCAGGTTTGCATTCTGGACTCCCGAACCGCTTCACAAATAGTCCCACAAACTGAGTTACATCACTAAGTCCACTGAATCCCATGATAAATAGAAATTCCACCCACTGGCCGGCCTGGCCAAAGAGCTGGGACAGCATGAACCCCAGCCACTGCTTCTTGTCGGGCTTGGGGTCCTCCAGGCTCAAAAATATACTTGGTAGTCAATGAGAAAATATTCAGGATAACCAAAGAATCTATCATAAGGGTCCGGGAGAACTATGGCAGTCCACTGGGGAAACTGAATTGAGTTAAATGTTGGCAAGGTTTTCGTGGTGTGATGTCTGCTCCGCTATCCTGCCGCATACATGTTGTAGGTGAAGTATTCTGTCATGTTAGAAGTATTGGGACGGATACAAGAGCAGTTTAAGCTATTATTAAAGATACAGGCAGACAAATCCAAATCGGCAGACAAATCCAAATCGGCAGACAAATCCAGGTGATTGGCAAACAAGCAAAACAGGTCTTAGACGAGTATCATAAATGAGAATGAAAATCAGATCAAAATCCATGAAACAAAAATTAGAATCAAATGCTTTGTGTGGCTCTGGCGGCAAAACATAGAAACACGATACTTTACACAGAACAAAGACACATGGGGGTTTAATTATAGAACATAATTAAAAAGGGAAATGAGAACAGCTGATGACAATAGGAACAACAAGACAAGACAGAAACCTGAACAAACAGACATGTCAAAAGTAAACACAGTCAATGAAAACCCGGTAGCACGTGTTGTCGCATTTCAGGCAGTTGCTCTGGCCCTCGGGGAAAATCAACATTATGAGGCATCTGTACAAACCCTGTAAAATTAGCCATGTTTGATCATAAGCAAACTAACCTTCCCAATTTTATGAGTTTTTTTAGTTCATTTCCAAATTCAGTTATTTATTCCTAATGTTGTGTTCATTCTTAGTACTCTTAGTACTCTTAGTACATACTTAGTACTTCTTAGTACAATATCCATTTGCATGATTTCATTGCTCTAGGGAACAATAGATGAAATATGTGGCACATTGAATTAGTTGCTTGCCAATTGTATGATTAGGGCCTTGGCACCGATGGTGTGAAGCCCTATTCATTTATTATTATTATTATTATTATTATTATTATTATTATTATTATTGTTGTTGTTGTTGTTGTTTTCCCAAATGAATAGCATTTTTGAGAGCCTAAACATACACGAAAACTCACAAGACTTTGCACATGTGTCAGAACTGGTGAAAATTTACATGTGATAGTGTTCCAGAATTGAGTGTGCCAAAATGGCTCGATAGTCCCGGCCTGAAGATAATGTCATGCCAATATTCTGTTATAGTCATAGCGCCACCTACTGGCAACAGTATTTTGCAGGCCTTGTACTTTAACAAACTCCTCCCAGAGATTTAATCAGATCAACATCATATTCAGTCAGTCTAATCTGAAGACCATGGCAGCCTGACAAAGTTCATTTCGAAACAAATCACGTTTCTTAGGCTTAAACATGCTCAAAAACTTGTGAAACTTTGCACACCCCTCAAAAGTGGTGAACATTTACATGTGATACAGGTTTTAGAATTAAGTGTGGCAATAGCAATTAATTGTGCTCAATAGCACAATCTACATAATTTCAACGAAGCAACCCTCGCGCTGTTTCACCAACACGTCAGAAAATCAGTAGGCATATGTAACATGCTAAAATATACAAAAAAGTCATATCCTAAACCCAACAGGAAGCCATTTTGATATTGCTCTGCAATTCTTGCTCAGATTTTGCCATTTCCATGCCTCATACTTTACTGAACTCCTCCTAGAGAGTTCATCTGATCAACATCATATTCACTCAGTCTAATCTAAAGGCCTTGTTGATGCTAAATTGTGAAGCTTTTGAGTTTTCACTGCACGGCATTGTGGTTTGACAAATTTCAGTGTTTTGCCATGAAACTGGAAGTGTTATAACTCATATATACAATGTTCAATCTCCACCAAACTTCATATGTTTGATATGAATCCTGGCCTGAAGACATCTAAATGCCAATATTCAGTCATAGCACCACCTACTGCCAACAGGAAATGACATGTTTTACATCATGATACACTCCTAAAAACATATAAGTGCTAAAAAATTGAATGGCGTTCCCCTTGCAGAGTAGCCCCAACGTGCACTTGGGTGTGAGGGCCCATTCATCATGGCTTGCAGCTTTAATTATTCTTCAGTTTTTCCAATAGCCAATTATTCATTCTCATTAATAAAGTATTGAGAGGAAAATCTGGTTTGTCCGTTTTCATTTATATCTATGTATTTCTGTAAACTTGGTTCATTTTGTATATTTGAATTATGAATTATTATGAATGTTGCATGGTTTCGTGATACTACTTCATGATACTTCAGCTGGACTGGCACCCTGTCCAGGGTGTACCCCACCCTGTTTCCGATGTTCCCTGGGATAGGCTCCAGGTTCCCCCGTGACCCTGAAGAAGGAGTAAGCGGTAGAAGATGGATGGATGGATACTTCAGCTGGTATAGTATCGTAAGATATGCTTATGGTATCGTGACGACCCTATTGGATACTGTGGCTTACAATATGTGAATTGTTTGCCAAGCAGGGGCTCACATGCCTCCCCTTTCCCTTTCCCCCACACAGAAAGACAACAGTGTCTTCACTAATGATAATGATGATAACAGACTTGTGGTAATAAAATTATTTATTTGTTTATACTGATTAAAATGTCCAATAAGTCAATTTCTATTCTGCCAGTAGCCTGGAATGCCAGTGTACTGTGAGGAAGGGCTAATATAGGTGTGTCCCCTGTCTCCCACCAACGCAGTGGCCGAGCTTCACAAATAATTCTACCACCCTGGAGTCACCCCATGAGCCCAAATGGACACCCTGCTCTGTAACAGCAGGAGGTGGCTCCAATCAGACCAGCACATCGGCTCGCAGGTAATCAAGTGATTGGTGATGGACCGGTTTCTGAGAGTTCTGCCATCTGAAGAATGCAAGACTGTCAGGATGCAACGTACCAACTACCCCAGTGAAGTGCTGGAAGCTTTCAAGTGCACTCTAGCCATTCTCGAGATAGGCAGGGGAGAACAAAAAGAGGTCCTACATGGCCCACGCCATGGCCCACTCCACTACCAGATCAAAGTGAACCTTCACTGGGAGAGGAGACATCTGGACAGCCACACCACCTATGGAATGCCCTGGGATGAGCCCATGCCCACTGAGCTGGACCCACCAACACAGCAGACCAGTAAACCCTAGCTAGCTGGATGTGCCCTCCCTGCTTTGAGGCTTCCCGATGCCCCTATGATCTCTGTCAGGGTGAATATCAAGCCAGTCTCCACCCTCCTAAATTCCAAGAGCACTGTGACCCTGGTGCAACCCACGATACTAGGCCAAGCCCCCGAGGGAACAGGAACTTTTCCGGTTTCCTGTAACCATGGGGATGTCTGGGAAGTTCCTGCTGCTGATGTCAAGGTCTCGACCTCCGCTGGACACTGGCTGCTTTTAATTGGACTGATGCTGGAGCTCCCCATCCTGCTACTTCTCAGCTGAGACTGGCCAGGGTTACCCACAACCTCCCTAGCACTGGCTGCCAAGGGCCGATGCCAAAATAAGCCATTTGCTCAGCCAACTGTGTGTCTGGTGGGCCTACCTGGCCCATGGAGAAGGGGACAGCAGGGAAAGAGCCTCCTCAGGTGAGACACCCACACACTCTAACCCTGTGTCTTCTATGTTTCACCAGGTCAAATTCACAAAATCAAATGCACAAATGGATACTATGATGGGTGGTAGATGAAGATGGTAGGAGCTGGGACCTTCTCCTTCCCTACATGCTCTTCGCCATCCAAGGGACTTCCCAAGCATTCACGGGCTTCACCCCCTTTCTAGCTCCTCTTTGAATGGTGCCCTCGAGGACTGCTGGACATGGCCTGGGAGTCCTGGGAAGAACAGCCCTCTCTGTTTCACTCCCTGGTGGAGTATGTCCAGGCATGCAGGAATGGATTGACTGAGTGACACTGATCATCCGAGAGTATATGAAAGCAGCACAGTGAGATCAGCAAAGAGCCTACAACGGGCCAGCCCAGCCCAGATAGTACGCCTCCTACGCCCAAATGCCTCCTGCATGTCTCTGCCCTGATGGCAGGGTCCGTACAGTGTCCTCGAGAGGGTGAGCACAGTAAACTACCGCCTGCACCTGCAATAGCCTGGTAAGCATGCAGACACCCAACCATACCATATAAATCTATTGAAAAAATGGGTCAAGCCCACGCCAGTGGTGTCTGCCTTTGCCACTTCCCCTCAGATCTCCGAGCGTACATTGGTCAACCGGGGCAAGGACCTCACACCCAAACAATGACGAGCTGACAGAGCTGGTGGACCAGTTTGCAGACATCTTTGTGTCCTCCCAAGGTTTGACGCTTCTGGACCACCATGAGATAAAAACGCCACTGGGACTAGTGGTAAGACAGCAGCCCTACTGTGTCCCGGAGGCTGCCGTTAGGTTATTGAGGTCAGCTGGATGTTTTATGATGGCATCACTGAGGAGTCCACCAGCCCCTGGTCCACCCCATCATTGTGGTGCCAAAGCCCAATGGCTGTATCAGGCTCTGCAACAATTTCAGGAAGTTGAACCTGGTCTCTGACTTCAACAGTTACCCCCCTTACCCGAGTGGATGACCTGGTGGAGTGGCTGGGGAGGGCCCACTTCATCTCCACCCTCTACCTGACCAAGGGATACTGGCAAGTGGCCCTGGCTTCAGATGCTAAACCCAAAATTGACTTCAACACCGCCAACGGCCACTAGCGGTACCAGGATCTCCCCTTTGGCCTCCATAGAGCACCAGAGACATTCCAGCACCTGATGAACATTGTCCTAAGACCACACAGGTCATTTGCAGCTGCCTACCTGGATGATGTCATCATCCACTCCTCCACCTTGTCAGACCACATCCATCATCTGGGGGAGGTCCTGGGGAGCCTCTGAAAGGCCAGGTTAATGACTAACCCAAAAAAGTGCCAGATGGGGCTGACCAAGGCACAGTACCTGGGGTATCGCATTGGCTGGGGCATACTCAAAGCACAGGAGAGGAAGATAGAGGCAGTAAAAGAATATCCCAGACCCGCCTCAAAGAAACAGGTACATGCCTTTTTGGAGTTGACAGGATACTACAGGAGGATTGTGCCTAACTTCTCCTCTCTAGCCTCCCCCCTCTTAGACCCCACCAGGAAAGGCCAAAAGGTTAAACAATAAAGACAATTTTTCACAGTCTTCTTTGCTAATATTTACCATGGATGCCAATATTAGTGGAGGGCACTGTAGATAGATAGATAGATAGATAGATAGATAGATAGATAGATAGATAGATAGATAGTGTTACAGAGCGTAGATGGAGACAAGAGCGGGCAAGCGGAGAGATGAGGTGTGACTGAACATGGAACGAGAATCGAGTTGGGATAGAGCAGGTAAGCTAGGTATCAGGGGCGTAGGCAAAAGTGTAGTGAAAGACAAGCGTTAACTCGAGTACCAGGGAAAACACTTCTAGCAAAATCAGCTTGGTAAACAGACACAGAGGCTGCTGACCGGTTACTTCGCAAGCGGCTAATGCCGAGGGGACCCTTATATAACCTTAGGTGTCTGCAGGTGTTCGTAATCAGAACTCCGGCAAACTCGAGTGCGGGTATGGCTGGGAAGTGTAGTTCTCCTCCGCCATGTCCCTGGGCAGCACTACACGTTGTGAGCTGCTGCACCGATTTCACCGTGTCGTAATAGAGCCCCCCCCAAAGGGCTCACTCCAGGAGCTGAAGTTCCCCGAGGCCCCCCCCCGGGGGTCCGGTTTGTCTGGATGAGCTGCATGGAAGTCCTTATGCAGGCCTGCGTCCTGTCTCGGGCTGGAACCCAGCACTGTTCCTCTGGTCCATACCCCTCCCAGTCTACCAGATACTGAATTCCTCCCCTCCTCCGTCTGGAGTCTAGAATGTCGTGGATGCGGTAGGTTGGGCGGCCTTCTATCTCCAGCGGTTCCGGTGGGGAGTCCTCCAGCACCGCTGTGGCCAAGGGCCCCGAGATCACAGGTTTGAGAAGTGAGACGTGGAAAGAGATTGTGATGCGACTGTGTCTCGGAAGGTCCAGACGATACGTGACCTCATTAATTTGCCTCAGAATTCCGTACAGAAGGGCCCGATATGTTTCGGTTGAAGTTTTCTGCCCGTGAGGGGTGATCTCGAATCTCTTGTGGAGAGCCACACCCTGTCCCGGGTCGATAATTGGGGTTAGCCCTCCGGCGCCAGTCGGCCTTTTGTTTAGCGATGTGGGATGCCTGCACCAGCTGTTGATGGGCACGCTCCCAGACCTGTTCACTCCGGTGGAACCACTCATCCACTGCTGACGAGTCCATGTGAGACGCATTCCAGGAGAATAATGGTGGTTGGTAACCCAAGACATATTGGAATGGGGTGAGCTGGGTGGCGGAATTCCGTAGAGAGTTCTGGGCGTATTCCGCCCACGGTAGGTATTGGCTCCAGTCCCCTGGGTTGGCGGAGCAGTAGGTCCGAATGATCCGTATGACTTCTTGGTTGGCCCGTTCTGCCTGTCCGTTGGCCTGGGGGTGGTACCTGGAAGTGAGATTAATGGCAACCCCCATCTTCCTCATAAAGCTGGCCCAAATACGCGATGTGAACTGTGGCCCCCTATCAGTCACAATCTCCTTGGAGATACCCAAGTAACGAAAGATGTGTTGAAACAGGAGTTCTGCCATGGTGAAGGCGGATGGGATGGCTGGTAACGGAATTAAGTGCAGGGACTTAGAAAACCAATCTACGACCACCAGTATCGTGGAGTTCACCTGCGACTTCGGCAAGTCAGTTATGAAATCGAGGGCCAGACGGGACCACGGACGTTCAGGTATGGGTAAGGGCACCATCTTCCCAGCCGGAAGCGCACATGGTCCCTTGGACTGAGCGCAAGAGGAACACGAGGATACGGTGCGCCGAAACTCTCTGGGCATGTTGGGCCGCCAGTACTTCTCGGTCAGCAGTTGGTAAGTGCGGCGGGCCCCCGGGTGGCCCGTGGCCGAAGTCGTGTGGGCCCAGGTGATGAGTTCAAGACGGTACCGCTTCAGCACGAACTGTTTATCGGGAGGACAGGCTGCTGGGATTCGTGAGCTGGGGATATTGGCTAAGTTCTGTTCTAGGGGCCACTCCAGGGTGCCCACTATGCAGGAGGGAGGCATAATGTAACTCTCTTGCTCCGCCGGCTGCTCTGAGGCATAAATGCGAGACAGGACGTCGGCCTTTGTATTCTTTGAACCAGGTCGGTAAGACAGGATGAACTGGAATCTGGGGAAGAATAGGGACCAGGGGACTTGGCGAGGAGTGAGACGTTTGGCAATTCGTAGATATTGCAAGTTCTTATGGTCCATGAAGATAACAAATGGGTGTACCGCCCCCTCTAACCAGTGTCTCCACTCTTCTAGGGCCAGCTTGATGGCCAGAAGTTCACGGTTCCCCACATCATAGTTGCGCTCTGTTGGCGACAACTTCCGGGAAAAAAAAGGCCACGGGGTGTAACTTGGGTCTCTCACCAAACCTTTGCGATAGAATTTCTCCCACTCCTACTTCCGATGCGTCGAACTCCACAATAAACGGCCTGGAGGGATCCGGGTGTCTGAGGATGGGAGCCGTGGTGAAAGCCCGCTTAAGTCTCTCCAGAGCCTCCTGGGCTACTGGGGTCGCCTGCAATTACCTCTCAGGAGCCATGTCAGGGGTTGCGCTTTACTGAAGTCTCTAATGAATCTTTGGTAAAAATTTGTGAAGCCAAGGAAACACTGCAACTCCCTGACGGTTCGCGGAGTGGGCCACTCCACGACCGCCTGAATCTTACGCTGGTCCATGGCAACTCCCCTTGGGCTAATGATATACCCCAGAAAAGAGATCGTGTGCTGATGGAATTCGCACTTCTCGGCCTTTACTTAAGCTGGTACTGCAGGAGGCGTTGCAGTATGTGCCGGACATGCTGGACATGCTCCTCCAGGGCGGTCGAATAAACCAGAATGTTGTTGATGTAGGCGATAACGTACCTTCCCAGAATGTCCCTCAGAGCATGATTGATCAGGTTCTGGAACACGGAGGGGGCGTTAGCGAGCCCATACAGCAAGACCAGGTACTCATACTGTCCAGAGGTGGTGCTGAAGGCCGTTTTCCACTCGTCCCCCTTCCTAATATGAATTAAGTTATAAGCGTTGCAGAGGTCCAGTTTAGTGAAGAGGGTGGCAGTCCGTAACTGTTCCAAGGCTGAGGGGACGAGAGGCAGCGGATATCAGTACTTAACGGTCACTTGGTTGAGGGCTCGATAATCAATGCATGGTCGGAGGCCCCCTCCTTTCTTCTCCACAAAGAAGAAGCCGGCAGACACAGGGGATGTGGACGGTCGAATGTACCCATGCCGGAGCACCTCCTGAATGTACTCTTCCATGGCCTGCTGCTCTGCTTGGGAGAGCGGGTACACACGGCCCCGAGGTAGGCTGGCCCCAGGAAGGAGGTCAATGGCACAGTCATAGGGTCTGTGAGGTGGGAGACAACTGGCCTTCTCCTTGCTGAACACCTCTTGAAGGTCGTGGTACTCTGGGGGGATTTTAACTGGGACAACCGACAGTTGACTCTCCACAGTCATGGTGGCCAAAGGGACTGCGGGGCCCCTCAAACAATTCTGCAAGCAATACGAGGACCATTGGGTGAGTTGCTTGTCAGTCCAGGAGATTTGGGGGTTGTGCCGTTCTAGCCAGGGGAGTCCAAGTATAACGGGGTGTCTGGTGGAGACCGTGAGGTAAAGGACCAGAGTTTCATGGTGAAAGGCGCTAACTTGAAGGCAGACAGGGTGTGTGCTGTGAGATATTACGCCTCCCCCTATAGGCGACCCGTCTATGGATTGGAGCTCACAAGGACGGAGGAGGGGACGTATGGGAAGGCCGAGCTCCTGCGCCATCTTCTCATCTATGAAGTTCTCCGCTGCTCCGGAGTCGATGAGTGCTGAAAGAACAAAAGAACGGCCTGAATGTTCTATCACAACTGGTACAGCAAATGCGCGGGATATACATGACTGTTTTGGACTCACCCGGGCATGACAAGGTGGGTTGTCAGTGCACCTCCTGGTCCCTCGGCACCTCCTGTGCGGGCATAGGTGGACGGCGTTGGTGTCCTCACTGCAGTAGAAGCACTGGGACTCATTACGTGTTCTCTCCCTCTCCTCCTTGAGGGTCCATGCCCTTCCGAGCTGCATGGGTTCGCTCACTGTGCCTGGCTCAGCTGGCAGTAAACTGTGCGGTACGTTGCGGTTGGTACGGCGCAGACGATCCAGCCTTATAGTCAGATCCATGAGGTCATCAAAAGTTAGCTGTTCACCCCGACAGGCCAACTCTTGCAGTAACTCCAGATCGAGGCCACGGCGAAACGCGGTCTTAAGGGCTGGTTCGTTTCAGCCTCTTCGGGCAGCGATAATGCGAAATTCCAGCGCATACTCTCTTGCGGTACGCGAGCCCTGTTTAAGTTGCAGGAGCTCATCACCAGTCTCCCAGCCATCAGGAGAATGGTCAAAGGCGCGCTGGAACCGGGCGAGGAAGTCCTCTAGCGAGGGTCTGACACAGCCTCCTCGCTCCCACTCCGCCGTGGCCCATGCCAGGGCTGTTCCGGAGAGTAGTTCCATAAAATGGGTCAACTTACGGACCTCAGGCATCTCTGGGTGACTCTCGAAGAACAGCGCACATTGTAACATGAAGCCCTTGCATCGCCCCTTGCATAGCACTTATACTAATTCTGTAACCTCAGAGTGTCCCGTTAAAAATAGAGACCAAAACCATGGATGTGCTCCAAATGGTTCAAGAACAGCTTTAGTTTTACTTTGGGTATGCCTTGGATAGGCATTTAAAGCTAATTTTACTGAAACTTCATGGGGTTAATCCCAGCTGGTGTTTTATTTGTGTAGTATTACAACATGCCTTTAAACTAGGTGCCTTTAAACTAGGTGTAGATAGCATTTTATAGTAAAAAGAAAGCATTGTGGGATTCAACCTTACTGTGTTTGTTGAAATAATATTCCAGCATAAATATAAATTGAAATTGATGCCAGGTGTAAATAAAAAAAAAGAAAAGAAAATAGCATACTTTCTCTATGATGTAATATAAGTTTAAAGATAAGTGTAAATGACCTTTATGTACTGTATGAATAGAATTTTTTTTATTATTTCAGTCAGACTGAAATTTAAATTTGATCCTGTTAGTAACAAGTAATGCAACAAATTTTTAGTTTTTACCATCACATTTGAAGCTATTAGAATTTTGTCTGAATGCATATATTTACTTGCTATTTTTTATTTACTTGATTTTATTATTTTTAATTGCTTTTCCCTAATCTGCCCTACTCTATAAGATTATGTACACTAATACTAATAAGTTAAAAAATAATAAAAAATAAAAATATCTAAAAAAAAATATAATAAAATCTATGTTTTATGTATTTGTATATTGTGTTATTTTTAAAAAGATGCAATGTTTTAGGTATGTTCATTCATAAAATAGCATTTAACAACTCAAAAAGCAACAGTGTTCTTTCTGTTTTAATATTTTTAATATAGACAGTGTGATGGGTTAGGGATGCTTTGCTCCTTCAGGGCCTGGGCAACTTGCAATAATTGAGGGAAACATGAATTCTGCTCTCCACTAGAAAATCCTAAAGGAGAATGTCCAGTCATCTGTCTGTAAATTGAAACTCAAGGGCAACTGGATCATCCAGCCCGACAATGATCCAAAGCATAGGAGGACTAAGTCTTACTCCTAGAAGTAAGTGAAAGACTGATCTCCCCTTATCGGAAGCATTTGGTTGTAGTTATTGCTGCTAAAGTTGGCACAATGAGATTTTAAGTTTAAAGGGGTGATTAGTTTTTCACAATGGTGATAGGAGTTTGATAACTTTTTTGCTTCAAATAAATAAATAAATAATAAAAACTGTATTGTGTGTTTACTCAGGTTTCCTTTGTTTTTATGTTGTATTTCATTTGAAGATTGTTGGCTCGAATTTAGCCTATTACCCAAAAACATTTAAAATTCAACTTAGAAGCCAATACTCACATCTACCTCTGAGACCAGTTGGAGATAAAAAAAAATACACCAGCCGTGAGTGAGAAGAAGCAAGGGTCCAGCTTTATTGTTTCATTCCACCACACGAGATCCACACCGATGAGAATTCTCAGAAGTGATCCCCATACCCTGAGCTTAAGCTCCAGTATTTATACTGTACTTACACACTAGATAACCCATAGGTTTCCAGAAAAGGCCTATTTCACTTACCCATAGAATTGAAACCAGGGGTTTTACTTTACACATAAAATCAGAACCCAGGCATTTCCAACAACCCAGGAAACAAAAACCCAGGGTTTCTAGTTACCTAGGTTGTCAAAAACCAAGATTCCCATTTACCTAGGTTTTCAAAAACCAGGATTCTCTTTTACCTAGGTTTTCAAAAACCAGGATTCTCTTTTACCTAAGTTTTCAAAAACCAGGATTCCTATTTCCCTAGGTTAAAAAAATGACGTAAGCAAGACGACTAAACAACCGGGAGGGACCTTGGTCTTATCGTTATCTCGAGGGGGGGGGGGCAGCCACCCTTATAACTGGCTTTCTTCATGGTTCTCTAAAAATTAAGGCTTTCCTTGCGAGACGAGAATCTTCACCATCTGAATCATGAGTAAGTTATATTTTCCTTTTTTTCCTGTATTTCTCGTTTATAATTTATTTTCATATTTGCACTATGTTTCTTAGTTTATATATATTTATACTACTTGAAAAGCGGTTTACTGTACTTCCAACTTCTTAATATCATTACAGTTCTACTGTCCTGCATATGCTACTATTCTTTTTTTTATAGAGTTTCTCTATCACTATAAGATATTATTAAAGTTATTCATGTGTGTTTATGTATGTTGTGTCTACTTGCCCGCCCTTGACTGCACGAGTGTGTGTGTGTGTGTGTTTTAGCACTCCTCAGCTCGTACACTTCTTTTTGACTTTTTTTTGACTATTACTGCTCTTAAATTGCTCGTAATTCCAATCTGTCAATGTCCGCCTAATCCCGCTTCTACGTGTCTAGGTGCCCGTTTTTCCTTCTTCTCCCTTATGTTTATTTTATGACATTTTTTATCCACAACAAGATCTAAAAATATTTAGTATGAGATATACACAAAAACAGCACTGTAAGGGGGTGTCATTAGCTGCCATGAAGTGAATAGATGATTGGTAAAGACTTTGCACTTCAGTCATATTCATGAAACATGCTAATAGCTCTGCCTTTCTCTCTGTTGACTAGGAACTTACTTACTCACCCACGTTTAAGCTTTTATTTTCTTTATTTTCTTTGTCTGACTTTATATAACTGTTGTGAACTATTTACAGACCAAAGAAACTAAAGATCAAATTATAGCCACAAGATCCTTGTAATCCATGAAACAATGGGTATTTTCACAACATTTTTCAACATGTTCAAAAGAATTGTTTTGTTTCTGTATAGGTCTGGCAAAGTTTATGGATATCTGTGATGGTAGTATAGTTTCTCATGAAACCAACACAGTGAAAATATTTTCGAATCAAATATTGTAAAAGAATGAAATTAAACCATGTCACAGCCAACAAAACTCCTTGGCTTGTCATGAAACCTCTAAGGATTAAAGGTTGTGGTCTAAATGCCATTGAAATACCCCATCTTAACAACTCTACTCCAGAATGACCGAACCTCAAAGGTGATTTGCATAAGCCGACTGAGGCATTCAACTGGGCAAATTCGGCGTAAGCATCTGCTTAACCCTTCTGTGAATGCAAGCTTTCCCCACATAAATACTGAAATTTTGGACATTAGTTGCTGACATAAGTCACCAACTCTGAATACAGCCCCATGACAGCAAATTCATAAAGTAAAAGTGGAATCTCTGCACAGTTCCTGGAATGAAAAACTAAACTGACTTCCTAATGAATCCACTTAGTACCCAAAGGTCAACTAAAAACCTTACAAAGCCTCCACAATGGCAAGAATCATTTCAGAAATCACACCAGACTGTTCCTCTTTCAAGGATTACTGAAATTTAAGTTGCTGAACAAGTACTAAAGGCTATTAAAAAGCAGCTGGAATTGATGTAAGGTGGAGGAAATTATATAATTAGGGGACTCAAATAATTTTTCAGCTGGATACTTCACACAGACCTTTAAGTTTAATTGGGTGCTAATGGCAACTAAGGAACCAATAATGGTAACAGGCACAAGACATAAATCAGAAGAAAAAGTCAGAGGTTGAACGCATACATAAAAATTACATATGTAATGAGAAGCAAGAGAAGTGCTTCAGGATACTCTGTGGGGCTTGACGATTTTCTCTTCTGCAGTCATCTGACTTTGTTTTATGATTGCTACACAGTAATTGACATTGAAATATTATAATGACACGATTTTCAGACAAATGCAGCATTTCATCTCTATACAACTAAATCGTTTAGGTGTTGAAAACCCATGAATAAGCTATAAGTTATAGATAGGTTGGTAAATCATTAGTATTATGAAGGGCAATAGTCAGATGGACATACAGTATCTCACAAAAGTGAGTACACCCCTTACATTTTTGTAAATATTTGATTATAACTTTTCATGTCACAACACTGAAGAAATGACACTTTGCTACAATGTAAAGTAGTGAGTGTACAGCTTGTGTAACAGTGTAAATTTGCTGTCCCCTCCAAATAACAACACACAGCCATTAACGTCTAAACCGCTGGCAACAAAAGTGAGTACACTCCTAAGTGAAAATGTCCAAATTGGGCCCAAAATGTCAATATTTTGTGTGGCCACCATTATTTTACAGCACTGCCTTAACCCTCTTGGGCATGGAGTTCACCAGATCTTCACAGGTTGCCTCTAGAGTCCTCTTCCACTCCTCCATGATGACACCACGGAGCTGGTGGATGTTAGAGACCTTGTGCTCCTCCACCTTCCATTTGAGGATTCCCCACAGATGCTCAATAGGGTTTAGGTCTGGAGACATGCTTGGCCAGTCGATCACCTTCACTCTCAGATTCTTTAGCAAGGCAGTGGTCATCTTGGAGGTGTGTTTGGGGTCATTATCATGCTGGAATACCGCATACTGATCATGCTCTGCTTCAGTATGTCACAGTGCATGTTGGCATTCATGGTTCCATCAATGAACTGTAGCTCCCCAGTGCCGGCAGCACTCATGCAGCTTCAGACCATGACACTCCCACCACCATGCTTGACTGTAGGCAAGACACACTAGTCTTTGTACTCCTCACCTGGTTGCCACCACACACGCTTGACACCATCTGAACCAAATAAGTTTATCTTGGTCTCATCAGACCACAGGATATAGTTCCAGTAATCCATGTCCTTAGTCTGCTTGTCTTCAGCAAACTGTTTGTGGTCTTTCTTCTGCATCATCTTTAGAAGAGGCTTCCTTCTGGGACAACAGCCATGCAGACCAATTTGATGTAATGTGCGGCATATGGTCTGAGCACTGACAGGCTGACCCCCCACCTCTTCAACCTCTGCAGCAATGCTGGCAGCACTCATACGTCTATTTCCCAAAGACAACCTCTGGATATGATGCTGAGCACGTGCACTCAACTTCTTTGGTCAACCATGGCGAGGCCTGTTCTGAGTGGAACCTGTCCTGTTAAACCATTGTATGGTCTTGGCCACCGTGCTGCAGCTCAGTGTCAGGGTCTTGGCAATCTTCTTATAGCATAGGCCATCTTTATGTAGAGCAACAATTCTTTTTTTCAGATCCTCAGAGAGTTCTTTGCCATGAGGTGCCATGTTGAACTTCCAGTGACCAGTATGAGGGAGTGTGAGAGTGAGGACACAAAATTTAACACACCTAAGACCTTGTAACACTAACAAGTCACATGACACCAGGGAGGGAAAATGGCTAATTGGGCCCAATTTGGACATTTTCACTTAGGGGTGTACTCACTTTTGTTGCTAGCAGTTTAGACATTAATGACTGTGTGTTGAGTTATTTTGAGGGGACAGCAAATTTACACTGTTACACAAGCTGTACACTCACTACTTTACATTGTAGCAAAGTGTCATTTCTTCATTGTTGTCACATGAAAAGTTATAATCAAATATTTACAAAAATGTAAGGAGTGTACTCACTTTTGTGAGATACTGTGAATGTAAGAATGATGATACAATGTAATGACTGAGAGTACCATCAATAATTTGCATTATATCTGAAAGAAGTTTGATTGCCCAGATGTAATGTATTCTATAGTACTTTGTAAGAACCCCTTTGAATTCCTTTGACAGTATCATGAAGAGATATGGTAAGCATTTTTTAACACTTAATGAAAGAAAATATATACAGAATAGATGAATAGAAATGTAAGAAGGATAATGATATGACTATCAGAATAAAACTAAACGGTTAATATCCATTAAGCAAAATTATAGGAAAATATTCAGATGATATGATGGTTTAAAATGGACAAATTTTAAATGGACTACCATGCCAATATTGGGAATTGTGGGTAAAAAAATTTGGAATTGGTGGCACAGACACTTGGCCATGGTGTCAGTCAAGTCAGCTTGTCCAAAGATCACAAAAGCTAAGTTCAGGATATAGTAAAACTGAGATGTAAATACTTTGCTTTACTCCTCTTTACCTACAAAACTCTCAATATATACTGATAATCTAGTTGTCCTCAACACACTTATGACTTGGTATCAATTTAGAAGGCGCTTTGTAGGTGCATCCTCTTTGGGTCCTTTAGTCAACAACCATTATTTCCTCCATCGTGTTTGGACTCCACATTTTCACTATGGTATGACAAAGGTATTAAACAAGTTAGAGATTTGTATGCCGATGGTGTGTTTGATAGCTTTGCCAATCTGGCATCCACTTATGACCTCCCTGTGACGCATTTTTTTCGGAATTTTCAAATTCGGAATTTCGTTTCGTCAGAGTTAGGAGTGCAGATAAGTGAGGAGTGTTGGGAACATGTTATAGGGAGTGTACAGTCTACCACTTCTTGTGCTCATCTTGGACTTTACAGTTCAAAGTTTTAAACAGAGTCCATCTGAAAGTCGAGACTTTCTGTGATGTATCTGGACGTAGAGGACAAGTGTGATAAATGCCATGGCTCTCCCTGCCATCTTGGCCATATATTTTTCTTCTGCCCTGATCTCCATGGTTTTTGGTCTGTTTTTTTTTTTTTTTACCATCATGTCCACTATTGGGATACGGGTACTTTTAATTTTGTTTTCCTTTGTTAGTATAAAAAGAAAAAAAAACCTGTGAATGTTTACTGCTGTGTGTTGCTCAATTTGTTTGTTTTTTTTTCTTCTTCTCAATGGAATATTTGGGAAAGGGAGGGGAGGAGAGAAGAAAAAATGTGATGTTCAGCAGACATGTTTGGTAGATGTGTTCAGCAGAAATGTTCAATAGAAATGTTTAGTTCAGCAGAAATGTTCAACAGAAATGTTCAGCAGAAATGTTCAGCAGAAATGTTTAGCTCAGCAGAAATGTTCAACAGAAATGTTCAGCAGAAATGTTCAGCAGAAATGTTTAATTCAGCAGAAATGTTCAGCAGAAATGTTTAGTTCAGCAGAAATGTTCAGCAGAAATGTTCAATAAAAATGAAACGGGAAAACTGAGATGTCATATGTTCATATATGAGTTGAGATTTGTCCCACAAACTTCATATCAAACCAACCACTCCTGTCAAATCAAACAATTGGTTTAAATTGTAATTCCTCTATATAGCTTGTATTCATTGCAGTTGGCACAGTACACAGGACTTTAGTGTGAGATAAGTGCAGACAACACAGTAATTACACAGGACAATAAGTATATATGGCAATAAAGACACAGGACATTTCATGTCAACTAAACAGAACAATGTTGGCTGGAAAAACTAGTGAAAAAAATGTCTGTAAGCTATTCACTGTTTTAGCAAAAATAAACTGTGGTATCAGCAATAAGATAGTTATAATAGTATTCAGAGGTAGTAACGGGCTACACTTACTTCGTAACTTTTACTTGAGTAAGCTTTTGAAAAAAAAAAAAAGAGTAGGTTTAACTGGCCATAGTCATACCCTTACTCAAGTTAATTTTTAATCACAGAAATATACTTTTACTTCACTATCACATATAATGAGGTCATGAGTTTCGCAATATGTTATAGTGGTCTGAATGCAGATGCAACAACTGCTCACTTTTATTATGGAAGGCAGGACACACACGCACGCACACACAAACATACTGACATGCATACTCACTTTCTCTCTCTTTCTCTCTCTCTCTGTCTGTCTCTCTCTCTCTCTCTCTCTCTCTTTCTCTACACACTATTTCTCTTTCGTTATGTTCCATAGTCTGTTCTTTTGCTCTCTGTTGTCTTTTTTTAATGCAGATGCTGGCAAGTATGTGTTGTTAACATGTGAAAATAAAGATAGTCAACTGTTGGGAAATGTTTGGTTTTTTGGGGTGTGTGTGAGATATATTGAAAATGACAGGTTCTATGTTATTGTACCTATCACAGAACTGTGTTTTGCTGCTTGATCTTGAACCTGGGTTTGATATAATTTTAATCAGATACAAAGGAACTAGTAACATGCAACTTGAGTAGTCTTCTCAATGGATACTTTATTACTCTTACTCAAGTAATTATTAACATGATTACTTTTACTGTTATTTGAGTAAAATTATTGACTACTCTACCCACCTCTGATAGTATTATGACTACCACAGTGTCCAACAGCAGCATTATAAAGTGCAGGTGTGCAGTGAAAAATGTACAGTAGTAACTGTTAGGAGATTTTGATTAGTCCAGGTGAGCTTGATGAAGGAGGCGTTGATAGTGGGTAGAGAGACCCTGGTGATGTTCTCAGCTGTCCTTACAATTCGCTGTAGGATCTAATGGTCTGGACCGCTGGTCAGGACACTCTCTATTGTCTCTCTGTAGAAGGTGATGAGGATGAGAGGGTTTGTTGTTCAAAATTTGATCATATTAACTTTGAGAGATTGATTGGTGTCTCCTCAAACTTGCTGGACTAGACTTGCTGGACTAGATCTCACTTTTTTAAGTTCGATAGACTCTTTGTATAGAGACTCATTTAATCTATTTTGCTGTAGTTAGAATCTTTGAAAGTTCTCCATGATGTTTTCATTGTGCAAAGAACCTCCTGCACTCTACTGCTAAAGACATTGATTATATTATTAACTCACATTCAAGTAATTGCATACCTGTGCATGGCGCTATTTAAACCCCAGGGTTTTGTTAGTTGGTGTGTGGACATGTCTGTGCTGACTAACAGAGTGGTGTTTAACTTGGTGATCTTTGAGTCAAAAGGTCTATTTCTAGTGCATGCATAGCAAAGTTTTAGTGAGTTTGGGGACCAGTGTCAGGCATCTCCCTCTATCTCTATCCCTGTAGCTACAGTGCCCTCCACTAATATTGACACCCTTGTTAAACATGAGCAAAGAAGTCTGTGATAAACTGATTAACCTTTTGATCATTTGTTTAAAAAAATCACAAAAATACTCTGCTCTCATGGATATCTAACACTTGCAAACACAACACAGGTTTATAAAAAATATTAAATATAGGTGTGCAAGAATTATTGGCACCCCTTCATATGAGAAAAATATATTTGGAATATATTCCCATCAATATTTTACATTTGATAATACACCTGGGTGAGTAGGAAAAGGAATTTGTTCAACCATGACATCCTGTTTCACAGGGGTATAAATATGAGGCAACACATAGGCTAAATTCCATTGATCATTCATAACAATGGGTAAGACCAAGGAATATAGCTGTGATGTGCAACAAAAGATTGTTGAGTTTCACAAAACGGGAAGTGGCTATGATAATATAGCAAAAGCACTGAAATGCATCAGGGCAATAATTAAGAAGTTCTAATCAACTGGAAATGTTATGAATCAACCTGGAAGAGGACATGTGTCTATATTGTCTCAACACACTGTGAAGAGGATGAGTCGAGTGGCCAAAAAGTCTCCAAGCCTTTACTCTTATCCAAAAACCAATCAAACATCTTCAGTTTGCTAGGCACTAGTGAAACTTCAAATGGGATCTAGTTCTATGATCAGATGAAACCAAAATAGAGCTTTTTGGCAATAAACACCAGAGGTGGTTTTGGTGCACAAAGAGAGGTAGCCATATGGAAAAGTACCTCATGCCCATGGTTAAATATGGTGGTGGCTCTTTAATGTTTTTGGGCTGTTATTGTGCCAGAGGACCTGGACATTTTGTTAGGATACATGACATCATGGACACTCAAATATCTACAGATATTACATTACAATATATTACATTTTTCATTTAGCAGACGCTTTTATCCAAAGCGACTTACAAATGAGGAAATACAAGCAAAGTGAAATATCAAGTGGAGAACAATTCAATTCAATTCAATTCAATTTTATTTGTATAGCGCTTTTTACAATAGACATTGTCTCAAAGCAGCTTTACAGAAATATCAACATGGTATACAGATATTAAAGGTGCGAATTTATCCCAACTGAGCAAGCCACTGAGTGGCGACGGTGGCAAGGAAAAACTCCCTAAGATGTTTTAAGAGGAAGAAACCTTGAGAGGAACCCGACTCAGAAGGGAACCCATCCTCATCTGGGTAACAACAGATATTGTGAAAAAGTTCATTATGGATTTATATGAAGTCTGTATGGCGTTAAGAGCAGCCGTAGTCCCAGCAGTCTGGAATTAAAGAAGATTTGAGCTCCATCCAGAGGCAGAAAGGATCTGGATCTCTAGTATCTCCATAAATTCGTGTGGGGCTTGGCGAAAGGAGAGAGGGAGAAAAAAGATAATTATGACTGCGAAGTAGTAGAACAGAATCTAGTCAGGGTAGGCTTGAGTAAACAAATATGTTTTAAGCTTAGACTTAAACACTGAGACTGTGTCTGAGTCCCGAACACTAATAGGAAGACTGTTCCATAACTGTGGGGCTCTATAAGAGAAAGCTCTTCCCCCTGCCTTCACTATTCAAGGTACCGTCAGATAGCCTGCATCTTTTGATCTAAGTAGGCGTGGCGGATCATATAAAACCAAAAGGTCGCTTAGATATTGTGGCGCGAGACCATTTAGTGCTTTATAGGTTAATAAAAGTATTTTATAATTAATGCGAGATTTTACTGGGAGCCAATGCAGTATTGATAATATCGGTGTGATATGGTCGTATCTTCTAGTTCTAGTTAGGACTCTAGCAGCTGCATTCTGGACTAATTGGAGCTTATTTATATTCCTACTGGAACATCCAGACAGTATGGCATTACAGTAATCTAATCTAGAGGTGAGGAATGCATGAACTAGTATTTCTGCATCATGTAGTGACAATATGTTTCTTATTTTAGAAATATTTCTGAGATGAAAGAAGGCTATCCTAGTAATATTATCTACATGAGCATCAAATGATAGGCTGGAGTCAATAATCACTCCAAGGTCTTTAACTGCTGCACATGATGAAACAGAAAGACCATCCAGAGTAACCATGTGATCAGAAAGAATACTTCTAGCTACACGTGGGCCTAATAAAAGTATTTCTGTTTTATCAGAATTAAGTAGAAGGAAGTTAATTAACATCCAATGTCTAATGTCCTTTACACAATCCTCAACTTTACTAAGCTTCTGTCTGTCCTCTGGCTTCTCTGAAACATACAACTGTGTATCATCAGCATAACAGTGGAAGCTAATTCCATGTTTACGAATAATTTGACCTAGGGGTAGCATATATAAAGTAAAGAGCAGTGGGCCTAAAACAGAACCCTGTGGAACTCCAAAAGTAACCTCAGTACGCATGGAGAATTCACCATTTACATCTACGAACTGATAACGATCGGTCAGATAAGACCTGAGCCAGGAGAGGACTGTTCCCTTAATACCAACAACATTTTCTAATCTATCAAGTAGAATAGTGTGATCTATAGTATCAAAAGCTGCACTAAGGTCGAGTAACACAAGCAGCGAGACACAACCCTGATTGTAAGTCAGTAGAAGGTCATTTACTACTTTAACTAACGCTGTCTCTGTGCTATGATGAGGTCTAAATCCTGACTGATACATTTCATGAATGTTATTCCTATCTAAGTACGAGCATAACTGCTTTGCTACAACCTTTTCTAAAATCTTAGAGATGAAGGGGAGATTTGATATTGGTCTATAGTTGGACAATTGAGACGGGTCAAGATCAGGTTTTTTAATCAAGGGTTTAATAACTGCTAATTTAAGTGATTTAGGTACATAGCCAGTGCTTAGGGAAGAATTGGTTATATTTAGAAGTGGTTCAATTACTCCTGGACCAATCTGTTTAAACAAACATGTAGGTACGGGATCTAGTATGCAAGTTGATGAATTGGCTGAAGAGATTAATGTAGCTAGTTCGGTCTCTCTAAGCGGAGCAAAACACTCTAAACATTGATCTGATATTGCTACATTGTCATGTAATGGGTTTGTTACAGTACTGTCCAGTTTTAATTTAATGGCCTGTATTTCACGTCTAATATTTTCAACCTTATCATTGAAAAATTTCATGAAATCTTCACTGCTATGTAATGATTGAGTGTTTCCCTCTGTAGTGGTTTTATTCCTAGTTAAACGGTGGTTAGCACGTTCGCCTCACACCTTCAGGGTCCGGGGTTCGATTCCCGCTGAGGCCATGTGTGTGCGGAGTTTGCATGTTCTCCCTGTGCTGTGGGGGTTTCCTCCCCCAGTCTAAAGACATGCATGGTAGTGTCGAAAGTGTCCATAGTGTATGAATGGGTGTGTGAGTGTGTATGTGATTGTGCCCTTTGATGGACTGGCAGTGCTTTGATGGAGTGTTTCTCTCTGTAGTGGTTTTATTCCTAGTTAATTTTGCTACTGTGTTGAAAAGGAATCTAGAATTATTTTTGTTGTCTCCTATTAAGGTGGAGAAATAGATTTTTCTAGCATCGCCAAGAGATTTCCTATATTTCAGTAGGCTCTCCTTCCATGCTGTTTGAAATATCACCAGTTTGGTTTGATGCCATTTACGTTCTAATTGTTGAGTTGTCTGTTTTAAGGTTCGCGTTTGATCGTTATACCAGGGTGCTAATTTTTTTTCTCTAATTATTTTCCTTTTGAGTGGAGCCACTCTATCTAGCGTGTAGCGGAGTGTTGACTCCAAGCTTTCAGTCGCCTGATCGAGTTCTGTGTGATCTGACGGTGATCCAAATCTAATTGATGTTTCTGCGAGGTTATTTATGAAGCTCGGTGCAGTAGCTGATGTGTAGGTACGTTTTACGCGATAGCGAGACGAGGTGGAATTATTATGATCAATACGTATTATGAACGAGATAAGATAATGGTCTGAGACAACTTCAGACTGCGGAAAAATGATAATATTTTCTATACTTAGTCCGTATGTTAGTATGAGGTCAAGAGTGTGACCACCGTTATGAGTAGGCCCGATTACGTTCTGATTAATCCCTACTGAATCTAAGATGGACACAACCGCTATTCTTAGAGGGTCTTCCAGGTTATCAAAATGAATATTAAAGTCTCCGACGATTAATGCTTTATCTACAGACACAACCAGGTTTGAGACAAAGTCTTCAAATTCACTAAGAAATTCAGTATATGGCCCTGGGGGTCTGTAAATAATAATTAGAGGAATTGACTTTTTGTGTGACGACTAGATTTTTACTATGGATGAGATCAACACCTCCGCCTCTACCAGTTGAACGAGGCTGATGTACATAACTGTATCCAGGAGGACTGGCTTCATTTAATGCTATGTACTCGTTTGGTTTAATCCAAGTTTCTGTTAAACACATTAAATTACATTCCTGATCAGTAATGATGTCGTTAACAATAAGAGCCTTAGACGCAAGAGATCTAATGTTTAATAGTCCTAGCCTCAGATCAAAAGTGCTGGCTGTGCATTCAATATGATTTAATTTTATGTTAATTAGGTTACGAAGATAGACTTTCCGAGATTTTCTATATATTTGTATAGCTCGGGGAACAGACACAGTCTCTATAGTATGTATTACCTTTGCCGGATTTTTAGTTGAACATTGATTATACTGAATGTTGTTATTATTGGAAGATGTACTTACGGTAGGCAGTCACTTGGAGTGTAGCGCCTTGGAAATGTTGTCTGAAAGCAGTTCCGCTCCAAGGCTGCTGGGGTGCAGGCCATCAGGACGAAACAACCTAGGACGCTCCCAGAACAGATTCCAGTTAATAATATAAGTAGTGCTACCCTGCACAATTTATAATTGATTTCTAGGGAAGCAAAGTGCGCAGAGTAGAAGTATTTTTTTCTTTTTTCTTTTTAAATAATGTGGGGGTTGGCATGTTAGGGTTAGTTAAGTGCTCACAGAAGAGATGGGTCTTTAGCTGAAAATACTGACGGATTCTGCTGTCCGGATTGAGGTTGGAAGTTCCTTCCACCACTGAGGGACAGTTAGTTTGAAGGTTCTGAAAAGGGACCTTGGGCCACGCTGAGTAGGCACTGCTAAGCATTAGTTGTTAACCGATCACAGATCGTGTGTGGGAACGTAAACCTCAAGGAGAGTGTTGAGGCAGGGGGGTGCTGTTCCAGTCAAGGTCTTGTACTTGAGCATCCAGGCCTTGAATTTGATGTGGGCAACTACAGGAAGCCAGTGGAAGGGGATGAAGAGGGTTTGAGATGTCAGACAGGCAAGCAGAGATTCATGCAGAAACAGATGGATCATCAGGCTGGAAGGACAAGTAGAGCTGGGTGTCATCAGCATAGCAATGATATGAGAAGCCATGAGACTCAATCACAGGCCCCAGAGATGTAATATGAATAGAAAAGGGCAGTGGACCCAGAACTGACCCATGGGGAACCCCAGTTGTGAGTTGCTGAGTTTCAGAAGCCCCTCCCATCCACAATACCTTGAAGGATCTGCCGGTGAGATATGATTCCACCCAGCGCAGAGCTGTTCCGGTGATGACTAGGCTGAAGAGAGTTGATAGGAGAATCTGATGATTCACAGTGTCGAAAGAACACACAAAAAATGTTTGTGAATTTAACCGTAAAATACCGTGGAAATGCTACAGTAAAAACCCGTACTGTACAAAACGTACAAAAACCATAGAATTTACGGTGAAAAACTGTAATTTGTTTTACAGAGTACTACATTTAATTTAACAGTAAAAAACATATGAAAATACAGTGTATTGCAGTAGATTGAACAAATCATTGTGTTATTTACCGTAAAAAAAAACGAGATTTTATGAGATGAAATTATGAAATGCAGCACACATGCCAGTCATCAGTAGCACATGGGTGTGGTTTTACATGACACAAAACCTTGAAGCATAAATTGTACATACTTGTACGTATAAGTACGAAACTCATTGCACATATTGTTCTCATCGACCCGAACAACTTGTAAACTTTTGAACAACATGCAATAGCTCTGTCCAAAAGGAAGTCGGCCATTTTGGATTTTGTGCATGCAGTGAACTTTTAATTATTTCTTCTATTGGATTCATGTGATTGTCACCAAAGTTGGTCAACATTATGGCAAGACAATCAGGATGCAAAAATGCAAAGTTCTTTTGGACATTTCAAACAGTTTCAGCATGAGGAGGCAAAAAAATGTACGGCAAAAAAAGGATATATATATCTTGAGCTGTATATTTGGTACTGGGGGTTGATCAAATGGATGTGACTATTGTGAGTCACGGGCATGGCGCAACCACCTGGCAGCAGGAAGTGTGTCACTTAAACAGGCTTTCAAAGAGTCTTCTCATATTTACCCGAATCGCTTCAAACTTGGTCAGAATAATGACTAAACATGGCTGATGTCAAACTGCAAAATGAGTCTTGATATCTTAAATAGTGCTGCTGTGGTAACGCATCAAACTTTAATACTCTTTTCTTTGTATATTTTTGTATTGTACTCTATAGCACTCGCTTCACTATGCATTGATTTCATACACCCACAGGGTGGTGATGGCACTGTAGTAGGGCTGCAGGATTATGGCCAAAATGATAATCCTGATTATTTTGATCAATATTGAGACCTCGATTATTTACCGCAATTATTCATTGATTTTAGAGACAACATATTTTTATTGCAGTTTCACATTTAAATAAACAGACCGCTGCTTTCACCTCCATGTTTAGCTACATTCCTGCTAATGTACAAATCTTTGCATCAAATTAGACTGGTCCTTAAAGTGCATCATCTCGTAGAAGAAAATATAAACAAAATTGTACCCAAAATATAGGATAAGTAAAAATAAAAATGCCATCAACCAAAAGAAAAAATGCATAAAATATAAGAATATGCAACCAAATGAAAACAATTCAGGCATATGCAGAAACAGTGTAACAGAATAACAGTGTTTACAGGCAGAGAGATGCAACACAATTTCTAAAAATTTACGAGCACAGTTGAAGTTGAGGTTTATTTATTTATTTATTTATTTATAGAGATAACATTAATGTGCCACAATATAACACACACGTAGGCATGAGAAAACTTGAGCTGGACAATTATGACAGAATTTAGGAATATAGTGTGAGCCATGTTCCACCTTGTAAACAAATACAATAAACCTCAATGTTCAGTCTTTGAATTCTGCTCCTCTTAAATATATTTAAAGCTACACTATTAGACATTTTGCACTGTCATGGTTCTGGGCTGGAGGCAATTCTCAAACCACTCTGTGTATGTTGTGTATATATCTGAACAATCTCATATAGGATGTGATTGGGTGAGTTAATTTACCCGCCAGATGCAAAGCAATTTAGGTTATGGTGTTCATTACTGATGGTCCGATCAGGATTTTTATGACTGAAACCGATCCAGATATCAATCTTTTTTTTGGTTTAAGCTTTAATCAAGATGTCCATCATAAACAGTTAAATGTAAGCTCTCTGCTCATGGTCACTGTTAATTGAATTAAAGTAATAGCAATGAGAAATACTGTTGGTTAATTGATAAATAAACAAGCATAAAATATTTATTTTTAAATATCTTAAACAATAGTCATAATTAAAAGTAGATTAAAACAAGCAAGATCCATATGAAAGGCTAATAGCCTTCTAGGAGCCTACTAAGCTTAATGACAAATTGATATTAAATGCAACCCATAGTAATTAAACATTACTTAATTTCTCTTTTTTTATATATATATATATATTAAATGATGTATTTATTTAACTAAGCACATTTTCTGTCTTTACATTTTATTAGTTTCCTGTTTGTTTGTTTATGAGTGGTTCCTTTTAGGTGGGCTCCCCCAGTACAGTGTTGTCATGTCTGCTGATAATTTTTGGGGGATTAAATCAAAACATGGAAAGTAGAGTTGACTTTTCTGGTGATATCTGGCAACCTTAAGTTTAAATGAAGTGAATATGTATTTGAGTTAGTGAAGAGTGTGATGGAGAGCAGCAGTGTACTCCTTCAGTTGCTAATCTTGATTATTAAATAATTCCTCACCAATCATAAAAAAGTTTAAATTAAACCCACCTTGTAGCATTAGCATTAATATTAATTTACTCCGCCCGATGCTGCTGTGTCTACACGAGCAGGTGAAAGTTCAGGTCATTTTTCGGGATCAATAAAAGATTGGGGTTGTGAGATCGGGAAGTTTAGAGAAGCAGATGATGTACAGTGTTACTCTTGTCATCATAATGGCTTCTCTGCAGTATTTACACACTTGTTTGGTTGACTGAGGTGATGAAAAGGAGTGTGAAAGTAACTGATGCGTGCTGTAGATGCATTTTGGACTTCCTGTAGTTTTTATTCCAATTGTATTATACAACTCCGAACAGGTCACTCGCACCGTGCAAATAAATATTTATTCACAGTCGCACAAAGTACTTTTCAATCGCAAATATGAGTGAAATGGTCACACTGTAGAGCCCTGAGTTTATGTGCAAAGTTTTTTTTCCTGTTTGGCGTGATGAAGTTTAATGTCCCCGACAACCTCTGTAGTGCCATTTAGCAACATGTTAGTGTCATGATTTCCCCTCGCGCAAGCGCTGGACCTCGCAGTGAAACTGGCAGCTCGAGCGCTAAAATGCTAACTGCATTTCCGGGTTTTGGCACTACAGAATGACGTCATCTGAGCCACTCTATGGTGATTGGCTTCAAATTTAGGAAACGCTTGATTTGATCTGCGGCGGAGTATTCTATGAGTGGAGGACAAACTTTAAACTTCAATATCGCAGTCGATCATGTTCATTTAATCGTGGGCAGTCAAAATCGTAATCGCGATCAATATTCGATTAATTGTGCAGCCCTACACTGTAGTACTTGGGCCTGTCATCACTGCTTGCGGCTATATTATTTTCTTATTATTACACACACTTATTTGGTTTCCTGTGTAGTGTGCACTTAAAGGAATATTCCTGGTTCAATACAAGTTTAGCACAATCAACAGCATTTGTTGTATAATGTTGATTACCACAAAAAATTATTTTGACTCAAAAAATTATTTTAACACTTTAAAAAAGCAAAACAGTGAGGCACCTACAATGGAAGTGCATGGAGTCAATCTATAAATGTTAAAATATTCATGTTTCTATAGCCACAGGACATAAACAAATGTATATTAGCATAATTTTATGCCATAAAATTGGCTACTGACCTATTCTGGGTAGCTTTAATCAATTTTATGGCTTTGTTGCCATGGAGATGCAATGTCAACAAACGCTAAAACAACCTTAAAATCAACGTAAACAAATTTACAGCTTAAATAGTGTCATGTCACAGCAAACCAGTGACTACATTTCTTATCATGCACTGTGGCCTACAAACATGGCCGCCATAGACTACACTTCCCACACACACAAGTTCACCTTCTAGAACCGACGTCACGACCAACAAGTTCTGCTCACGCCCGAGTCTGTTGACAAGGACAACCAAGCTGTGCTCACGCCCGAGTCTGCTGACAAGGATGATCAAGTTCTGCTCACACCTGAAGCAGATGTCATGACTAACCAAGTTCTCCTCATGTCTGAGACTGATGACACGATCAACCGAGTTCTCCTCCTGCCTGAGACTGACGACACAGCCAACCAAGCTCTGCATCCGTGCTCCACTGAGGACATTGCTCTGCCTTCCTGCTTCACTGAGGACGTTGCTCCGCCTTCCTGCTTAGCTGAGGATGGCGCTCCACCTTCCTGCTCCGCTGAGGATGCTGCTCGGTCTCTCAGTTCATGTGAAGACATTTTGCCCAGAGGGCCAGGACCACCGGGGGAGGCAGTGTATTTTGGCCTTTCAGGAGAAGCGCCCTTGGGGGGAGTTCTGTCATGTCACAACAAACCAGTGACTACATTTCCCATCCTGCACTGCGGCCTACAAACATGGCCGCCATGGACTACACTTCCCACACACACACGTTCACCTTCTCCGGAATTCTAATCACACAAACCTGTTTCCAATCTCACACACACTCACACCACAGTATATAAGAGACTGTTCAAATACTATGTCTTTGTGTAGTATTGAGTGTGTTCTTGTTACCAAGAGGTTGTTCCTCGATTCTCGGTTTGATTCATGTTTATTGACTATGTTTAACACTTTTCGTTTTGAATTCTAGCCCTGCCCAGTTTGTACCTGTTTGTAGATCGCTTGACCCATTGCCTGTTTTGCCCAAGCTCTTGTATTATGATTTGGATTTGTCTGCCTGTCTCTCTCTATTAAATGTCTTTTACTGCACTTACATCCATCCTCAACTCCATCATGTACTGGAACGTGACAAATAGTACACATGTTTTAACTTGTCCACCTTCACCTCCATTGTAACCTTGCTATCTTTTTTAATAAAAGGTGGGATGAGTTGAACTAATATTTTGTAGTAATCAACATTATACAACACATGCTGTTGATTAAGAATAACTTGCATTGAAAAACAGCTTTCCTACACTGATTATAAGCAACTCACTTTTTTATGTGGAAAACATGTTTGTTTGAAACTAAATATATTGAATGTCAAAGATTGAAAGTAAACCTTCTTGTCTCTGCACTCAGGGATATATTTCAAGATGAGAAGACAAATTCCACAAGTATTTAAAAGATGATGCTTGAGCGTCATCCAATCAAAATGCATCGTGCACTTTCGCTCCAATGGGCAAAGAGTTTGATTGGTTAATACTCGTCACATGCAGCACGCCATAATGTTTCCAAATCTCGCAATTTAGCAGTGGCAGTGGCTTTTCAGAACTCACCTCAGTCTGGGGTACATAATGTAAGATAAACATTATATGGATAGTATGGTGAGTAAGACTTAGTTGTCTTACCATGGTAAGGTTTGAAATATAAATAGCATTCATGCACGTTGTTTTCACGATGCAGAAATATGTCTAAGCAACGCTTGTAGTTGGCCTTGCAAGTTCTGAAAAATCCTGTCCGTGATATGAACCCACCATTTCGGTGTTTAACAGAGCGGTGCGGTGTGTGCTTGTTCACATAATTTAAAATGTTTAGCTGTCATTTCTGTGGAACCTCGGTGCAAACCTTAAGGGAATATGTTGTACATTGCAAACTTCATCGTAATGAACCACATGGTGATGTACGTAACTGTATCCACTGTATACGTAACTATATCCAGGAGGACTGGCTTCATTTAGTGCTATGTACTCGTTTGGTTTAATCCAAGTTTCCTGTATATATAGTTTCCAAGTTTCATATATATATATATATATATGATACATATATCATGTATTTATTTATTTATGTATTTATTTGTACCGATAAATATTAAAATCACACTTGCTATACCTAACTTTCTAATTGCTAAACAGACAAAACATCAATGTAAAAAAGAGGGATATATTCAGAAGTCTGTATTTTTAATGTGTTTAAAAGACATCTTGCAAAAGGGGGCCTTTTTCAAATGTTAATGCCATTTGGGGGGCCTTGCCCTGGAAAAGTTTGGGAACCCCTGCATTGCACCAAGAAACTAACCAGTCATTCAAAGCAAGAAGTCTACTGAACTTTTCAGCTCCACGTCTGTATGAGGGAAGAGGTCCAGAGACGATGATCTTCGTGGTGGGTGATCTGCCTCGTACCGTCTCGATCAGGCTGGCGAAGTCCCTCTTCAGAACCTCCGTCTGCCACAGCCTGATGTTGTTTGCCCCAGCGTGCAGCAAGACCGCTCCAATGCGCTCGTCCTTCTACAGGATCCTGGGTACAGGATCCTGTGCAGCGATATCAAGGACACGAGCACCAGAAAAACAATGTGTGTGCACCTTACCCTTTGTTGAAGTGACACGAACGTTTCGCACAATGGAGTCCCAGACGATCACAGCGTTTGGTCTGGTCTGACAGAGAGGGGCGAAGAGGTTCCTGGTTGGGATCTCAAACATCGGAGGTGAAGAGGTCCTTGCCCGTGGTATGGCTCTGGCCTTTCGCTGCCAGTACACCCAAGGTCCGTGGTGTGTCGGCGCCAGTGTGACAGAGACCTCGGCTGGACAAATTCTTGGGTGCACGGTCCCTGCACAGAGAAACACACAGTGTAGAGGGGCTGGGAGTGGTAATACCACGCTAGGTGCTTACCTTGGATGTGTAGGCAGAAGCACAAGATGTTTCCAGTGCGGTTCTTCGCTCCAGCAGCTGGGCCTGCTTGTCAAGTAGGTCAAGGATCTGGTTCTCCACATCCTCCAGTTCCAGCAGCACCATGTGCAGCTCGAGCGAGTCCTCATCAGCACTCAAAAGCAGAAAAGCTGGAGGAGAAGTGGGATGGGGAAAGCAAGCAAAAATTGCGACAAATGGAGATAGAAGCTGGAGACGGTAAGGGTGGTGGAGAGGAGTAATAAAAAGATTTTGTGTGGTGCAGTTACATGTGAGGATGAGGTCAAGCTGTTTGCCGGCCTTGTGAGTTGCTGGCGAACTGCTTGAGGTCAAATGTGGGAAGGAGTGTAAGAAAATCAGCTGCATGCGGCTTGGCTAGGTGAATGTTGAAGTCACCAAGGACCACAAGAGGAGTTCTGTCATCTGGTATGGTGGACAGTAGCATGTCAAACGCTTCATTGAACTTTCCTTGTTGGCCTGGAGGATGATAAATAACAAGAACGTGAATTTTGGCAGGGTCAGTAATTGTAACAGCATGAAATTCAAAGGAGTAAGCGGATTGGCAGTTCCAAAGCCCAACTGAGAATGAGAAAGGGTCTGCAGAGGCCACATGCCTCACACAGGTTATCTAAATTGTGCACTTTTCTTGCAGTGTCGTGGTCTGTGCCTGTGGTAAATAACAGGGATAAATTGATGACACATATCAGTGTGTAAACAGATAAATAGCAAGGGGGAAAGAGAGGCGGAAAAGGTGGAGAGATGGTGAGTGGTCTTGTCGGTGTCCTTGCTCGGTGGACTTGTGCAGGTAGACTCACAGGTCTTTACACGACAAGGGCTTTACGTGAGGGCTAACGCTTCCGCTTCAGCATTTCCTAGTTCTTAAGTAGTGTGGTGGAGGTGCTTCACAGTTGAGCATGCCTCTTTAATTAGCAAAAGAAAGTGTAACAGCATGAAGGAGTGACTCCCAACTGAAATGAAATATGAATATCTGAATTAGCTCTAATCTAGCAACGTGTAAACAGCTCGTAGCAATAAGGAAGTGCAGTTACAGCTTCTATCTGACAGCCAATCCTAAAACTAATTTCAACTAAAAATCAAGAAAGAAACACTTGCAAGCTCTTGTTCGCCCTTGGTGAATAATCGCTTATTAATCACCCTGGGTTAGTATTGACTAAAAGGGTGCCAATAATTGTTGCACACCTATATTTAACAAATTCTTCTTTTTTTTTTTTGGATAAACCTGTGTTTTGTTTTCAATTGTTTGATTTCCATGAGAGCAGAGTATTTTTTTAACAGATCAAACGGAAAAATATTAAAAACAATTATTCACAGTCTTCTTTGCTCATATTGACCAAGGGTTTCAATATTAGTGGAGGACACTGTACCTTTATATATTATATGTATGTTACATATTTTAAGACTTTGTTTTACTTAAAAACTGGTTTGAAGAACATTAAACTGAACGCACATTCATGCCAGTGACCCCCCCCCCCCCTTCACAGGACCCCCCCAACCCATAATCCCAGCTCCTAAAATCGTTGTCCCCTTTATGCAAGGGTTTGGAGGACACAGTCTACCGAGTGCTTGGACAGGAGCCAGATCCAGGTGATGGAACACTTGGCAGATTATCTGACCACAAGTCTTTTCCTGGGGCCACACCTCACCCTTTGCCAGGCACCCAGGGCAGTTAGGACCCTGGAGTTTTTACAGCATCAGTTTTGGTGGCCCTGCATGGACAAGAACGTCTGGGGCTATGTCATGGCCTGCCAGGTTTGTGCCCGGAATAAAGAACCTCAAACCCTTCCACAAGGTCTACTTCACCCCACCCCATACCAACTCACATGTGGTCACATCTTGCCCTGGACTTTGTCACTGGTTTACTGGTATCCCAAGGGATAGAGATGATACTGGTAGTGGTGGACCAGTTTTTGAAGGTCTGCAAATTTATTCCACTGCTTAAATTCCCCTTGACCAAAGAAACAGCTGAACTCCTCCTGCAGCACATGCTGAAGTGGTGTCCAATCGAGTCCCCCAGTTCACCAGTCAGTTTTGGAAAGCCTTCTCCTGTTTCTTACATGCCATGCCGAGTGTATCATCAGAGTTTCACCCGGAGTCGAATTGTCAGACAGAAAGGGTAAATCAGGCCAGCGTATGTGGTTGGCTATTAAAGATTGGCCGCTGCATATGGAATCCAAGAAACTAGTGCCCAGTATTTCGGCCCGTTTAAGATCCTGAGAAGGATAAATTCCGTGGTGTACTGGTTAGATCTCCCTCAGTACATGAAGACCAGCCTGACATTCCACATTTCCAGACTTAATCCAGTTCTATATAGTCCCTTGGGACCTCCCATGAGCTTGCCCTGCCCCCTTCCCATATTGTGGATGTTTCTCTGGCCTTTATGGTATGGAGGATCCTGGATTCTCACCACAACCAGGGAGGCACTCCAGTTCCTGGTTGATTGGGGGGGAGCTTCTTTAGCAAGGCAGTGGTCGTCTTGGAGGTGTGTTTGGGGTCGTTATCATGCTGGAACATTGCATACTTATCATGCTCTGCTTCAGTATGTCACAGTACATGGCATTTATGGTTTAAATTTACACTGTTACACAAGCTGTACACTCACTACTTTACATTGTAGCAAAGTGTCATTTCTTCAGTGTTGTCACATGAAAAGTTATAATCAAATATTTACAAAAATGTGAGGGGTGTACTCACTTTTGTGAGATACTGTAAATATAAACCCCACTTCGCCTAAGCATTGTGGTTCAGCAGGGGAATTTCCTTGCCGCACACTTTCAATGTGTCGTAATGAGGGAAAGCCGCTCCTCCACATTCATGACTATTTGGTTTGACCAATTTATTGTCCAAACCTGGAGCTCGGCGGTGGCTTACCACTTCTTCAACATGCTCTGCCCATAGCTCACTATCCCGACTGATGGCGTCACCTGTGAATATGATTGTCTGGTAAATTTCCATCTTTTCCATCTTTCTAAACCATCAATGGATGCATTGATGGACCAGCCAATCACAATGGACAGGCAAAGATGGACTCGATAATCAAAATGTGTTCTCAAAAACGGATTCTCTAATCAAAACAGCTTAAAGATGGACTCGCTAATCAAAATGTCTTAAACATGGACTCACCAATCTATATGTCTTAAAGATAGATTTGCCAATAAAAACACAAGAATTGTGTGACGTTTTGAGTGACGTTTCATTCGCCTAGTAATATTACAGTGTAATATGTGTGCCAGGTAACAGATTCCAACAGCCAGGTAAGTGATGTTTCCTTTTATTCCCAGTTGTTTTTGCAATGATATATATTTAGGTGTATGCTTTGATTAATCTTTATTATAAAAAGTTTTGGAACATTGTATTGTGTGTTTAGGTTTCTGTGTTTTAATTAATCTTTATAAAGTTTTGGAACATATTTATGTGTGTATTTTAATAACCTTTGGAGTATTATATAATTTTTAAATGTGTGCTTTGATTAAATTTAATTTTAATAAGTTTTGGAACATCGTATTGCATGTTTAGGTGTGTGTGCTTTGATTAAGCTTTATTTTAATAAGTTTTGGAACACCGTGTTGCATGTTTAGGTGCATGTGCTTTGATTAATCTTTATTATATTTTGGAATATTTATCATGTATTGAGTGTTTATTATAATTTAATTATCATTCAAATCAAGATGCTGAATTTAGATTTCACACTGCTTATTGTCTCAAAGTGTTACGTTTTCTTGGTGGAGACAAGCGCAGACAAACAGTACAGAGTGCATGTGGCAGACGAAAGACGGAGTATGGCAGGAAATCAAGGTCAGATGATCAGGCAAAAAGGTAATATTGGGATTAGGCAGAATCATATTCAAGAAACAATGCTAATATCTAAACCAGGTTAGCGGATACAAAATTATGGCTTGGTATACGACAGAGACGAGGCTGCTGAGCGTTTACTTCGCGAGACGCTGAAGTTAACGAGGCCTTTTATAACTTTTGGTGCAGCACAGGTGTTCGTACTCAATACTCCGGCAAACTCGAGCGCAGGCACGCCTGGGAAGTGTAGTCCTCGTCCGCCATGTTTGTGGGCGGCACTGTATACTGAGAACTGCAGCTGTGCATTCACCATGGCATAACACAAAGCTTCATAGACATACACAGAACCTACAGTGGGCAAGCCATGGGCAAAAATGTCCAAATAAAACAAATGGAAATTGAAAGAAATCAGGGCTGCTATGAAATAATAACAGTATAATTTATAAAACTGTAAAAGAGAAAACATGCCAATGTAATAGTCAGTGCAATGTGATATTGTCAATGTTTATTCTCAGCAGGTTTTCTACTGCCGCATCTTTTGAGATGTCCAGCCGCAAAACTTTCACAAGGCCATGTGGGATGAGGAGTGGATGTCCCACCTGCGCAACAGACCTCCTCATTGCCAGAAGCAGTAGTATGACCTGTTTCAGAGGGTATTGTAGTGAGCCTAGATAGCGGTTGGCTGAGTACAGACACACAGGAGGCCGTTTCTGAGGCAAAACGTGCAGAATTTATTGAAGTGCAATGAGAGTGTGAGATGCAATGGAGGTGCAGGGGATTGAAATGCTCAGATGCTGGTGTCATCTACGGGGCTGCCGGGGCTGTGCTGGGGCCTTCCAAGCGGCCGCAGTCCCGTTCTGCAGTCAGACAGAGCCACGGGAGCAACCAGGGGGCGAAATCCTTCTTTTCCTCCGATTTCTCTGCAAGAAACACAAGCTAGGTTAACATGCTTGCCTCGGGGGCTCTCTCTCCCTTTGCGCGTGGAGGATTGCCCTTTTATACTTTCCCGTCGGCTGCTGGATGGTGGAGAATTGCTGTGCTGATGATTAGCCCCCAGCCATGTGTGTCAGCGGCAGTCGTGGGAGGGGCGCTCTTTACCTCTTGTGCGCCAGCTGCCAGCCTGTCGCCACAGTATGCATAGGCAAATGTTAATAGGAAAACAGACAAAAAAAATAAGGCCATTTAACATAATCTAAAGGTTGCTTGTCAACTTACAGTGTTTTTATGTTACAGAGAGATGATTGTCCAATGCAGACCTGTGGACAGACATCACGTTTTTGTTGAGTACAGAGCTGTCTTTGTGGATTCCATCTTCCCAGTGTAATTCAGGCTTTGTTTGGATTTGTTTTTTAATAATGAACTGCCTTTTGTCAAGTTTTGATCTTGTTTCTTTTTATTGCACTAAATATGGAACCATATGTGGTTTAAGAACTACCTTGATAAGAGAATCCAGTGTGTGTATGTATAGATATGTCAAGTTTTGTTTTTGGAAATCTCTAAGGGAGTCTCACAAGGTTCAATTATAGCCCCTGTCTTATTTTCTATTTTTATTAATAAAATTGGGAAAGATATGCCTACAGCTAAAGTATATCTTTATGTTGATGTTACTGTGATTTACATAGTTGCCTCTTCTCTGATTCAGGCTGTTAATGAGCTTCAGATTGCTTTTCAAAAGTTGAAAGTTTCATAATATGAGCTTTAGTTGGTAATTAGTGCTAAGAAAACTAAATTTATGATCTTTTCTAGAGCTCACTAAAAGATCTCATATATTGTAGGTAATCATACTTTAGGAAGGGAATCAATTGAAAAAAGTATCATCATATGTACTGTTGTGGATAAAAATGTCATAAAATAAACATGAGGGAGACCTAGTATCCAGTAAAGGGGAGAAGAAGAAAAGACGGGCACCAAGACACACAGAAGCGGTGTGAGGCGGATATTGACTGATATTGAATATTGAATTGGATTCACACTTTAAAGATCTAGGTCTTTAAGACTAATACACTATGGTTTATTAGTCAAAAAGTCAAAAAGAAGTATACGAGCTGAGGAGTGCTAACACACACACACACACACACACACACACACTCTCGTACAGTCAAGGGCGGGCATGTAGACATAACACACACACACTCTCTCTCTCTCTCTCTCTCTCTCTCTCACACACACACATAACATTATAACTTTATAAGAATAATAAAAAGGAGTATTAAGGTAATATCTTAATAGAATACTCTTTATAAAAAATGGAATAATAGGATATGTAGGACAGTAGAAGGGTAATATAATGATATTATGAAGTAGGAAGTACAGTAAACCGTTTTTCAAGCAGTATAACTATATATAAAATAGAGATATAGAGCAAATGTGAAAACAAATTATAAACTAGAAATGCAGGCTCGCAAGGAAGGCCTTAATGTTAAGAGAGAACCATGAGGTGCCGTTTATAAAGGTGGCTGAGTCAAGCTGCCCCCCCCCCCCCCCCCCCCCCGCGAGATAATAGTAAGACCAAGGTCACTCTAGATTGTTTTGTCTCTCCACTTTTTGATTCTACGGGTAATTAAAATCCCTTGGTTTTGATTCTCTGGATTATTCGAAATCCCTTGGTTTTGATTCTCTGGGTTATTCGAAATCCCTTGGTTTTGATTCTCTGGGTTAGTCGAAATCCCTTGGTTTTGATTCTATGTGTAATTTGAAAACCCCTGGTTTTGATTCTATGTGTAATTTGAAAACCCCTGGTTTTGATTCTATGTGTAAGTGGAATAGCCCTTTTCTTGAACATAAGAGTAAGGTAGATGAGCTCTTTTTTAACCCTATTGGTAGGGATATAATAGTCTTTTTGAAACATATGGGTTATTTACTGGGTAAATAGAATATAAATACTGGAGCTTATGCTCAGGGTATCAGATCACTTCTGAGAATTCTCATCGGTGTGGATCTCGTGTGGTGGAACGGAACAATAAATCTAGGACCCTTGCTTCTTCTCACTCACGGCTGGTGTCTTTTTTTCTATCTCCAACTGGGCTCAGAGGTAGATGTAAGTATTGGCTTCTATGTTGAATTTTAAGTGTTTTGGGGTAGTAGGCTAAATTTGAGACAACATTTGGCACCCCAGATGGGACTGGGCTAAGATCTATATGTCTGGAATCTCTCCCGTGGGACTTCGCTCTCTAAGCAACAGATAGGCCGTGTAGGAAGAAGGCATTGCAGACGCCTGTTATTTCAAAGCTCTGTTTTAGTGGTCTGTTGTTACGATTGGGAAGCCCCCGGGGTGGGAAGAAAGACTAAGTTGGTCTCCAAAAGAACCTTGAGTGAGTGAGAAGAGGTAAGAGAAGTGTAGATTGTAGAAGATTGTAATTTTGTAATTGTATAAGGTTCATAAGACTGTGTAAGGAAATGGTATATGTGTTGTGTGAGTGAAAGTCCTGCAATACCGCTGGAGGAAAAAAAAAAATAAGACTCCAGGGCTGAGATAGAAGGCAGGTGGAAAATGAGGCCTCGAACCCCAGATACCAGCTACTAAAAGTGTGGCGATTGCTTAGTGGGGACCCCTAATACTGCTGGTGAAAGATTCCAGGTCTGAGATAGAGAGGGGAATAAATCCTGGGCCCAGGTCTGGGTCGCGCAATACAGCATGCCTGGTGTATGAATGGAATGTGTACTAACAAATGTGTGTGCTTATAATATATGTGCTTATAATATGAGTGCGGTGTGAGAGCGTGTAAGTTTTGGAGACAGGGAAAAATGTATTTATTAGTGCTCTGAACAAGAGCTCCATACCTAAAGAGATATGTGTGTTGGATAAGCTTTAAAAAAATTAGTGTCGGGGAAAGTTGGATTTAATTTGTATGACTGTAAGCTTCATGCATACGGAGCTGGTGTGGAGGTGCTTTATACTCTGAAACCTCAAGTAGTAACATAAATAGGTGTAATAGTGTGGAATACAATGTGTGTATGTGAGCTTGCCGGCGTTGTTGATAGAAAGGGGTGTATGTGTGTGTTCCTATCTGTTCTTATCTGCGCAAGCAGGCCTGCCGTCTGTGTGGAAAGGAAAAAAAAAAGGAAAAGAAGAAAAATGTGTGTGTGCGCGCACTTCAGATTGAGCTGAGTAACACAGAACAGTGTGAGATTTTATTAATTTTTTTTATGTTTTGAATCTGGTACAGACTTTCGGTGAGTCGGGTGTGACTGTGTGTATAATTAATTTGGTATCAATAACTGCTGTATGAGTGTTTTAAAAATGGGGGAGCAGTTAAGAACATTGTAAATATTTTAGACATCTGCCTGATTGCCCGTTGTGTAAATCAGAACTTTTAGACCTGTAATATATAAAAACATATGCCCAGATTGTGTGATCCAGGGAAAAAGGAAGACTGAAGGCGGAAAAAAGGTGTGCATTTTCAGGCCCCAGAAGCCATTGTTGAGAAATGAATGAGTCAGACGCTCGAAATGTGGAGGAGAAAGTCCATTTGGACCTTTCATTTATATTCCATAAATTAAGTTATAATAAAGGGTTTCTCTTTTATGATGTGTGAGCAGAGAGATAAAAATAATAATAATAATAATAATAATTTGTCTATATGGCTCGTTTCATTCAGTGCCTTGTCTATAAATCCCTGCAAAGATGTTAGGTATAATATTTGTAGCATTTTAGTAACTATTGTTATACAACTTGAAGTTAGTAAGTTATAAAAAATTGTGTTCACAATTATGGTAATTAAGTACATAACACTTAAATTCCTTTTAAATAATGTGGAAAAACTAGTTGGAACAACATGATTTTTATGAGTAATTAAGTTAAAAACTTGTGTTTATTATACAGATTATTAAATGAGTTTTAATTGAATACATTTGACTGTAGGGGTAAAGGTGATTTCTCCAACTCAGTGTAGTTCGTTGGTTGAAATTAATTTAAAGTTGTCAGAACTCAAAAATGATTGGTGTTTTGCAAAACTGTCTGTGTGGTTCACCTGAAAGAGTTTTAGGTGTGTTTATTGTTTGTTTAGTATTATGGTGTTACTGTGCGTGTTCCAAGTTATGGGGTAACTCCTCAGTCTCCTGGCATGACACCAGACTGGATTAAGACCGTGTTGAGCGGATTGTATACAGTTCCATATTTATTTCCATATATAGATTGTGGCTGGTCAAAAGCATGCGTGCTGGAGCTCCAAAGCATTCTTTTAATTTTAATTTGAATTCCGTGTGTTTCCCTGTTTGGAAACTGAATGAAAGTGTTTTTAGTTCCATGATGACGGTTATCTAAAACACAGAGCGCGCAAGAGAGGGAGGGAGCGCTTGCGAGAGATTTCTTTTTCTTCCCCTTTTTCCAATCCTTTAGTTATCTCACACTCTACATTAAAGTCAAGGTGACTCAATATATATATATATATATATATATATATATATATATATATATATATATATATATATATATATATATGAGCGTAAACATATTCCTGTAAAAATTAAAATCAATCAGTATTTTTTGATGTTATCAGTCCGGAGAGAACTTTAATAATATTTTATGTGTTGTGCATTGTGCCACATAGTTTCTTCTGCACAGGCATATCGACATCTTTGCCTGACTAATGATAAAATTGATCAGCTGACATGTGAACCTGTTCGTTTTGAGTGATGTACTTAACATATTAATAAAAAAAAAAAGCTGAAAAGTAAAACAGACCCGAGGTTACAGTCTCTCCCCGTATCAGGCTAGGTCACATCCTCCCTGTTGAGATAATGTTGAGCCTAAACATTTGGTTTTAGAGAACGCTCTACCTTCATGAACTGACTCGCTAACAAGAGCTGGAATAACCATAACTAATTTGTGTATCGGTGATTCCTATACGGGTACGTGTCTGTACATTGTTAAGCAGTGTAAGTGTGAATTCTTCTGGTGTGTGGTATTTATGTTGCATAATGAGGAATAATTTCTGCATATTTTCTCTTTAAATGCTGGTTATGTCCAGTGATGAGTAATTAGTAAAGATCGGATGGCCGTAGTAGTCTGCACATTTTTAACTCTCTGTAAGGTGTTGTACGCCTGTTACAGATGTGATATCTGAGTCCGTACCATTAGACTAAGGTGGTGATTACTTAATGTGGAATTCGGGTTTTGCAGGGAGTACGAGTATCTGGATTAGGCAGCCTTGCATAATGGTTCCTTTTGCCGACATGTTGTGCTGATATGAGTCTGGGAGTTAGTTTAAGTACAGTCCCTTTATAACAGTGTAGTTTGAAGTGATTTGTTTCTCTTCTGAACCGTAGATTGGTGAATAGAATAAAGTAGTTATGCAAATATATATATGTGTGGGTGTGTATATGTATGTGTATGTGTGTGTGTATATATATACATATGTGCTATACGGTGTGCTATGGATATGTCATACAAAGTATACGAGTTGCAGTATTTAAATGATACAAAGCAGTGGTCACAAACTCGAGGAATGGAGCATATACTGCACAATCTGTGAAGTGAATTGATAAGTCGTTATACGGTAGCTGAGAACCGGATGCAGGTGTGTGTGATCTGGGAGTTGCAGTCCATGGCAGCCAGCCATGTTTGTGGACCGCAGTGCAGGATGGGAAATGTGGTTTGTGACATGAGTAGATTTAACACTACCTTAATATGGTCAAATACAGTTTAAATGAAATTGATACATTTATAGGACAAATCTTATGCCTTTCACAATTGGGTGCTCAGTCAAGGTAACAACTTGGTGGTAAATTGAAACAAAGCTCATAGATGATAAATTTTATTTTAAGTTAAATACATATTCACATTCCTCCAAAGTGAGCAACATTTAAATGTCATGTATGAAGGATCTGAGTGATATTTTGAGTGTGGTACAGTTATAAGTTAATAAGAGACAAAGGGGTACATGCATGTCCACCATTTAGACTAAACACTAGTGTTGTACACATAAAACCAAATTCACTCGGTTGTTTTGAATGAAAATTAGGGGGATAAAAGTGACTAGAGGACTGTAAATACATAACTAGATCTCAACCTCATCTACTCTATTATTGGGATTATCACTCGTTGGCACAGATGGGATATTAATATGTTAGGTTAGTGTACACCGCAAATTTTTAGACTAAAGGGATTTTGTTTTCCTTTCTCAATATCTTTCTGGTAAATGAAAATCAGGAAGGGATAAGAATGTATCATTGCCAATTGGGTTTGTATTTTTAAAGTCAACAGACTAGAACTATTTTATAGGTTAACTAAACATGAGAATGGAAGATCCCTTTATGAGAGGTGTTATTCATTTCATTAGAGCAGTAGAGATTACTTTAGTGATTTTTAAAATGATTTGATAGACCAACATTATTTAATCTCTGCAGCAATATTTCCTGACCCACTGTGTCGACTAAAATCGACAAACAGGGAAGTGCAGAAGGCACCGTGACATTGTTTTAGGACTTTCAAAACAACGGTTGTGCTGATATGTTTGTATGACCTTGACTGATAGGTCTGACCTAGACTGATAACATGTCAACGGTTCACGGAAAAGGCTTTCTAAAAGGGACATAGGACAGGAGGCTTTGGGATTTGACTGTAATGATCTAATATAGTGGGATTTCCCTGGTTTAATAAATAAACAAATAAATAAGCTGATTTCCAAATTTCTGGTATAACCCCGTTGTCTAATGGAAGATTAAAGTGACAAGTTAAAAGAGATGAAATAATATCAACTGCTAAGTTTAGAAATACTCCACACAATCAGGGCCTTGTATTGGATAATTTGAGTGATCTGTAAACATCAGAAGTCCTAATACGTTAAAAACTGAACTCCTCATTTTGAGTTGTTTTTGAATGGCTTTCTGCTTTATTAAAATCAGGGTACAGTAAATCACTTGATAAATATTCACCGTTTTAATAGGCCTAGATCTGGGGCATAAATTAAACATTTAATGATGGGTTTTGCAGTTGTGTGTTCCCAATTGTCTGTCTCCAGTTTCCAAAGTGGGCGGTGATGATGGCACCCCTCATCCTGAACTTGCTAACATACCTGGCACATTGTGGGCTACATAAGGTTGAAGCACGGCAAGTAACATGTACACTGTAATAAGCTAAAGTGAAGTATAGTCATCCTGTGTCCTGTAAACAATATCTTCAATCCTCAGAAAAGGATGAAGGGACATGCCCACTTAGTCTAGCATTACTACAGCAAGCTGTGATAACACCTTTCACACAAAATGCGATAAGTTCTGCAATACAACCAACCCACCCAGTAACCTTTAGTTATAGTATGATGTATATAGAATTTATATATATATATATATGTATATATATATATATATATATATATATATATATATATATATATATATATATATATATATATATATATATATATATATAAGATGTCCCAACTGTAACATTATTGATCAGCGCTTTTTCCAAGTGACTGCATGTGAGAGCTCAAGGTCGTTACTCCCCTTAACATTCCTAGATCAATGGTACACCTGGGAGCGTCTCCTTTGGGGGCTGTGGGCTGTGGTCATAGACTACCTTGCACGCTCCCAAGGCCGACAGGACATAATTGGGGTCATCCTCCGCCCCATAAAAGCACAACAAATGTTCCTGGACGTTATCAAGTATGGTCTGCAGTGGATCACTGATTGCTCTCTACAGGACAACATCCTGAGATCTGGGTGTTCTTTGGACAAGCCTGATATTGAATGGACTTATGCTCTGCACCTGTACTATGGCTGGCAAACAACAACAAAGACTGTGTCTTACATGTGACTGAAGGGGTTGGGCGCTGCTGGGGGGGTCCCGGCTCAGGAGAGTGGGGCGCTTACAAGGCTGTAGTTTATGTATTGAAAACATTGGATTTGGTGGCACAAGGATTGCCAGCACGGGGCGTGCCGTGGCTGGAGATGCTCTCTTAGTGCAGATCACTGGGAAAATTGCTCTCTCACACATCGATCTTATGTTCATAACACCAGGACATATCTATTTTGAAAGAACAGGATATGGGGATTATGGGGTTAATCTATGTGCCACCCAAAATGAAATTCTTAAACCTATTAGTGTGCCTAACACACCAACTGTAGTGTTGCAGTGCCTAATTAATTCTGTGGAGCCAGTCACTGAGAACACTCACGATTGCCTAGCCGAAATTCACATTTCCTCGAGCTTAAAAGTTTCGGGTCTGAAATTTCACAAACATTATGAACACCCTGATCTGCCCAATGGGCTGAATTGAAATCTATCACTACAGAGTGCAACCTGGTTAAGGGTAGAATTGTTAATATATATAAATATACAGATAAATACTGAGGTTTAGGCCCATGGATTGTGTCGTCTGTTTGGAGTTGTTTGAATGCAATGTGGTTCTAGAAAAAAAAGTTGTTTTGAGCCAACAGTACTTAGGTATTTGATTGGATGATAGGCTTTCTTTTAAAGATATTGCACGTTTAATGAATGAATAAGCTGATTGTTAGGTTGGGATTTTACTATTGTAATAGGGCATGTTTTAATTGAGCAGTTAGGAAAAGTCTTGTTCAGGCTACACTTTTAAGTGTTCTTTATCACCAGACATCAGTATTAACTCAAGAAATCTGGAAATATAAAGAATTCATAACATTTAAATCCATAAATAAAGTTATGTGTAATAAAGTGGAAGGACACAGGAAAAAAGTATTGAACACACTAAGAAAAAGCAGTTTTCCGTTTTAATTTATTTTATTCATTTTCATATGATTCATTTACATGTGATTCATATTCATGTGATTCATTTACATGTGATTCATTTTCATGTGATTCATTTACCTTTTCTCTTCTCTCCTCCCTTCCCTTTCCCAAATATTTCATTGAGAAGAAGAAAAGAAGAAAAAAAAACGAAACAAAACAAAGGAAAACAAAATTAAAAGTACCAACCCCCGGCTCATCATGGCTACTCAATAACTGTTGCTGGTTATATAAATATTCTAAAACCCAAGAACAGGCACAAAAATTTAAGTGGGAAGTGTCTGTAACTCCATAAAGTATACAATAAAGGGATGCCATTTATATATATAAAAAAATAATAATAAAAATAAATAAATAAATAAATAATTCATCTAATTTAGGAGCGTATACAATACCTGTCTTTCATTAGGGTACCAGCAACTATAATATATCTACCGTTCGCATCAGCGATAACGTTAGTGGATGAAAACTGTAACCTTTTTTCAATTAAAATAGTGACCCCTCCTACTTTCAAATTAAAGTTTGAGTGGAAGACGTTTCAAATATGTAAAAACCTTAGAACTCTTGACAGGATTACCTCTGACGTTCCAACAAATAAATCTTAAAGGCGTGCCTGTCCCAGCCGGAGTGGGACCCCCCCTCCCCCGAAAAAGCAGTTTTCCAAGGCAAGGTAAGGCAAGGAACCAGCTGAAATCTACCTCACTCTATTCTACCTCCTATCTGTGCAAATTAATATCAGCAGGGTTAGTAAATTTATGATCTATAAAAAGGCTTTTCATTACCAAGGTATCACACAAGAAACATCTTATGATGGGTAAAAGCAAAGAGTTCTCCCAAGACCTTCGGAACCTTATTGTTGAAAAACATATTGATGGAATCGGATACAGATGCATTTCAAAACTTCTGAATCTTCAAGTAAGCACCATTGGGGCCATTATCCGCAAGTGGAACAATATCACTCTGTCATCAAGCGACTATGCACCTCGCAAGATTTCTGACCAGGGAGTCAGAAGAATAGTCAGAACAGTAGCCCAAGAGCCAAGGACCACTCGGAAAGAGTTCCAGAAACACTTGGAGGCAGCAGAAAAACAATTGAAAAAACAATACGTGATGTACTCCCCTGCTCACGGTCACCCCACAAGACTCCATTACTAAAGAAAAGGCATGTTGAAGCTTGTTTAAAGTGCTATAACTCATTTGGACAAGCCTATGAAAAACTGGGAGAGTGTAGTCTGGTCAGACGAGAGCAAAATTGAACTTTTTGTCTGTCATACTGCACACTATGTTTGGAGAAGAAAGGGCACTGCACATCACCATAAAAACACTATACCAACAGTGAAGTTTGGAGGTTGCCTCATCATAGTGTCGGGCTGTTTTTCATCGCAGCGTACTGGCAATCCTCATTTATTTGAAGGAACTGTGAATGGAGCCCTTTATCAGAAGATTCTTGAGAATAATCTGCTGCCATCCACCAGAATGATGAACATGAGTCAAAGGTGGACCTTCCAGCAGGACAACGACCCAAAGCATACAGCAAAGGAAACTCTCAATTGGTTTCAGAGAAAAAAAATCAAGGTGATAGAATAGCCCAGTGAATCACCTGACTTAAATCCAATTGAACAAGACTTAAAGACAATATTATTAGAAGAATGGGCCATAATTACACCTGAATACTGCAGCCGATTAATTTATTCATACAATAAGTGTCTTGAAGCTGTCATTACAAACAAAGGTTTCTCCTTAGAAACCTAAGGTTTCTTCTTAAATAAATTTCAGTTAGTGTGTTCAATACTTTTTTCCTGTGTCATTCCTCTTTATTACACATGACTTAATTTATGGACTTTAATGGTTGGATTTCTTTATGTGTGTGGATTTCTTGAGTTAGCACTGATGACTGGTTAAAATTTCATGTGAATAGCCTCATTGGAAATATATTTACTGGAAAAAATGTTGATGCATCCAATACTTATTTCCCCCAGTGTATAATCAAGCACTACACACCCTGCAGAATAAAATTATAAAAACAAATTTTATTCCTTTATAATTTTCTGATTGCTCCTTCTCTTCTGTTTCTGAGCTGTCTGACTGAAGCTTCAGCTCAAATGTAATAATAGATGAGGTCCCGAGCAAGAGACAAAGACTTAAGATTCATGTGATGCATTGTCTGCTAAACAGGTTGGAACAAAGCTTGATTCTCATTGGTTTCTTAAACATTTTTTTCACTCTGAGTCTTAGAAAGCTGTTCCCTTTCAAAGGGAACTCCACATTGCGTTAGCGCAATGCTGTGGGAAGTGCCCTTGCGCGTGACCAGTATCTGAAGCTTGTGTAACATCATGCCTATTTATAGGCCTGCCGTGATCAGGTGATGTGGCAGTTAAGCATGTTGGGTGATAAAAACAGCACCTGTGAACCGTGCCGTCAGCCTTATTATCTTCAGTGAGAAGAGAGCATCATATAAAGAGCTGCATGAACTGATTACTAAGGCTGAATGAGCTTTTTTTCTCCCAGTGAAAATAAATCCCCCCCACTGCAGAAAGCTCCACTTTTTTCCAGAAGTGCATGACAAAACATCACGCTTCTGGGGGAAAACCATGCAAAAGCCATATTTAAAACCCTGCAATGACGGATTATTTGGCCATCGTGGGGAATGAACCGCATGGCTATTTCGCTATGCTGAATGTGGAGGAGGCACTTGCGAGCTACCTCTGTCCATTGATGGCAGTGTGGTAACTACTGCCAAAAGTGTCTCAATCGGGTCTGTCTACCATAGAAAAGGGTTACCGGGTCTAGTTCAGAGCCCCCCCGGTTCAGAGGTGTGCTCACCACAGTAGTCAGCACAGAGCACAGCCCGATGTTAGTGCAGGAAGTAAGATCCCCTTGGACAAAGGAGCCATAGAACATGAAGTACTCCGTTCCCTGAGGGAGGGAGGTTTTTACAGCTGTTATTTTCTTGTCAGCAAAAAAGATGCGAGTATGCAGCCAATTTTAGATCCGTGTCATCTGAAATGTATCTTCGGACATACAGGTTCAAGATGCCGATGCTCAAACTTATCGTTCCACAGATTCATTGTGAGGACTGGTTTGTGAATATAGATCTAAAAGATGCATATTTCCACATAGAAATATTGCCCAGTCAAGGAAGTTCCTGAGGTTTGCCTTTCGAGGCAACTCATACCAATATCAGGTTCTTCCCTTCAGGCTAGCTTTATCCCTTCCCACCTTCACAAAGTGCATGGACGTCACTCTGGCTCCATTGTGACTCCAGGGCATCCGTGTACTAAACTACCTGGACTACTGGTTAATTCTAGCACTATCCAGGGAACTGTTCTTGTCCATATGAAGAGCTTGGGGCTTAGTTGAACCTCAGAGAAGTATGCTGTCTCCAATGCAGAGGACCACGTTTCTAGAGGTTATAAGGATTCTACAATGATGAGGGCATTTCAATCCCCAGTGTGCATAGGGTCAATCCAATCAACAGTGAGCAAGGTAAAGCTAGATCTCAGCATCCCCTCCAGTCTCTATGAGAGACTGTTGGGGCTTATGCCAGCAGCAGCCAACATTATACCTCTGGGCCTATTGCACAGGAGACCGCTTCATTGGTGGCTGAAGAGTCGGGGGTTTTGTCTGAGGATGAAACCTCTGAGAGTAATCAGTGTCACGTGGTGATTCCTACGTGCTCTGGGAACTTGGAGGTGTCCCCGATTTCTAGTCTTGGGTCACACTCTACTTGAGTCTCCTTATCGCAAGACGGTAATGCCAGACACCTCCCTCATGGGCTGGGTCACAGCCTTAGATGGCTGTCCAGCTCACGGTCTCTGGAGTGGCCTTCATCTGGAGTGGAATATAAATTGCCTAGAAATGCATACCGTGTTTCTAGCACTGAAATTCTTTCTTCCTCAATTGAGAGTTCACCATGTGTTGACAGACAACACAGCGGTGGTCTCACATTTCAACCACCAGGGATGATTATGTTTTCGCCCCCTGTTCAGGCAGGCGCAACTAATTCTTCTCTGGGCAAACGGAAACTTTTAGTCAGTGAGTGCACTGTACATTCTGGGCAACTGGAATGTGAGGCAGATATCCTGTTGAGGCAGGGGCAAGGCCCAGGGATTGGTGGCCCCATCCTCAAGTGGTGGAGTCCATATGGCGGAGGCTCGGCCAAGCGGAAGTGGATGTGTTTGCCTCAGTGTAGATAACTCACTGCCCACTGTGGTTTGCCCTCACTCCTCCCACACCATTGGGGCTGTATGCCATGGTGCACCTGTGTGCCAAGGTCACGTTGGTACATTGTTCCTATGATCGGTCTGCTGCCACACGTTCTAGCAAGACTGTTCTAGCGAGAGTTCGCCAAGACTGTCTACGTCTGCTGTTAGTAGCACCTTATTGGCCAGCTCAAATAGAGTTCTCAAAGATAATATCCCTTCTGGACGGCACTTTTGGATGATTCCCATGCACAGGGATTTACTGTCTCATGCCAGAGGGCTGATTTATCACCCTCAGCCAGTACTATGGAAACTGTGGGACTGGCCCCTGAGGGGCACCAGCTCATAGATTCCAGTCTCACAACTGTGGTTATAGAGACCATGTTGAACACTAGAGCACCATCACAAGGAAATTGTATGTGCTCAAGTGGCGACTTTTTGTCTCATGGTGTAAGGAACGTCAGCAAGACCCAGTGAACTCTGCAATAGCTACAGTCCTGGAGTTCTTACAAGGACATTTCTCAGCAGGGTTGGCTCCTACATCAGGGTCTTCCTGACCATTATTTTGGCAAGCCACACCCCTTTTGACGGAGCCTCTGTGGTGCAACATCCTCTAAGTTCAAGGTTTATGCGTGGTATCAGGCAGCTGAGGCCCATCTGCAGACCACACATACCTTCCTGGGACCTTTCTGTGGTCCTGGAAGGTCTGTCAGGTGCCCCATTTGAGCTCTTAGAGTCAGCCTCAGAGAAGGTTCTGACTCTAAAGGTAGTTCTTCTGCTGGCCCTGGCATCTCTCAAGCGAGTAGGAGATCTATAAGCTCTCTCTGTTGCCCCTTCCTGCCTTGACCTTTCCCCTGGATTAGCCAAGGCATTCCTATATCATAGGCCGGATTTTATTCCTAAAGTGCCTACGTCTGCTGCCCAGCCAGTAGTGCTGCAGGCTTTCTGCTCTCCTCTGTACTTCACACCAGAACAAGAGAAATTGCACCCACTGTGTCTAGTAAATGACTGTTTAAAACGGTTGTTAAAAAGTGGCTGAAATTGAAATGAATTCTTCATAGGCATTCCCATCTGCATTAACCAGTGAGAAGATACAATTGCTTCTTAAATTTAGTTTTCTCTGTGGCTGTAAATTATTCTTGTCTAATGTTCAGTTTCTTTATCTCAACCATAGTTGTGCTGCAGTTTGCAGTAACATCTCTGTCACCATCAGTGTTGGCAGCTGTGCCTCCTTGCATCAGAAGAGCACAATTTATAGCTTCTACCTCACAATGGATAAGCCTCTCACCCCATGCCAGGCAAATCGCTTCCTCTGGGCATTTGATTAACTTTTCAAAGCACATTTTTTGTTTAATTTGCCTTGTACTGATGCATTTATGAATTTTCTTTTACACATTTCTGCAGACAATAGTGTATAATATTGATGTGCAGAAAGGATGTTTGATGTGTGAAGGAGTCACCCAGAGTTATAGACTTGAGTGCCAGACTGCTAAACCAGACAGTAGCGCTCTCCCTCTATGAATAATAGAATAAAACAATGCTGACCTATTTCATGTGTCAGAAACTGTATCCCAGCAGTCAGCAGTTGATTTCATATTTAAGAGTTGAACATGGTTACTATTAGGGTTGCACCGATACTGATACCGGTACTCAGATGTCGGCCCGATACTGTGCTCATGTACTCATACTTGTAAAACTACGCTGATACAACCGCACCGATACCACTTTATGGCAACGTGACATAGCCTAACCTCTCGTCAGTTGAGCAGGTAGTTGGAAGAGGAGCAATGTCAGCAATTTGGAGATATTTTAAGATAAGTGATGATGATAAAATTAGAGCAGACTGCAAACTATGCTCTGCTAAACTGTCAAGAGGAGGGGTAAAAAATAGTTCATTAACGCAAGCAATTTGATTAAACATCTAAAGAACAAACATAACGCAGAGTGCAAAGAGTTTGCTAATGCTAGCAGCGGGAAACAGCAACAACCAACTTTGCAGCAAATGCTGGAGAAGCCAGAGAAAATGTCCAAAGACAACCCTCTGGCAGTAAAGATAACAGAAGCTTTTACCCAGTTCATTGCTCTTGATGACCAGCCATTGTCAGTTGTAGATAATAAAGGATTTTGTCGTCTTCTTGGTGTATTTGAGCCAAAATATGAGATTCCTGGCCGTCACCACATTACAGATACCACATTACCAAAGCTGCATGACTTAGTGAAAAAGCACATCAGGAACCTGTTGCAGGACATTTCGGCCATCAGCTTCACCACTGATATTTGGACTAGCAGTGTCAGCCAAATGTCTCTTATAAGTTTAACAGCACAGTGGATTGATTAGGATTTTACTCCCCAGAGAGTCGTTTTACCAGCAACGCAGTTTAGGTGTTCGCACACTGACCAAGCCATAGCAGGTGTGTTTGATGACATGCTTCAGATGTGGGGCAGTCTGAAAAGTGTGAAAGACTCATATTGGTACTTGGTATTGGCAAGTACCCAAATGTAAGTACTTGTACTTGGTCTGAAAAAAGTGGTATCGGTACATCCCTAGTTACTATCCTGGACCTAAGTTCTAACTGTTTTGTTCTCAGCAAGGGTGCATACATCAGTTCGTAACATATGCAGGTTTTCAGAAGCACCTTAATAGTGTTCATAGCAATGTTCAGCAAACTGTTGTATGTTCTTTTAGTGAGCCAGTTGCAACTTCATCTCAGGCGCATGCTTTGGTGGACCAATTTAATCCCCAAAGTCAGTGTAGCTCTTCCAATGTTTCTTTTGAGAGCAATGATCCAGGATTTCCTAAAGATCCAACCAAAGAAATGTGTTCATCCATCGTGGCCAAATTACAGGGGAGTGGGATTTCCAACAGTTTGGTATCCTCAATTGTAGGAGATTTGGAGGAACTAAGTGAGCTTCGTTCACAAGCAAACTGTACCAATATTTCTGCTTTACCTACAACTGACCACAACCAATCTGTGATAAAAAAAAAGACCCATTCACTAATCTAAATACAGAATAGAAGCGAAATAAATATTTAAAATGGGGAAATGTCAAGCCAGTAGAAGTAACACTGGGACTGAGGTATGACAACCGGCAAAATCAGAAATCTGGTACTTATGATTAAATACTTATGAAGGATAATTTCATATATGTGCCATTTTTAGAAACATTGAAGTTCTTGTGCAGAAACTTCGTGTAAACACAACGTGTAAAGTCATTTTTTCCCCGTATTGCTGAAGGCTCCCAATAGGGGTGTTTTGAAGGATAATATTCCACCTTCAATTTCCTCCCAGCTTTCAATCTTGGCTGCAACTTCTAGTACTGGAAATTCGGGTAGATCAGTCTCCCCATTATAAGTTTCCAAGGCGAGTCTGTAGCTCTGTGGTAACGACTCAGCAATTTGAGTCAAAATTTTCTCTGCCACTCGGATTGATCTTATGCCCAATCTCCTTGCGAAAAAATATCCATATCCTGATATCCATTCGCCTCTAGGTATCACGTGTCCAATTTTTGTGGTTTTTGAAGCCCATAGACTTTTTCTGAATGACAGGTCTCTAAAAATGTCCAGGTTCAGAGCAGAGTTGAAGAGTAGTGGCTCTTCTCTTTGCCACATGCTTTGGGCGTTGTTTGATTTCCTAAAAAACTTAAAGAGTGTCCATGCTTTTAGGAGCGATCTATAAAATGGTGTTAGTCCTGACAGATCCAGCTTGTTTATATCCATCAGGAACAAGTGATGCTCTAGCCCCATGTTGCCTGCTTTCTTCAATAAGGCACATGCTATCCCAGCCCAGCTCACGTCCTTCCCGTAGAGTCTCTGAGCTACTTGGAGTCTGAAAGTTTTCACTCTAGCTCTGATGTCCACTAGACCTTGTCCTCCTTCTAGTCTGGGCAGATACAACACCGGTGCTTTCAACCAGTGTTGGCCTGACCAGAAAAAGTCCACCAGACATGAGATCTCATGAGATCTTCTGGGGGGTCGAGGATCATCGCTTTGTGCCACAGAGAAGAGGCCACAATGTTGTTACATATAAGTACCCTTCCCCTGTAGGACAGCTGGGGTAGCAATCGTTTCCAGTGAGACAACCGTGCATGTGTTTTCTCCAGCAGGCCCTCCCAATTTTGCTTTCTGTATTCATCTGTTCCTAAAAAGACTCCTAAATATTTAAACCTTGCCCTTCCCCATTGCAACCCATCAGGAAGTGATGGATTTTTAACAGATTGACCACACCACACGGCATCGCTCTTACGCCGGTTGATTTTTGCAGATGAAGCTTTTCCATAACACTCCAGGGCATATTTTACCACCTTAACATCACCTCTAATTAAAACTGTGATATCATCCGCATATGCAGATAATTTAGTGGGTTGTTGGGAGTTTAGAGTGTTGATTTGTAGACCAGTTAATTCTTTCCTGAGTTTATATAGCAGGGGTTCAATAATTATGCTGTAAAGTTGGCCAGACAGGGGACAGCTGTGCCTGATACCCCTCTGAGCCTTTCCAGCAATGCTTAAGCTACCGGCCATTTTTATCATAAATGGAGCTTCAGCATATAATAGCCTTATCATTGAGATAAAATTTTCACCAAAACCAAAAGCCTTTAAGGTGTTAAAAAGAAAAAACGTGTTTGACCCGGTCAAAAGCTTTCTCCTGATCTAATGATAAAAAAAACCCATTTCGATCTTGTTGTTATAGGCATAGTCATACAAGTCCCTTACTAGATGCAGATTATCTGTAATAGATCTGTCTTTTATACAAGATGATTGGTCTTTGTATATGATTTTGTGCAGTATGTCATTTGCTCTGTTTACCAAACTTTTTGAAAAGATTTTGTAGTCTGAACACAAGACTGCTAGAGGTCTCCAGTTCTTTAAGAGTGTCAGGTCTCCTTTTCTGGGAAGCAGTGTTAAAATTGCACGCTGGAAGCTCTTGGGAAGGTTTTTTTCGGTGATACTTTTTTGAAGGACTTCGAGACAGTCATTTCCTAGAACAGGCCAAAAGGCCTTGAAGAATTCAGCAGGCAGTCCGTTGTTTCCAGGTGCTCGGCCTACAGAGAGTCCCATTACTGCGGCTGTGACTTCTTCGTAGGTTAGTCCAATCTCTAAGGAGTTTTTCTGCTCCGATGCTAGAGCTGGAAGGTTACAAAGCAGTTCATTCCTACATTGCTCGTCTGAGTTTTCAGAAGCATATAAGCTTGAGTAATAGTCCACAGCGATCTTTCACATCTCCGTAGGGTTTGAGGTGTCTCGACCATTACAGTCTTTTAAAACGTACATCATTTTCTCATTATTTTTTATGCTCTAAGTTAAAATAAAAAGAAGTGGGAGCATCCATGTCTCGTGTTGTTAAAAAGCAACTTCTTACAAGAACTCCTTTTACTCTTACATTTAAAATCTCAACAGGTTAGACTTTTCAGTCCACAGGTCTTTAAGGTGTGCAGAATCATTTTTTGTCATGCTTTGTTCTATGGCAATAATCTCTCTCTCAAGACATTCCACTTACTTTTTTTTATACAAAATGTAGAATATGATAGGTATTGTTGACAGAAGTTCCTTATTTGTACTTTCCCTACCTCCCACCATTGTATGCAATTTTCATAAAAAAAATTCTCTCACTTTTCCAAGACTCCCAGAAAAATAAAAAAATCTCACAGAAATGTTTATCTTGTAGTAACTTGATATTGAAATGAGTATAATAACTTTTTTGTTTTGTTGTTTGTAAGGTACACTCCATGGTGACAAGTTTATGGTCAGATATTGGGGTAGGAGAGATGTTGCATTTTAGAACTCTGTTCCTCATATCACGTGATGTATAGAACCTATCCAACCTTGCAGCAAAAATCTTTCCATCACTTATTTTACCCATGTATACTGACGTGTAGAGGGGTTATGTTCCCTCCATACATCAGATAGGTTTAGGTTTTTGATCACATTGCCTAAACGAGTGGCACTCTGTGCGTGAGGTTCCTCATTATTTCGGTCCTTTGTAAAATCTAAAGTGCAATTAAAAAGATTATGAGGTCTTCTGCATGTTGTTGTTGTCTTAAAAAATTCTCTAATTTATTAAATAGACATATCCGCTCTATGCCTATGTTTGGGGCATAGATGTTCACAAAGAGAAAGTTAAGCTTACTGATTTCTGCCCTCACAATCAATAGTCTCCCTGGTTCAATTTCGTTTTTTGACAGAATTTTTACTTTGACAGTAGGAGAGAAAAGAACTGCCACTCCGGCACTCAGGTTTGACCCATGACTGAGGACCATTTCTCCTTCCCACCATAGGCCCCACTCAGCCTCATTGTTTGGGTCACTGTGAGTCTCTTGAAACAGGGTCACACTTATATATTTTAGCTGTACTATCTCAGAAAGTAACCTGAAGAAAGAGAAAGTACGTAAAAAGAGAAAGTTAATCATCATCATCATTATCATTGTGTTTGCGTTTTTCCTTTGCCTTTGCCCTCGTTATTCTTTCATTCCGTTTGTTTCCTTTGTCTAATGGAAGTCAGATGCTTATTTAGTCTATATCTCTTCTTTTGTGAGAGCCCTTCATAGTTACTTGTTTTCCTTGCCATTATAACAGATGCAATGAATTTTTCAGGATCTGAAAAAAAGTCACTGAGTTCTACACCTGTTTTTCCTTTTGTCTCATCTAAAACGTAGTTGATCTGTTCAGGGGTATACAAATCTTGTTCAGCCACACTTCTCACATCTGTATCTGACCAGTGTTCTCCATCTCTCGACCCATCATCTGCACATTGGGACATTTCATATAACTCATCAGCACATTATCTTCAGAGCCTCCTGCTTGTTCACACATTCCTTCATTACCTTCCTGTACTTCCCTCTTATCAGTCTCATCAGTTACAATCTCAGAGTCACTATCCGGCTGTTCAACACTCCTAACATCTACATTAGCATCACTCACCTCCTCTGAGGTACCTTCCTCCTGTGTCTCAGTGCTTTGTTTTTCCAAGTCCTGTTGATGTTCATTCTCGCTTTCCACATTTCCACATGATGTAGATGGCCACTGGTCGTCTTTATGTGGGCATGTAAAACGCTTGTGCCCTAGCTCACCACATACAAAACACTTCAGATTTTCAGTACTTGCATAAATCATGTAAGCATTCTCTTCCTGTTTAACTCAGAAGGAGACTTCTAGAGTGCGCTCCGGCGAATTCAAAAACATAAAAACCTGGCGGCGGAAAGAGGTAACGTGTTTAAGTGGGATGTTTTCACAGCCTAAAGGAATCATCCTTACTGGTCTTGCTATCTTCCCAAATCTTTGCAACTCTTTTGTGATTGCGTCACTACTGATAAAAGGTGGAACGTTCAAAATGGTAATCTTAGTTGCTGGAGTGGATAGAGGGGTGATCTGTATATACACTTCCATAACCCATATTCCACTCACAGTCAGCTGGTTAATCAGCGCTTTGGATTTTAAAAACACAACGACCGCTTTGTTCATTCTTGAAGCAAAAACAATGTTGTCGAAACCAAGCTGTTCTCCCACAGCTACAAGTAGCTCCTCTATCGTTACTCCAGGCTCTGGTACACACCTGTACCCATTTCGGAGAGCTTTAATTTGAGCTTTAGCCACATCCCACCACTGTTGCACAGAACTAAAAGCCACCTTCTCCGATTTAAAAACATTCCAGAGTTAACCACCGCATAACCACCCAACTGCGCATAACCGCAGTTAACCACCCAAAATCAGCTGTACAATGTGTTTCACACTCTCTGTTTTCTTATTCTGAGTCACCAGGTTGAGTGGCCAGCCTCTTTTGGCTGACCATAAGGACCAGGTCGGATCTGCGCTTTGTATTCCATATCAGGCTAAGTTGAAACATTCTAATCCTGTTTATGTAAAACAATATCCACTCTCTCAAACTAAAGTCTGTGGTATTGATGTTAATGTAAATTCATTACTACATCAAGGTGTTCTTAATCTCTGTCTAAATTCTTACAATACAACTGTTAATCCCATTCCAAAACCAGATGGAACTTGAAGATTCACACAGGACTTATTTAGGATTAATGAGATTGTCATCTCTGTTTCACCTGATGTATCTGCTATCACTATAATTCTGTCCCACCATGCATGGTTTAGCATGGTGGACTTGTGTTCTGTTTTTTTAGTGTTTCCTTGGCAGAGGAGACACAGGCACTGCTTGCTTTCACGCATTGGGGACGACAACTGACATGGACTCGTCTTCCACAAGGCTACATCAACTCACCAGCTGTGTTCTCACGAGTAGTCAGAGACTCCTTAAAAGATCTAAAGGTAGCTGATGACTCCCGTGTCCTGCAGTATGCAGACGATCTACTCATCACGTTGGAAACAGAAGAGGGCTGCTGGACGGTGACCTGTCGTCTCTTACAGCACTTGGCTGTGAAGGGTTTCAAGGTGTCCAGAACCAAACTACAGCTCTGTAAATCTGAAGTCAAGTATCTAGGCTTCCTTCTTTCCAAAGGACAACGACGGCTCTCTGATGATCGTATAACTGTGGTCAAAAAATCTCAGCTAACTGCAACCAAACAAGCAGTTCTAGCTTCTTATTATAATAAGCAGCTTAGGGCCGTAGTGGAATATTCTGATCCACTATTGTCTCCTGTTACACACACACCAGAAACTGTGGCAGCCTTTGAACATCTCAAAACGGCTCTGTTCAGCACCCGCATTGGGGCTGCCCGATTACAACAAACTGTTTCATCTCTACACCTATGAACACTCAGGTATGGCCTCTGGTGTTTTGGCACAAGAACACGGGGGTAGTTTCCGCCCCTGTGCCTATCTCTCTAAACATTAGACGCCGTGGCTGCTGGACTCCCCGTGTGTGTGCGTGCAGTGGCTGCCAGCGCTCTTCTCGTCATGGATGCAGAACAATTGGTATTGTCTCATCCTTTGGTTTTACACACCACACATCAGGTAAAACAAATTTTCTCAAACATTGAAACACAACACATGACCGCTCAACATAGAAGTGGTTATGAAACAATTCTTTGCTCTACTGCAAATTTAACCATAAAGTGTTTAACAGGACAGGATACCATCGCGTGTACTCTTCATCGGCTTCTAAATTCACAGGATGACACTGAGCCTGTAAAAAATGATCATGTTTGTTTAAAAGAAATCGTAACTTCGTGTAGTATAAGAAGTGATCTATCTGATATTCGCTCTCACCCATGCCTGCATTTTACATAAAGGATAAAAAGTGACAATTTTCACTGATTCTCGTTATGCTTTGGTGTAGCACATGATTTTGGACGGATTTGGCAACAACGTGGTTTCAGGTCTGCAGATGGGAAACTAATTTCACATTGTTCACTTCCTCATTCCCTCGTCATTGTCAAAACCAAGGCGCATCTTGTAGGTAACACTGTAGAAATTAAGGGGAATGCTTTAGCTGACTGTCATGCGAAACTAGTTGCTAAATCATAAAACTCTTGACCTTTCTTAGTGTCTGCTGTACATTTTTACACTAGTGCTCTTTTACCCGGGGTAGATTTTTCATTGATGCAATCACATGCATCCCCAGAAGATGCTGAGTTCTGGCAGGCTCAAGGAGCGGTCCCAGACTCTGATGGCATCTGGTTTGATCAAGTAGGTTGTCTATGCGTTCCAAAAGCCAGCGCCCTGTTTTTAATCTGTGAGTTTCATGGTGTTTCGCATCGTGGTTTCACTGGCGTATTGTCTAACATGACATCTAAATTTTATATTAAAGATTTCAGATATCAGATTAAACTACATCTCTCTCGCTGTTTAAATCTGTCTGAAAAACAATGTGCAAGGTTCGCCCATGTGTCATGATGCTCTTCCGCCCCCACAGGTGCCCTTTGAAAGCTTACAGATTGACTTCACACATATGCCTTGAGTAGGTTCGTATAAAATGTTGTTAGTTATTGTTGACTGTTTCTCTAAATGGTTGAAGTGTTTTCATGTGCTACGGAAAACGCAAAAATGGTTGCACGCATCTTCGCAAAAGAAATCATCCCATGTTTCGGTGTGCCTTTGCAAATTGACTCAGACAAAGGTACTGCATTCACTTCACAAGTCACACAACGTCTATGCGACTATATGGCTATAGATTTTAAATTTCATATTCCCTACCACCCACAGTCGTCTGGGGTGGTTGAGAGAATGAACCGCACTTTAAAAGATCGTTTGAGTAAAGCTATGCAACAGAGGGGGAGCACCGCCTGGCCTGATGTTTTACCTGCAGTTCTGACTGTGATCAGAATGACGCCATCTAAAACTACAGGTTTATCACCTTTTGAGATTCTATTTGGCCAACCTTTTTCCTACTGCCTGGAAAATGTCTACTAACCTTTCTACTTCCGCAGGTAGCAGAGTTGACATTCATCTGGATGATTATGTGTCTAAATTACTTGAGCTAAAATTACTAGAGCTAAACTGCTTCTTCCTTCCGCAGTGCCCAACTCATTCCTTTCATTCCAAGTGACTAGGAGTGCCCAAATGGAACAAGCAGTTGGGTGAACCCAAGTACACCAGTCCTTATAAGATTGTGGCAGTAACAAGAACCGCTGTCATAACCTCAGAAGGCCCCATATGGCAGCATGCCAGTTGGCTAAAATCTGTGAACAAATTATTGCATGATTCTGTTCTATTATAGGCTGTTCCTGTGGAACCAGTCCAGTAATTCCAACTTGAATATAGTGAGACCTTGCTGGTGAACGAGTCCACTAGAGCTCTCATCTGACCTGTTGATCTGAAGGCGACTCTACTGTTCCAGCTGCTGATACACCTCTCACATACACATACTCTCTTCACTTGTGTCCCTGGGTCCAACATATAAACGGACTGGACACAATGTTCGTGTTATTTTTTTTGCTAATATGTTCCTATGTTCTATGTTTATGTCCGGAGTATTGGCTGATGGTAATGATTTTGTTAGTGAACAAGGATGGATTAACCTTAATGGTGACCTTTTTCATATTCTGTACCTATCAGACTTAGAATTGTCTTCTTTTTATATTGTCCTGCTTTCACTAGGACAAAGAGGGCAATGTTGGAAACTTTCTATTCTCTATTCCCTCAGATATGTACAAGTATGTTTAGGTTATAGTTTGATTTCTGTCTCATGAACTTTTCTAGACCTGTCTGTAGTAAGGCAACCCCACCACTAATCGATGTATTATGACTTAAAATTGCTAGCCCACCCCATTCCTTCATCCAGTTAGCAGCATTTTTGACATCACTATGCGTTTCTTGCAACATAGCTACATCAATACGCTTCTGCTTTAATAACTCATACAACTTTACACACTTTTCGTGTTCTCTTGCCCCATTAATGTTTAAACTTGCAACATGAATCCCAGTCATAAGAACAAAGTGTAGATAAAACAAGCAGATGATAAAACCCATTCTAATATAAAACACACCAAATACTCTACTGGTCATCATCAGAAGTTTCTTTGCTTATTTTAGTGATCAATTTCTTCAGTCAAAAGATTTGTGTGTCAATAAAAGCTCCTTCTCTTCTAAAATGTTGAAATTATGATTAAACTGCTTCTGATCTGAGAAGCACAGCATTCTTTTGCCACTTGGTCCTTCTTAAGAACGCTTTAATGTAGGGATGCACCGAAATGAAAATTCTTGGCCGAAGCGGAAACCAAAGGCCAAATACCGAACATGTTTTTTTTTTTGCGTTTTTTCCATTTATTTTACCATTTTTTTCACCATTGCATAAATTAAATAGTCAAAATGTGCTTTTTACTATTTTGTCTAGGTTTTCAAAGAAAAAAATCAATGACAAAAACTACAATTTCAAAATATTTATTTAACACTGAACATTTTTTTTTTTCATTCCAGCAGGCATAGTCTACCAACAAGGCACAATATAACTTTAAATAAATAAATGAGTAAAATGAAAATATTTTGATGTGGTCATCTTTGAGCCCCCCTTGAATAGCCTATGTTAGGCCTATAACTGACTGCTGAAAGAATGTAACACTCTGTAGCCTACAACAAAAAGTGCATTAAAAAGTGCATTGACTAGAGTGCCAAAAATGGTTCTATTCGGTTCTATACGACTGATTATATTGGGGATATATACCGCTCGTGTCCCTGTACACCTCACAGAGTCTTATAGTAGATACTGGATTTGTCTGCCTGCCCTTAAATAAATACGTCTTTACCTGCTTCCGTACTCTACTCCCTTACGAGCAAGCAGGGCTTCTCTGGCGTTGGTGCAGCCCTCATGTGTTGCTGCGCTGCAGACTGGGATTGGGGTTCGCTCTCACTGGGCTCTGGTGCAGCAGCATCTCTGGGGCTTTCAGCAGCGGGCTGAACTGCAGCCGCAGGGAGAACGGCTCCAGTGGGCCCAGCTAAGACATGCCCCGGTGGCTCAGAAACACCAGGGTCACTCTATCTCTCAGGACAGGCCTGGACAAGATGTCCTATTTTACCACATTTAAAACATTTCATATCAGCATCCGAAGATACGAAAATGCTGTAGTCATAACCTTCTACACTGAATTTAAACACTAGGTTTAATTCTTCTGCTCCATCCTTCAGAATCATAAAAAACATTCTTCTAAAAGACACCCAGTGTTTAACCAGTGGGGACTCACAGCCAAAGGGGATTTTCTTTATGGGGTAGACCAGTCACCCGTACCTAGTCAGTTCTTTGGATATTGTCTCATCGGAGATAAAAGGGGGGACATTAGACAATATGATCTTTTTGGATGGGGAACTTATGGAAGAGACCATCGTAAGTTCATTGTTAAGTACGATTCCTTTTTGAACTAACTTGTTTGCCCTATCGACATCATCCACAAAAACTACGATTGTATTGTTCATGTGGGAGGCCGAGACAATGTTCTCATGCCCCATCACTTCTCCTATTGCTAACACACACTCCTCCACACTCGCCCTGCACACCACTCTCACACCGTGCCGACAAGTCAAGCTCTCAAACAGCTGCACATTCGGAGCCGCCATGCTCTTCCACCGCGACACACACACACACACACTTACTCACTTTCACACTTGTTCACACAAAAAAATAATTAATCCAAGATGTTTTCACGGAAAAAATTTAATTCAAAAAGTTGGCAAAAGTTAGCAAACCACTCTCGCACGCTCAACATGCCTCCGTGCATGTGCATAGAGAGAGAGAGACAGATAGATAGATATAGACGTATACAGTACATACATACACACACATATATATATATATATATATATATATATATATATATATATATATATGAGAGAGAAAGAGACAGAAAGAGAGTGATAGATAGATGTAGATATATAGATATAACTGATGTATATAGATGTGTGTATGTATATATTATATATATGTACACACACACACATACATACATACTTTAGTGCTGTCAATCGATTAAAAATTTTAATCGAGTTAATCAAAGTCATGGGCTGTTTACACGTTAAATAAATGCATGAGAAACTGGTTTAAGGAAACAGATTTTTCAGTTTTATTATCGCAACCATGAACAGTAACATGTCTAAAAATTGTTCTATAACAATCTCTTAAATTGTTGAGGCATCCATTTGAACGGCAGACATATTTAGCAGAAACCAACAACTGTTGCAAAGTAATGTCTTATACAAAGTCACAAATAGCTTCCCTGTAAATTTTTTGCATAGTAACATCAACTCAAATGAATGCAACAATATGTAGGCCTATTATAGAATTGTCTTTGAAGAGACAGAGTGAACAATCTCTACATTCTTGGTTAAAGATAATTACTTCAGTCAGGGTGCATCTGTGCAACATGCCTCCTGTCAACCAGAGCTAGTTTCAGGGAGACTACATTGTTCACATTTTCAGATGATAGAGCTGAACTCTGCTTCTGCAGAATGTGGCCTGCCAAAGAGAACAGTCTCTCACATGGCAATGTTGAGGCAGGTGCAGCCAAGTACCTTTTTGCAATATGGGCCAGCTTACCATATGTACCTGCTTGTGATGACCACCACTGTAGTGGACATGTTTCTATGCTGACACAGGGCTCTGCCTTGTACCTTTCTAGAGATTGATCTGTGCCCAGTACTTCTTCATCAGACTTCAACTCTGATCCCATGTGTAGGAGGTCCATCTTCTTCTTTGCTGGCTCTGACTCCCCTTTTTCTCCAGAGGTCTGTGGTGCAGGTTCTCTATCCTTCAGCATCTCACTCAGCTTTTGCCACACCTCTCCCCTCTCTGCTGTGGGCAAGCACCTAAGGTTTTTGAACCTAGGATCTAGAGCAGTTACCACTTTTAACCACCACAGGTTTGAGTTCTCCTTTCACCCGTTGAGGTCCATTGTATGCAGGAGATGACATAGTGCAGGTAGTACCAATTGAATCCGCCTTATCATTTCAAGAGTGGAATTCCAGCGCGTCAGTACATCCTGGACGAGGGACTCCTCTATTAGTCCATGAGAGGCTTGCTGAGCTTTCAGCTCTGTGGTGTTTACGGGACTGTCTGAAGTGTCCTACTATTTTACGGCACTTGGCTAAAATGCTGTCAAATCCGCTGTCCCATAAAGCCACAGTGATCACCCTTTGTATCATATGCGCGACACACGGCACATGCTCGAATGGTAGACTCCTTGCAGTGGCAATCATATTGCTGTATGTTTCTACAGTTGTGATCTTGCCCATTATCTCCCACTCATTTGCAACTTTGAGAAACTGGCTGGCACATGCTTTGACAAAATGCCTTTCTTCTGTTTTTAACACACCTAAAGTGAATGAGTTCAGCTGCCAGTTGTCATTGATTATGTGTGCTGTTACAACGAGGTAGTTATGGTTACTTACTGATGTCCAGTGGTCTCCAGTAAGTGCAAGAAAAGTACCTTCTGCCAATTGCCTCACTTTCGTAGCTTTTTCAGCATCGTACAGTTCATGTATTCTCATAACAATAGTTCCCCTCGAAGGTAGCTTGTATGATGGGTCGCCTGTGGCAATATGAATGATGTCTTGAAGCCCCCAGTCCTGAACTATGTTGATGGGCCTGCAGTCTGTGGTGATCCATTTTGCGATTGCACTAGTTAGCTTTGCTGTTGTCGTTTTGTTGACAAACTTGCCCCGGCTGCACTCTGCCAGTGTCGTTTGACGAGCACGGCTTGTTGACCCTGTCTCAGCACTAGCATCTTTGCTAACATCAGCAAAAATGTGTTTCGCCTGAAGATGGTACTTCAAGCTTGTCATGCTTCGGTGGAAGGACAGTTCGTCACTGTAATAAGTGCACACAACTTTGGTTTTATCAAAACTTCCATCTAGAAGCATTTTATAACGAACCTTGCCGTGTCCTCTGTCATTGTTATTCATGTTTGCCGTGCCCTAATCACACAAAGCTAGGTAACCATCCATGCTGCCATAACGGGAAGAAGTTGGGGACAAACTTGATTGTCAAATGATTAATTTGTGTTAAAAAAATAATAACACGTTAAAATATATATGTATGTAGATAGATATGTATATATGGTATCTCACAAAAGTGAGTACACCCCTTCCAGTGACCAGTATGAATGAGTGTGAGAGCGATGACACCAAATTTAACACACCTGCTCCCTATTCACACCTGAGACCTTGTAACACTAACAAGTCACATGACACCGGGGAGGGAAAATGGCTAATTGGGCCCAATTTGGACATTTTCACTTAGGGGTATACGCACTTTTGTTGCCAGCCGTTTAGACATTAATGGCTGTGCGTTGAGTTATTTTGAGAGGACAGCAAATTTACACTGTTACACCAGCTGTACACTCACTACTTTACATTGTAGCAAAGTGTCATTTCTTCAGTGATGTCACATGAAAGATTTAATTAAATATTTACAAAAATGTGAGGGGTGTACTCACTTTTGTGTATATAGATGTATATAGATATATATCTACATATATATAGTTATAAATGTATATTTTTTATAGCTAAAAACAATGTTATCAAGTAATATTATGTGGCACCTTCTGCGCTTCCCCCCGTAAATTCAGCGTCTGGCTCATATTCTGGATCCAGATCACTCGATACGTTACTCTAAACAGGCTACTATCATGTAAGTAGCCTATTGAGTTTTTAGTACTATTGTTTGCTCACAGTTTCATCATCAGATTCACTGTTAAACAATGCTAATATTTAATTAGAAAATTGTTTTGCAGTAAGTCACTGAGCCATGTAAAGTTTTGTAAGTTTTGTCTCTTTTATGTCTGGGTAATTATGATTGACACATCATTGTTTACCAAATCTTCCCACCTTGAGGAATTGTTGTGCAGAAAAATATACTTACACTATTACATACCTTGGGTCAGTAGCGACACTATAAACTTTTTACAATAAATTAATTATGACTTATTATTTGACAATTTTATATTTTTTTCTTGTCACATTCTTGATGATAAAGAGATTGAGGAATACTAAGAAGATGTAGGTCTAATGTGAAAAAAATAATGAGGGGGAGGGTACTTGATGAATTCCCGAGTCGCTAACAACCCGAGGTATGTGTTTAAGGATTATTAAGCTTTTTGCTTAGATATAGGTACAGATCTGGTATGTTCAAGGGCCTCTTGTGTTTGTTCAAGCGCCCATACCTTCCCCCAGGTTTATTGACCTGATAATCCTAATAACACCTAATAATGCGTGTTCTCTCTATCTCTAGCTACACATGCTAATCCCACATTACCAGTGATCCTGATTCATTTTGCTCTTCGCTGCTCTATTGCTGAATAACTAAAAGATGTCTACGATAATTATTTGCAAATTGTACTTATTAACTATAGTTTTAATTTATTCATTAGTGAATATCTTTATAAAATATTATTAATGCTATTTACCAGTTTCAATAAACATGAAAAATTAACAAATATTCAAAATAAAACAAAAGTAATGTAAAACAAATGAATATTAGAAAGAAAACTACAGTAATGAAGAATATAAGCATTCCATGACAAACAATTAAATTATTATTTAAATAAACAAATTATTGTCTGAAGGACCTGTCTGACATGCTGGATGTGATCCTCCAGGGAGTGAATATAAGGCCATATCCATTTGCAAGGTAATAAGTGTTGCCACCTTATTTTGATCTGACTGGACGCCCTGGTATTTAGATGCGTCTCCAATATACATGAGAGGTTGGGCTATGACCAAGTGTGAAAAAAACTTCAGCAATTGTACTTGATTGTTATACTTATTTGGGCAGTTATACTGTACTTAGTATTATTGAAATTGAATACGTGATTGTAAGCTATACATCAGTCAAATAGGCCCACCCTTATAATAATTAATTAAATAAATAAAACCTTCAGGAATCCTACAGTATTTCATAATTCATGCAGGACACATTGACATACTCTGTAGGATATTTCTATAGGTTTTAGAATGGAGTCTTCAGCACTGTAGAAACATGTCCAGCAAGGGGAAAATACTGCTGCACACCTCCTGCAAAAATGAAAATAAAGTTCCCTAGTACTTAATATATCCTGCAGGACAACTTCCTGTATATTTCCTCCTATGCCATGTTCATGCCTGATTATTATTATTGTTGCTATATTTTTTAAAACTGTGATGGCTTATTTGGTTTATTGATTTGTTAAGCACTCTGTGTCAACTTCGGTTGTGTGTGTGTGTGTGTGTGTGTGTGTGTGTGTGTGTTGATAGAGTCCAGGTCTGTCATGCTTTCAAAATGTTAAATATTAGCTGGCAAACAACTTTTTACAATTAACCAAAAACAAAACCAAAGTTCTGATTTTAACTTCCTCCATGTCCTCCTTACCCGGACTGGTCCTCTTTCATCAAATGTGCAAGATCATGTAAGAACTCGAAGTGATTTTAGATTCATCTTTACTTTTCAACAAGCATATTAGTTCTGTTGTTAACCACATTTCATCGTAGTTAGACTATGGTAAGTCATTGTACATTGGTTTCCCTCAAACTTCATTATCCCGCTTACAGCTAGTTCAAAATATGTCTATAAGGCACTCTCTGGTCTCACACCCAAATGATCTTCATCCTTACTCCCCCACAAGAGCATTCAGGTCATCTGATCAACTTCTTTTTAAAGTTTCTTGTAGTCGCCGATCGTGCCTTTTCTGTGGTAGATCATAAACTCTGGAACAGTCTCCCTTTCCATGTGAGGTCAGCTTGTTCAATAGCCACTGTTAAATCTTCACTGAAAACATATTTTTTTCTCTAGCTTTTGAATAGGTCTTTTAATAGGTTGAAATATATAAAAACGTCATGCTGTATTTAAATATGGTACCTATTTATTATTAATTTATTATTATTATTATTATTATTATTATTATTATTATTATTATTATTATTATTATTAGGGGTTCAAAAACCCTATTGTAATTCTAAGGATTTTTAATTCTTGTTTTTGTTTTAATTAAATTATTATTATTCTGCCATATAACTGATTGTGCAGATCACACCGTAAGGCCTAGAGAGTTGAAACTTTGAGGTAGGAAACCCAGAGTACTACAGCATCACAAAGTTCCGGCCTGATCGGCAAGATGGTCGTGCTATAGTGAGCATGTTTAGAAAAATTACTAACTTTTAACCATTTGTCACAGACTCTTATATCTATGGAATCCTTGGGACCAGATGAACAAAACCTTGGATTTCATTTCTGCCATCTTGGATGGTTTGTAAAACCTACTTTTGTGAACTAGTCCTAGGTTTTTCGTTTGATTGGGACCAAGCCAATACCAAACGAATCTATGGAGTCTCACTATCAAAAGTTATCAAAAAAAGTTTGAACTTTCGACTTGAGGTAGCTACAGTATGCGGAAAAAACGGGAAGTAGGCGTGGCCACATTTATGTAAATGGATATAAATCTTGAACAAAATAAGATATCTTCACCAAATTTGGCATGCTTATTTTCAATCTATGATCGCCCATAAAAGCTGGTGCAGTTTTGCCACATGGTGGGCTATAATGCCGAAAATTGAAATTGGCTGTAACCATTTAACCGTTGATCCTATTTAGTACAAAATATGTATACAGTGTCTTTGACTCAGTTGCCATCACTGTCTATGAGCACGTTCATGTATGTTGAAAAGCATGGCCACCATAGACCAATCAAATTTCAGTAGCTTTTAGACAAGGCTACCAATGGCCGATCAGAACGAATCTTGGTCTAAGAGGTTTGTGCAAAGTTTTAATGAAATCGGCCACTAGGTGGTGCTATCACGATTTTTGACAGTGTTAACAGTTGTATATAACACAGTGTTTTGAAAAAACACAACTAATACAAATCACATGGTAGGGCTTCTCATTCTAAACATATTTGCCTCAAGAACCATTGGTGTCTGTCAAACCAATAGGTAAATATTTCAGAAAACCTACTTTTGCAAACTACTCATATGTTTTTCACGCATGTGAAATAAAACTATTGCAGGACAATACTTTGGACATCTTAGATCAATAATTATCAAAAAAGTTTAACTTTTGTTTTACCCATGCAAGGGCACATCAAAAGGTTTGAAGTGGGCATGGCCACTTTTTCTTAAATAGCTATAAGTAGTTATACCCTTTCTGTCAAACTGTCCATCAAATTGATTCATGATTTATGACCCTCTGTGTTCCGCTGACCGACAGTGCTGCAGGTGCACCTAATTTATGACCACTGGTGTTGGGGTAACCCTATCGATCTGTATGTGTGTGCTACTGGAAGTTGTCTGTCTGGGATGTGTCCCTCCTTCCTGGGGTGTGGGTGGGGGTGTATACTGTCGGAGGTGTCCCCACCACCAAATGTGTTTATGTTTACATTTTGTGGTATACATTTTGTGGTATAAGCAAATATTTGTTTCTGAAATTACTTTTGTGGTATTGTTTTATTTTGATGTGTAAAGATAGTTTAGGTGAAATACGTGTAACCCAGCCAAGGTTATACAATTATAGAATTATTCTGGAAATTATTTAATTTGACATGTAGGGCAATTATTATGATTACTTTATTATTCTTTCTTATTGTATTTTGGTTCATTTGTATTTTTCATTGTTATGGTCTTTATGCTTTTGATTGAGATTTGAACCAATAGGAAGGCAAGGGGGAGCAGAAGTCCCACCTCCATGTAATATTTCTTTCAGCAGATGCTTGCTTTTTTTTATTTTTCAATTGAGCCACATAGCTGTCGCAACGTTGGAGAACTATATATTTCTTATATATCAAACTGAAACTTTGCATTGAAGCTTCCCAGTATATACTTCTGCATAATTTTTTTATTTTGTGGAGCAAGAACGGATTTTGGTGAGTTTGAGTTTTTTTTTTTTTTTTTAGAACTTGTAATGTAGTAAATTCAGCTAGCTAGCGTAGTTTCTGCATTGCATTGCTGTTACAGATGATTGATATGTTTACCCATCCTAGAAATATTGATAGCACAGAAATTACTTTTGTATTGTATGTACATTAATTCATATTTGAAGAGAGACATGTTTTGTAAAGGAAGTCACGATTCAGTCAAAATAGCTAGCTACCTCGTGACATTTTAGTTAATTGAATCTTGGAATGGCGGTGCTCATGTGCTAAGAAACTTAAACACTTTTCCCTTAACTTGGAATGAGGCATGAAGCACAAAACAGAACAGGACTATGACTTGAAACACTCATTTCACTCAGGCATGAAACATTCATATAACTCAGGCATTAACACTCCTTAAACTATGGCATGAACACTTAACTATGCCATGGCATGAACACTCTTAACTATGGCAGGAAGCACTCATCTAACTTTATCATGAACTAAGGAACAGGAAAATAGACAGAGTATGGTAACATTACCACCTGGCACCATTATTCATTCCATCTTTTTCTCTGTTAGTCTTTTCTCTACTTTAATACTACACGACGTGCACAGCAACGCGAGGGGTTTAAATAACCAGTCACCATTCTCTTATTTGCTGACAGCTGGCAACACTTAACAAAGTCTTAGCGTCCATGCGCACTTCAAGCACGCTCTGCAGCCGCTTGTGCACTTTGTCGCCACAGCGCCATCTGCCGGCGAGATCGTAACACCTATGCTGGTGTTGTTTTCGGTTCTTTAAGAAAAACTGTGTAATGACCAGTATAGTGTTGAGATTAATAGAATGTAAGCAATGTCCTGTTTCTTTCGATAAGTGAACAGGCCAGGTTTGTTGTGTGGATGAACTGTCTACTGCAGAGGATTGACACCAGACAGAAGAGACACCAGCAGAGCTCCTGGAACCCCTCTTCCTTGAATCACTTACTCAAGATTTCCCTAATCAGGGAATGGCAAGCCACCCAAACAATTGCATGCAGAAGATTTGAACATCTCCCTCAGGATACCCGCCTATGTGGCAGGACTGACACAACTTGTGGGTAGGATTTGAAACAAAAGAACCATTTTGTGAGAAAACTAGAAAACTGTAAATCCATTTAATTCATTTCCATTTTATTGTGACTCTGTATTTTACTTTAATCAGTAGTTCATAAGTAAAGCCGGCAAAGAGAGATAGTTTGTATATAATGTAACCTTAGTTTTGACAGGTATAGGTCAAAGGTCAAAAAGATACACATTCTCACTCTCTATCTAGTCATGATCATAAAAATATTTATAGTTATGTTAAATCGGGATCACATACATTCGTGACACAAACATTACCATACATGGTACAGCCATGTGTATTCCAGACACCCACACACGTTGCACACATGTTCTTTCTTTTCACATAGAATATGAAACTCTCTGAGGTAGGTTCATTCATCCATTCGTGACACAAACGTTACCATACCTGCTACGGCCATATGTTTTCCACCCACACAAGTTGCACACATGTTCTTTCTAACACTCTGAGGTAGGTCATAAAAATATATATAGTTATGTTAAATCTGGATCACATCCATTCCTGACACAAATGTTACCATATATGGTACGGCCATGTGTATTCCACATCCAAACAAAAATATGACACACACACACACACACACACACACGTGTGCGCACGCACGAACACACATGTGCACGTACAGACAAACGCATGCATACGAACCTGTTTATAAAAGTCGAGCATCCCTCTAGGTTTTATAATACTCTGTACTTAGAACAACGTGTGCGAGCTTACAACATGGCTGATGTTTGTCCTAACGCGCCGAAAAAAGCTCACCCTTTTTTGGGAAGAATAGAAAAAATGTTAGAACATGAAAAGATTCAATATTGGGTAATGTCAAACGGATGTACAGCCGGGTTTTTTTTTTCGATGCAGAAAAAGGAACCGTTTTGCTTTTCAAGTTCTCGGTCCCAGGACACATCCACTGGAGCCGTGCTACAGAGAACGTAACTTTTAACAAAGGTGACTGGAAAAAGTTCAGAAAATGGTGCAAGGATTTTGACTACATTGTTAGAATGGACTTCTTTTCCCCGGATGCGTACAGACGTAAATGGAACAGTACATCTCTTCAACGCAAATACCGCATCAGAGCAACAAATTTCTCCAAGAACCAGGTTTCACTGCACTGTGCTGCTGTATTAACCGGTGACAACGCCCCTGATAACAAAGAGAATTGTGAAGTGCGGTATGACCGAACCAGCTGGCACGATCTGCAACGCTACTTCCATCAAATCGATGAATTATTCCAAAAAACTGGAAGAGACAAAGAAATGATGCAAATAAAAGTAAAGCTAGAAGATGTCTTCTTCTGAGATCGTCAGTATACTACTCTTGATCAGAAACTCCACCTCCACCAAGACTCCTCCCACACACTATATCAATGAGTCTGAGTACATATCGAGTCAAAGTAATCTGAGCATCAACCAGCAACATGTCTTGTGAATTCAACCCCGTTTTCTACAACTCTGATGCAACCCTGTATGATGATGATGATGATGATGATGATGTGACCAGTTCGGGTTTTGAAGATGGTGAAAACCTAGGAAAAAGAAATCTGACCTATCTGACAACGAACGATGAAGCCGACGGGTGTATAACCAACACTGTGCTAACCATCATACATGCTGTTACGGGGGAACTGCTGGACAGAGTTATCCAACAAGATCTGAAGGACAACTGTCACGGCTGCGCGATCGATCACCCGAGTCAACTCCAACACGCGTGTTTGTTCGATCCTGAAGAGTACTATCTACACCTAAACACCTACAGATTGCTGAAAAAACTGTTTAAACCGTGGTTGAAATACACATTGGCAAGAGGTCTGAAACTGTGTGGAATCAAACACACTCCTTCCCTGGAAAAATGGCGAGTGGAAAAATTCCCTGCGTGAATGGCGAGACGAGCCTCACATCAAAACCGTGCTGAACGAGGTCAAGGAGAAAACCAAAGACGTTTTCAACGAGCAAGTGTGCGAAGACGTTGTAGATTACTGGACCTTTCACTCATCTCTGGAACCTGCTGAACCGTCGCATACATGGGAAACTTCAAAACAAGCCACGTCTATTCTGACTGCGAGAAAAGTCTGAAGCCGATTAAAACAAAAATGCTGAAGACATTCGTAAATAACGTGTGTCCTTAACACATCGGTGTGTATCAAGTTTTTTATATGTATTGCTGAAACATTTGAATGTAAAAATAAACATGTATCTAAACCTGCGTGTGATATAAATTGTTTAGAATGGAAAATGTTACTTTGATTGAATATGTAATACCTAGCTCACGTGTTCTGGAGATAAATGCTTAATCTACACTGGTGTTTGATCATTCTTGCCTTGACACTCGAAATGACTGAACGATTGATGAAGAATATATATTATACACCGTCAGAACCTGGTTCGTACGGTGGTGTTGAGAGTTTGCAAAGAGCTATTGTTGAGAAAATAGGTAAAAGAGCTAATGATACTGAAATAAAAAAAACTGGTTAGCAGAGCAGGATGCATACAGTCTACATAAACCAGTATCTACAAAGTTTAAAAGAAACAAGGTTTTTGTGAAGAACATCGATGAGCAATGGCAAGCTGATTTAGTCGATATGAGCAACTTGTCAGAGAGTAACGACAACGTGAAATTTATGATCACGTGTATAGATATTTTATCCAAATATGCCTGGGTACATGTGTTACGAAACAAGACCGGACTCGAAGTAACTAAAGCTTTTGATTCCATTCTAAATGAAGGTAGAGTCCCCAAAAAACTACAAACTGATCAAGGGAAGGAGTTTTTTAACAAAAACTTTCAAACATTAATGAAAAAACATGACATTATTCACTTTGCTACGGGTACAGGGCAAAAAGCATCGGTGTGTGAAAGGTTCAACAGAACGCAAAAGACCAGGATGTGGAGATATTTTACCGCTTTTAACACAAGAAAATACATTGACATAGTTCAGGATTTGATTCAAGCGTACAATCACAATTACCATTCCAGCATCAAAATGAAACCCGCCGAGGTCAACGAAGCCAATTCCTTCAGAGTATTTAAAACCCTCTACGGACTGTTCTCACCTAAATTAAAGAAACTAAATTTCAACTTTAAAGTCGGTGATATCGTTAGAATTTCTCGTTTAAAAAGACAGTTTGAGAGAAGATACGAGCAAAACTTTACGGATGAATATTTTACAATCTCCAAACGGATACAGAGAGATCCCCCAGTATATAAATTATAAGACTATGATGGTGAAAAAATTGAGGGAACATTTTATGAACCCGAGTTACAAAAGATCATTATCAGTAAGGACAAGACGTTTAAAATTGAGAAAATCTTGTCTGAAAAGACCCGAAACCAGAAAAAAGTCTGCCTGGTGAAATGGGTGGGTTGGCCCGATAAATTTAATTCCTGGGTTCCGGTCGAAGACGTAGTTAACATAAAAAAAGGATCACCGTGAACAAAACTGAAAAGTATATTCATTAAACCATGGAAGAGTGTGGATTCTTTGTGACGCTTCCAAGTAACGTGTCTTTGGATATTTACCCTAATAATAAGATCGCGCACTAAACTACTAAATTCGCCAAACCAATCGATTTGAATGGAATATGGGAAGTCTCGCTCGCAGAGGTTCAATATATCCAGAGTTGGTACTCGTTAATGGAGGAAGACAGTATGTGTCATATTATTCAGAGGGATGGAAAGAGAACACAAAACAGTAACTTTAATATCACTCCAGGATATTATAAAAATATCGATGAAGTGGTTAGTGAAATCAACAACAACATAAAGAAATTGGAACTCGGAATAGAGCTATTCTATAACCCTATGAAAAATAAAATACGCATCGTATCCCAAAAACATTTTGCGTTCAAAGCTAATGGAAAATTAGCATATATGCTCGGTATGAACCCCGGTGTTCCGATAACGGCCCGAGAACCAGACGCGCCTAACCCCGCTGATATTCACGCAGGCTTTTATATGATGCATGTATATACAGACGTTATCGAGTATCAACGAGTTGGTGACAGTTTTGCCCCGTTACTGAGATGCGTACATATAACGGGTGAAAACAACAAAGTCGTCACAATTACTTATGATAAGCTGCATTACGTACCTCTCACCAAGAACCACATTACCGATATAGTAATCGAAGTCAAAACGGATCAGAACAAGCCTATACCTTTTAGTTACGGGAAATTTATTGTTAAACTACACTTTAGACCCGCTAAACATTCGTTCCGTATGTAAAATGATGGATAGGGGCTACGTACGTAGAAAAAATTATGTTATTTACTATACAAATAGCCCTGCGATGGATTGGCACCCTGTCCAGGGTGTACCCCGCCTTGTGTACGATGCTCCCTGGGATAGGCTCCAGGTTTCCACGTGACTCTGAAAAGAATTAAGCGGTTTAGAAGATGGATGGATGGATGGATGGACTCTACAAATAGAGGAGCTCTGATGGTGTATAAAGATTCCGTCATGTTCATGATAAGTCATGATCAGAGGTCGTAAAAAAAAAAAAAGTAAGTGCCTACCCGGTAAATCCTTGCACACATTCCCCACTCTTCAAAATGAAAAAAATTCCAACCATAATTTACTTGAACAAGAGATGAAAGGAAAAGGGAATAGTATGTGGCAAGACGCACAATGAAACGCACTGACGAACCATGATTGCTGCTAATGAGCTGCTACTGTAGCATAAGACCCACCCCAGGAGGTGCGACATACTATATATACAGTGCCCTCCATTAATATTAGCACCCTTTGTAAATATGAGCATGCTCTCATGGATATCAAACAATTGCAAACAAAACACAGGTTTGTCAAAAAAATATGTATCTTTGTTAAATATAGGTGTGCAACAATTATTGGCAGCCGTGGGCATGAGGTACTTTTCCATATGGCTACCTCTCTGTGTGCCAAAACCACCTCTGGCGTTTATTGCCAAAAAGCTCTATTTTGGTTTCATCTGACCGTAGAACCCGATTCCATTTGAAGTTCCAGTAGTGTCTGGCAAACTGAAGGCGCTTGAGTTTGTTTTTGGATGAGAGTAGAGGCTTTTTTCTTGAAACCCTTCCAAAGAACTTGTGATGATGTAGGTGACTTCGGATTGTAGTTTTGTGGATTATTATGTCCACCAGGCTGGAAATGGTCTTCCTGGGTTTCAAGGCGCCCCCACCATGTATGGGTCGGGGCTAGGAGGACTGTTCAAGGGTCTTTTTAGAATGGCGGTTCCGTTCCTCAAAAGGGGTTTTGCTATTGCAAAGCCTCATTTAAAAACAGCTGCTAAAGTGTTCGTAAGTGACGTATTCAGCAACATTATGAGCAAGACACAAGCTCAGAATCAAGACAGATCGGGGCTTGCGTTGATTGTGCGTAAAAAATCTAAAAGGCTCCCAGGGCGTCGAAAATGTGGTTCCTAATAAAAGACGTAAGGTTACTAAAATCAAGAACAGTGTGAAAAAGACCGAGCAGAGAGGCAACAGGCACCCTTATATCTCTCACAAGAGAAATCGGCTGAACATTTTCTAACATCATGGCGTTCTTACACAGTCTATCCTCAGAGTGTACCAAGACAGAATTGGATATTTTCACATTACCTTTTACCCAAACGAGTATCGAAAAGTACACTTATGTCAAAATACCTCCACTTTCCGCTCTTACGGACAACGGGCCCCTGGAGTTCTACGTGGCTGGAAACGGGGAGGATTACCTCGACTTGAACAACACTTTTTTACACCTGACCTGTAAAATCGTGAACCTCGACGGTTCCAATATAGCTAACGATGCAAAGGTTACCCCGTAGCCTCACTTTTTTCACAAGTGGATGTCATGCTCGGGGATCGTCTTATTTCTCAATCTAGCAGTACATACCCATACCGTGCTACCTTTGAAAGTCTTATCAACTATGGAAAAGATACACTGGAAACACAATTTTGCACCGGGCTATTCTACAAAGACACAGCGGGGCATATGGACGCCACAGACCCGGACGGACGAAACGAAGGTCTCAAAAAAAGGGCCAGTTTCAGTGCTGAAAGCAACCTTCGACCTGATTGGACACATTCACTCGGATATATTTTTTCAGGATAAACATTTACTGAACGGGATTGATTTGAGGATTAAAATGGTCTGCAGCAAAGCTGAATTCTGCTTGATGAAGGAAGGAAATTCAAATTTCAATCTGAAAATACTCAACGCTTCTCTTTTTGTGAAGAAAGTAACTGTCTCACCATCTGTAAAAATCGGTCACGGACAAGCACTTCTCAGCGCCACAGCCAAGTATCCAATCGAAAGAGTCTGTTTGAAGACCTTCAGTCTAGCTGCAGGGAGCCGCATTTGTTCACAAGAGAACCTTTTCCTCGGCCCCTTACCTAAAACCATTATCTTTGGGATGGTAGACAACGATGCCTTCAGCGGGTCGTACAATAAAAACCCTTTTAATTTTAAACATTACAATGCAGAGTTTATCGTCGCTGTACGTAGATGGTACACAATATCCTGCAAAGCCGTTTCAGCCTGTTTTTCAGTCCGGTAACGTGGTCCGTGAATTCCATTCTTTAATTTTAGCATCAGGAAAGCAGCTGAAAGATCAGGCTTTGTCGATAAACAGAGAAGAGTACCTGAACGGATATACTTTATTCGCTTTCAACCTGAATCCCGATGACGATTGTGGGCAACATTTGTCATTAATAAAATCGGGCAATATGCGATTGGAACTCAGATTTCGTCAACCATTTCCGAGCATGGTGAATCTAATCGTGTACGCCAGTTTTGACAGCATTCTAGAAATAAACAATCGAAGAAATGTGCTCATCGATTACCAGTAACTCATGGATACCAGAGAACTAACGGAGGTTATGAGAAGTTGTCCTGAAATAGATAAAATATTTCATGGCGTGATGGCCTGTGACGAGCTACCTACAAGTACTCTGAGAAAGTTTCCAGCTTTATTCATCGTAAACACACATCCGAGACACATGCCGGGTGAGCACTGGCTAGCGTTATGCCTTAATGACGAAAACACAGGAGAATGTTTTGACTCGTACGTAAACCCTCCAGACTACGAACTCTTTCCTCGATCGATTCATTATTTTTTGACAAAGAACTGTTGCAAAATAAAATATAACCCTGTACAAGTTCAAAACTTTACGTCGGTTTGCTGCGGGCAACACTGTGTCTTTTTTCTGTGTCACAAAGCTAAAGGTTATTCATTTAACCGTATTATGTCTATGTATAGCAAAGATTTAAATAGAAATGATAACACTGTTGTGTCATTTGTTTAAAAAATGTACCCTAGAGTAAATAAAAAGCATTCAATTACATGTGTACAAACGTGTTAACTCTCTAGATATGTTTCATTTGCATATGTAGTGGAATGTTAAATGACGATGCTTCACAAGAAAAATGTTAAACAAAAGTTATTTTATTGAAATAAAGGGGTAACATAACATAACATTCTTTGTCCCTCGTCATTTCAAAAACCAAACCAGTCAGAACGGTTAAAAATGGGGGATTTGAAAACTGGTTCGGAATCATAGTCTTTGCTTTTAGGTGGGGAAACAAGGTGAGAGATATCTTTAGATCTTTTTATGTCAGATATTTTGCATCGAACACCACCATTAGGTATTGCTGAAAAGGGTATATTTAGGTTGGCTACTGTCTGTAAGAACTCTTTCCAACCTAAAGGCCTCCGTTCGTCGGATACTCGACGAGGGGCCGTGAGATTTTTAAGCAAATCCACCATGTGAGATCCTTTGATAGTGTTTCCTTTAAAAATAAATTCACCTCTATCGTTCCACGCAGCACCGGCTTTTAAAAGTTTTTCCATAACGTACGAAGCGTTTCTTTTGTTTCTAGTAGAAATGTTAGCGAGGACCTCTTGCATGATCTCATCTTTGGGTGGTTCGGTCACCGCTGCTTCCGTTTTGCTTTCCGATATTTTAGGTAGAGACAGGGTCAATTGAGTGGTTTCCTGCTCTCCTACTTTAACCAAGTTTAAAAAATTTTGCAGCACAGACGCGTAGAGTTTCGCCTTACCGTATTCGTTCAGATCAGTCCTCGATAAAATACCTCGTATTGCATCGTCCAAGTTGTTTTCAACAGTCTTTCTTAAGCTTTCCTTCTCTGCGGTGATGTTTATAAGTTTATCGATCTGATGTTGAGGGACTAAATACATTTTCTCTGCAGTCTCCATGTTAATTGTTGCGGGATGCGATTAAGCTGCTTATAAAAGGAATGGCTACACTGAGTAAAGGCAGAAGAAATCCTCCAGATTGATTAATAACTTTCCTTTTTCTTTCTACGGATGCTCTTTTATCAGCAAATAGTTTGATCCATTTTTTTTGTTTTTTTAAAACCCTACTGTTTTGTCGTCAGTGGTATGTTTCCCCTGAGCACATTTAAAGCTAGTTCACATATGCTCAGTATGAGATCTGTGGGCGCATCACGTAATATATCCTTTCTCCTTCGGGATGGAGACCTGTGTAATGAATACAGCAACGGGAGGGTTTTTTTCAATCGCTCAGACATTTGTTGTCGATACTTTAAAGTTTTTTCTTCTTCTTCGGAACATACACAACCGGCTTCTCCCCCGGAAACAACCCTGACCGGAGACGAAGTTCTTCTGCCGTTTGTGCTAGGTCAACAAATAAATACCCGTAAGGTCTAGAGACGGCATCGAGAAAGCATTCTAAAAAATACTTGCTGTTACCCGGATACATTTGACGAGCCAATATGCTGATCTGTAATTTATCTCTAGGGTTTTTAAAAAGAAGCATGTAGTTGGTGTTCAGGTTGATTGTTCTACTGGTCTTGCCTTGAAAAAACAAGTTTTGAACGAGATAGATGACGCTCAGATTTCTGTGGTGTGTGTATTTTGTAAAAGCCTTTTCTACTTCGTCGTTTTTACTGGCGGATTCCATCAAGTCATCGATTACCAACAAGTTTTTTTTATTTGGAGGAAATAGTTCGTCATCACACAAAGAATCAGGGATTCCTTGAAGAAAATTTATTTTTATTCTGGTCAATAATTCATCGTACAGAGGCTGCCAACACGTATAACACCAGACAATGTTTTCCAGAACAACCGACATTGCCTCTTTACAGTTTTCCAACAACATGTTGATAAAAAAAGATTTTCCACTATTACTCGGTCCACATACGATACATGAAAAGGGAAGTTGCATCCTAGCGTCAAAAGCAGTCAAGTTCATATTTTCCTTTACAAAACACATCAACAGAAACTATATACACATATATACAAGAATAGTCTTAATATCCGTAAGGGAGAGTTGTAAAATCAGATAATAAAACACGCTTATCGTACACAACCCTGAACCGTTTCAACTGTGATTTGTTTCTCAAATGAAACCCCTTTTTATCTCTCACGATTTGGTTATGCGTGGTTACGAGATGACCGGTATGATCCGGATTTTTCACTCGCTCGTCCACCAGTTCTGTTAGTGATTTCAAATTGACAATTTCAGAATTGATACAATTTAAAGTAATTCCTTTAGCTTACATGGTTGTTTTTCCTTTTATGGTTTTGTAACCGTAGGTTTTAGGACCTGCGCTTACAAATTCCACGATTTGATCGCCATCATCTAGTTCGCTGGTAAGACCACCCAAGTAATCGCTTAAGGGCGGCATCCAGTCACCTTCCTTACTTTTAAAAATGACGCTATCAGTGTCTGTGTACAAACAACGCTGATCCAATCGATCCATCAAATTGTACAGCTCAAGTCTAGCGTACGTAAAAAGCTTATCAGACCTTTTAGGAAAGTGCCCCACTTCAAACACTTTTAGAATTTTGTAACCTTTTTCGACGGCTTTCTCAATTTCGATAGATGCCCATGTTCCGGTAAGAGCTCTCTCCTGAGCCGTATGATTGCATTGTTTTAACTGATGTTCGGCACACGTTCTACATAGAGGAAAGAGGAGTTTGCTTTTTACACGAAATGGTAGAACAGGTGCCCACAGACCCCTAGGTGGTAATACCTTTGCTCTAATGATACCGAAGTGATATTTCAGAGGTCGAAAGTCACGATAAATGATGATGGGGTGATCGATCGGGTATGTCTTTGTCTTATTTACGAATGGGTATAGAGAGGTAAAGTCGAAATAATCGATTCTCTCACCGGGTTGAGCTACATAATGCAAATTTAACGCGTTTGTTCGACCGCCGTAAAGAGCATCTCGAGGGTTTAAACGCTCAGGAAAGTCAAAGTCTTTTAGAAAATTTAGCACGAGATTGTCGTTTTTCTTCATTTCATTCCACTCGTGTTCCCACATCAGAGTGACTTGCAAATTGAGAGTGTCTTGCAAATTCTTAATTCTCTCCATCGAATTTTGACAGATATCTCCGAAGGTTACGTTTGATTTGGTAAGAGGATGCGGGGTCATTGAGGGAAAGCACTTTTCACAGCCGTGATAAAAACATCCAAGAAACTCAAAAACCTTATGTTTTTCCCCTTCCTCACAGTAACCATCTACGTAATAGGTACCGAACCTGACTTCACCTTCGTTCAACGCGTGGCGAATGGGTAGGTTTTGCGTTTTTGAAACGTATTCGAGCCATTGTATGGAAGGTGTTGAGTAAGATTTCTGAGTGGTGATGTAATTATCAAGCGGCGGAATAGCTAAAGTGTCTTTACGCAGGAAGTTGGTTCTAAAGATTTTCATGCACACAGATGCGATCGTTATGCATTTAAAAGGATCGACCTTTGTACTATCCAGAATTTCTTGTCTGAAAGCTATACAACCCTTTCTCAAAATTTCTACGTCGTTCACACAGTATTCCACCATCTCTTTCATGAAATCAAAGACTTTGTCAGAAACTGTTCTGTACCACTTAAAGAATTCTTCTCTATCCTTAGGCATCATGCCATCTACACCGTAAAACTTAGGGTCAGTATACGGCCCTACGAAATCCTGATGTTCTACGGTGTTCCAGAAATGGGGAAAATAGCCTTTCTTGCTTTCCGAAAAACCCATGGCTTTTGGGATGCTACTCAATTTCATGGGTAAGAACGATAGACTATCAATGTAGGACTGACGAAACGCGGTATCGATGAAGCACAAAATTTTACCGCCTTGCGCTATGATTTCGGGTGTGATTCCTTCTTTCACTAAATGGTTTAACAAAAGGTATGAATCGCATCCCTCTAGCGTTATGAGCGATAAACTTGTAACCGTGGTATGTATTACACCGAAACTTTTTAAAAAAGGCACTGACGCAATCATCCCCTTCAGCCACCCACTCCTCTCCCTTAAAATCAATACAGCATACGAAATTAGCTACATGTGTTCCAGTCTCCTGCCTAGTCTCGAAATCGTAAAACACATAATCCGTATTATCACTTTCTTTCCTAGCCCTCTGTATAAAACATCCATGCTCGATATCCTCATCGAGTTTTTGGCCACAGAGTATGCATTTCGAATGGGCACATACATGATTCTCACGATTAGAAGGTTTATCCCGTATCACACGATTACATTTACCACAGTAGAATCCCGTTTCACACATAGAATATTCGCCTTTGTGCGATTGAATCTTTGCTTTATGCCTTTCGAAACAGTAATGTGAGCTACACAGTCTCTGACACTCTGGACATTTAGTAACATTCTTAGGGTGTTTGTAACAATCGGGGTCATGACAAACGTTGCAGCTATAAGCGCATTTATGTTTCCATAAAACGTCAAACCCCGAATGGCAGAAATGACAAACATGACTCGTTCCTAAAAGTCCGGTGATACTTTTAACCCCATAATAGTGGTTGTCATGTAAAAACAAGTAAATTGTTTTTTCGTTCGGAGTCTTGCTAGTTTGAAAGAAAGAGTATCCGGCTTTGCTAGCAGAACAGTGTACGATTACGATTTTACAATTCAAATGTCTCTCAAATCTCGATACGTCAGCGAAGCTGACCGCGGTCTTTACCGATAATCCCACATCGTGTTGTAATTTTCTAGCGATTTGTTCGGTTTCGAAATCTTTTTTTTTTTCACAATTCAAAAGTTGGCTGACACACAAGGCGAAGCACATGTTGTCTCTGTTGTGAAAAATGTATAGATGCTGCATTTTCTTCTGCAGGGTTTCTGATTTAAATATATGGCATGTTTTCCTTCTAATTCCACCGCCCCGAGGTGGTCGGATGATTTGGACGACTATTTCAAGGGTATTATCGGTAAAAATTTCACGTTTACTCTGAATTGCATTTTCAAGCATGGTCAGAAAAGAACATAAATCGATGACACCATTGTCTAATTGAACGCGTGATGAAACATTGATCGTATCACCTCTAATTTCAACGGTGACTACATCCTTGGCAGAAATTAAATTGTTAGCGATTTCAATCACACTGTTTAAAATCTCTAAAACATAATTATAAAAATCTGCAAAGCTGTCAACGTTCGCTATAGAAGAAAAAGTCACTCTTCTCCTAATCTCAGTGTTGTTGAATCTTTCCTGATTAACTATTCTAATATTAGGATCTAATCCATCACCCTCTTTCTCTACTTGGATATCGGGCGAGTTTTCCATTTGAGAATCTTGAATATCGGGCGAGTGCATGTTTTCCATTTGGGAATCTTGAGTATCGGGCGAATGTGTGTTTTCCATTTGGGAATCTTGGGTATTAGGCGAGTGTATGTTTTCCAATTGAGAATCTAGGGTATCGGCCGAATGTATGTTTTCCATTTGGGAATCTTGGGTATTAGGCGATTGTATGTTTTCCATTGGGCAGTTGCGTTCATTATCGTTTCCCGAATTTTGTGCAATATTGGCAGGGTTTTCGATTAAGTTAACCAGACTGTCATTTATCCTCATAAGACTTTGATTAAGTTCGTGTATCATATCATGAGAAGATAACGGTCTAGGTTCCTGAGCGTTTTCTGGAGTTGAGACGATATTCTGAATGGGAGATAATGACATATTTTCATTGATTTGATTCACCACGTCTATTAAACATGGATTTATCTGCATAGATTCTCTTTGTTCGATTAGGTTATTTTGTAGCTCTAACAGACATTGATTTAATTCGAAAAATATGTCGTGCGACGTCACCGGCGTACTTGATACAGTTTGACTGGAATTTTGACTGGGGTTTTCATTTTGAGTATTGCTCTGCTCTGACGATCTTAAATTTTCATTCAACTGATTGACTGCATCGATTAGATCAGGGTTTAATTGTACTGAATGACCGTGTTCATTTAGGTTATTATGTAACTCTAACAGACATTGATTTAATTCAGAAAATATATCGTTTGGCGTCACCGATGTGTTTGATACGACGTAATTTGGACTCTGATTAGGTCTCTCACTAACGACTTGGTGTGACGGAATTAAACTTTCGTTCAGCCGGTTGATCGCTTCAGTTAAACATGGTTTCAGGGGTGTGTACGAATCATGATATAACGGACCATTTGAAAAACTCTGGTTTCCGTCATAAAATAAATCATGCGATAATGGAGAATTTTCGGTTCTTTTTTTTTTAGTCTCTATATCCGAACTGCATTTCAGTCGTTTCTGCGCCATATCTATCATACAATTTTCTAATCAACTTTATGCTCACTGAGAGACATCTATTCACATTTTCAAACGTGCTGTACAGTAAAGGGATAAAATCTGTACCTCGACCAGATTCAAGTGTATAATCAATCTGTCCAAAGTTTTCCAATAAATCAGTCTTTGCTTCGAAGAATTCACGCCACACTGCACAGATCTGTTGTAGTTCGATGTCTTGTTGAATGTCGGTTTCCGAGATGATTTCCTCTTGGTCTTCTATTGCATCACTCGTATCTATAAGTCACAGAACATGTGAAAGCACTTTTATTTATTTATTTTTTGTGCTGGGTAAATAGAAGGTAAATATACAACAACTCACCTGAAATATCTCCGTCGTAAGCACTGTTAGTCACGTTTCCCTCAACTTCTGAATATGATACAAATAATGTTATATTCATGTATGAAAGACTTTTACAGCATGAAACATTCATAATTTTATGTTATGACTTACGTGTGGAGCTCAGATTCAAAAGGTCATGAGTGGTTGTTTCGGGAATCTCATCATCAGAAATAATTACCAAGCTGTCTATAAAACAGTAAAACATACTTTTAATAACTTAACATTTCCATTTTAGATCACTACATAGATCTAAGAGACAAATTTTAATTACCTATACACTAGAATCAGATGAGCTTAACTCGGTCTTGCACTGTAATATAAATGTAATGAATATTTAAATTTTAGATAAAGTATCGTACCAGATTACATAATGACCAGATAAGGATGATGATTTCTGTACTCAGAAAGATTAGTTCTAAGTTTATATCAATATCATTACCAATTGGATAATTACATAAACATTGTATTTCAATTTATATTTAACTATTAATTGATTAAAATACATATTTTTACCTGCCGAGATATCCATGGTGTCTGGAAGTAGTGAAGGATAGACTCTGGAAATTCTGTTGAACTTTGCCGATGTTCAAACTTTTCGAAGTGTTTGATTCTGGAAGTAGTGAAGGATAGACTATGGAAATTCGGTCGACCCTTTGCCGATGTTAAAACTTTCGAAGTGCTCGACTTTTATAGACAGGTTCGTATGCATGCTAGTGTGTGTGGGGTGTGTGTGTGCGCGGGAATGCATCAGAACGGGGTTTTACGGTGTTGACCTTTGACCTAGGCCTGACTCAGAGTGTTTCATATTCTACGTGAAAGGAAAAGATCGTGTGTCCCGGGACTGAGAACTTGAAAAGCAAAAGGTTCCTTTTTCTGCATCGAAAAAAAACTTTTTGACCTTTGACCTATACCTGTCAAAACTAAGGTTACATTATATACAAACTATCTCTCTCTGCCGGCTACTTAACTGTACTTACCTTGTCCACTGGTCTCAAACCATTTAGTTAGTTATCAATACACCTCCCTCCGAATCTAGTACTGGTCAAATAATAAATATAAATATATAAATATTTAAATAAAAAACAGTTAAATATGTGGTTAACTGGTATAATATTGGCTATACGTGTGTGCTACTGTGTGGGGGATTTTGTGTGAGAAAACAATTGACAATTGTTAGAAAAAGCATGATGGTTGACTGTGAACATATGTGAGCAGAATGTTTGTGAAATAATTTAAACAATTGTTGATTGTGTTTTGGGGATAACGGCATGACTTTAAATACAAAATTATTGAAATAAAAACCCCAAAAACAGTTTTATAGTCAAAGTTTTTATAGTCAAACTATAGTCGATATGTCTGTGGAAATGAAAATATATTTTATTACATATCTTCGAAACAGAGCCCTTTAGGAGGTAAAATGTTTAGAAGTGTTGTTTAAAAGAATCGCACATTTTGTTTAAAATAGGAGACAAGTTTTTTTTTTGCAATATGCCTTGTAGGCTTGGATGCGCAGAACTGATGGTAAAAAAAGATCATCTCTATACACTCCACCCTCCACACGTGTTTCCCCGGCAGACAGTTCTGTAGGTTGGGTTATTTTTACAAAGGCTGCTAAAACCTTATGATCTGTACGTGTGAACATCCTGGCAGCTAACTGTCTGTGTGCGATAGGAACCATATGTTTCCTGTGTGAGGGGGTATGCTAGCACCTTGTTTATGTTAATGAGTCTAGCGTGTGCGTGGTTAATGACATTTCAATATCAGTTTAAGACATCAGTAGTTAAAACACAGAAGACAATCTGCAACTATCTGTTACAATGGCTGCTCTGAGAACTCCTAATGCTTCTAGAAACTGGCGTGTATTACACGCTTAAGAGGATCTGCTGAAAGGCGAGAGGAGTTGGCCTTTGCTCCAAGAAAAATACGACAATGTGTTAGTTTGATAAATTTTCTTCATGAAAATGAATTTGTTTTAAAGAAGCTGATGTTTAACCCTGTGCAGGCTGTTACCAACTCCGGAGACCATCTCTTAAGACCGCCCTCATATTACAATGATTAAAACGGGTGTAAGGCGTTAAATTCATCACATACAATGCATCCGGAAAGTATTCACAGCGCTTCACTTTTCCCACATTTTATTATTTTACAGCCTTATTCCAAAATGGAATAAATTCATTATTTTCCTCAAAATTCTACAAACAATACCCCATAATGACAACGTGAAAGAAGTTTGTTTGAAATCTTTGCAAATTTATTAAAAATAAAAAAACAAAAAAGCACATTTACATAAATATTCACAGCCTTTGCCATGACAGTCAAAATCGAGCTGAGGTGCATCCTGTTTCCACTGATAATCCTTGAGATGTTACTACAACTTGAATGGAGTCCACCTGTGGTAAATTCAGTTGGGGAATCTGGGGAAGGGTACAGAACCATTTCTGCAGCATTGAAGGTCCCAATGAGCACAGTGGCCTCCATCATCCATAAATGGAAGAAGTTTGGAACCAGCGGGACTCTTCTTAGAGTTGGCTGCACGGACAAACTGAGCGATCGGGGAGAAGGCCCTTAGTCAGGGAGGTGACCAAAAACCCCATGGTCACTCTGACAGAGCTCCAGCATGTCTCTGTGTAAAGAGGAGAACCTTCCAGAAGAACAACCATCTCTGCAGAACTCCATCAATCAGGCCAGCCACTGAATCAGTGGCCAGATGGAAGCCACTCCTCAGTAAAAGGTACATGACAGCCCGCCTGGAGTTTGCCAAAAGGCACCTGAAGGACTCTCAGACCAAAGATTGAACAAAGATTGAACTCTTTGGCCTGAATGGCAAGCGTCATATCTGGAGGAAACCAAGCACCACTCATCACCTGGCCAACTGGGAGACTAGTCAGGATCGAGGAAAAGATGAATGCAGCAATGTACAGAGACATCCTTGATGAAAACCTGCTCCAGAGTGCTCTGGACTTCAGACTGGGGCTAAGGTTCATCTTCCAACAGGACAATGACCCTAAGAACACAGCCAAAATAACAAAGGAGTGGCGACAGGACAACTCTGGGAATGTCTGTCATTGGCCCAGCCAGAGCCCACAATTGAACTCAATTGAACATCTCTGGAGAGATCTGAAAATGGCTGTGCCCTGACACTCCCCATCCAACCTGATGGAGCTTGAGAGGTCCTTCAAAGAAGAATGGGAGAAACTGCCCAAAAATAGGTGTGCCAAACTTGTAGCATCATTCTCAATAAGACTTGAGGCTGTAATTGGTGCCAAAGGTGCTTCAACAAAGTATTGAGCAAAAGCTGTGAATACTTATTTAAATGTGCTTTTTTTTTGTTTTTTATTTTTAAAAAATTTGCAAGGATTTCAAACAAACTTCTTTCATAGTGTCATTAGGGGGTTTTGTTTGTAGAATTTTGAGGAAAATAATGATTTAATCCATTTTGGAATAAGGCTGTAACATAAAAAATGTGGAAAAAGTGAAGCGCTGTGAATACTTTCCGGATGCACTGTATGTGACAACAGTTGGTTAGATAATTTCTGCAAGGAATGAGTTTCCTTACAAGTCCGTATGGCACCACAGGAACTTTAGTTGGGGCCACTGTCTATGCTGGTGTTGATGACACAGACAGCTGCATTCGGTCTGACACTTTCAAGATTATAAAAGTGACTGTAGTCCTCCTACTGGAACATCTTATCAAAAAAAAGCTGAAAGAACTCTTGGGGTGCATATAGGCATATTTCTTTGACAAATACTTTGAGGAACTATGACTTAATCTGGTTAAACTCGGACTTATACACTTCATAGCTCAAGCAATGAGTCGTGTGGTTTGAGGATTCATCCCCAGAGGATTCTGAGGTCAGTGGACACTGATTCGCATGAGCTGCGTGATGAAGATTACATAGTGGAAAGGCTTCGTGAAGTCAGAGAAAAACTTTTGGATGTCAGCAGCGAGCAGATGGACACTGTGCACTGTCGTAAGGGAATGGCACAAGACATTTGAGATGGGGGAACACGTCTTGTGCGACAGGATTGGCAAAGATTCTGCTTAAACTTCGTATTAGGTGCGAGATGGCCAGCATGATGTAAAAGAGCCTTAATGACTGTGTTGATGGACCTGTCGCTGTAAATGGATGCGACGTTGATCTGAGACGTGTAACAAAACTCATGGAACGCATTAATGTGTCTTGTGAGAGGTTCGGTGTGCGATTGGTCTGTTTTGTTGCATATGTGTATTAATGCGTGTGATCCAATTTGTGCGTCTATCACAAAAATACTAGACCCTGTGACTGAATGTGGTAGATGTATTAGAATTGTAGACATTTTTTGTATGTGTACATATGTGTATGATTTATGTGTAATCCTGTCAATAAATGAACAGACTGATGTTTGTGAAATAACTGAAATATTTATTGCCTACATTGTTGAGAAAAACACTGTGATGTGTATAAAATTTCGACACTCCCTCGACAGTGTGTGATAACGTTGTTCTCTTTTACTGAAATAAATACCATTACATTTAAAACCTTCTGAGTTTTCTACTGTGGAGACTGAAGTGTCGATATGGCCAAAGAAATGAAAAAGGTTTATTACACACCTTCTAACCCGGGTTCTTTAGGTAGTGAAAAAGAAACAGGGGTTCAATTAACCGATAAACAAGTTTCAGACTGGCTCGTCGGCGAGGATGCTTACACACTATACAGAACTGCACCATTAAAATACAAAAGTTTTAGTTTATGGTATTGATATGTAGTTTCAAGCTGATCTGGTCGATATGTCTGCATACACCAAGGAAAAAGACAACATTCAGTTCCTGTTGACGTGCATAGATATGTTTAGTAAATGTGCATTGACTCGGTTTTTAAAAAACAAATCCACTGTTGAAGTGACTAAAGCTTTTGAATCTATACTGGATGAGGGCAGGGTACCCCGCAAATTACAGACAGATAATGGGAAAGAAGTTTTTAACAAACATTTTCAAAGCATGACAGAAAAGTAAACATTTTGCACCAGCCACAGAATTAAAAGCATGCGTCGTTGAACGGTTTAATAGAACCTTCAAAGGTAGGATATTTAACAGCTATAAACTCCAATTGCTATATTGATATACTACAAAAAACACATATGGATACAATGCCAGCTATCACAGAAACATTAAGATGAGACCTATTGATGTGAATAAAGAAAATGAATCTGTGGTGTATCATAATTTATATGGATCTAGCATCCATCACTGAGATAACCACACAAGTGAAAGACAATGAAAATCAAGATGTACGTTTCAGTTATGGAAAGGTGTGTGCCAAGCTACATTTTAGACCTGTGAAACGTTTCGTTTAAAATATGGCATATCACAACACAGACCCCATGCGTTATGTAGCATATTACCAGAATCAAGCAGGGAATGGACTCCCCGGCTATGCAGGGGGTGGTGTTATGTATGGATCTGGGCTGGGGGTATGTTTAGAGGCCTCTTTAGAATGGATATACTATTGCTAAAAACGTGGATTTAGTATAACCAAGCCGCATCTTAAATCAGCTGCAAAAAGCATATTAAGCGATGTTGTTAGCAACACATTATCGCATACTCTTAATAATAATAACAACCCTCAAGACGAATCCAGACTAATGGTGATGGCCTGCATAAGTGCATCTAGACTGCCAGGGGTTCAGAGGAGTGGCCAAACGATGAAGAAAAGAAAACATAATACGAAGAAATCGTCAGTTTTAAAACATAAACATCAAAAAGAACAAAGACTTCTCTGTTAAAACAATATTTTAGATAATGTCTTTACTATACAACATGTCAGAAGAATGCTTAAAAACTGAATTGGATCTATTCACAGTGCCGTTGACTCAAACCATTATTGAAAAAAAAATACTTATATAGAAGTACCACTATTATCAGCGATATCGGACTCATCGCCTCTGGAATTTTTTATAGCAGGGACTGGCGAGGATTATGTCGACTTAAACACACTGGTGTTCTTACTTCTCAAAATCACTTATGCAGATGGCACAGACTTTGCAGACGGAGCCCCGTGGGTATTATTAACTATGCCGGTGCTACAATATTTTCACAAGTGGATGTGTCGCTTGGAGACATATTCTTTTTAAATTTAAGACACAGGAAAACACAAGGGTAACATAGTATGTATTTTATTGAAGATCACTATCATACACATATTCTGGGGAGGGAATAGGTCTTGTCGAAGAATAATTTGTAGGTAAAAGGTCATATGATGCGTTTGTAGCAAACTACTATCATCATCAGAGGAAAGAATAAATAGGCCCTCCACAAAAGTTATGGGAAGAAGTTGAGCTTCAGTTTGAGTGGAAGCATGAACATAGGTCACCGATGGAATGATACAATAAGCGGGAGAATAAGGAAACCCGGTGGGTACAGGTGAGGAGCAGAGACGTTCCAGCAGAGCTGTAACATCGATGGCCAAATAAGCCACCTGATGACATATATATTCACCCAGGCCTGTGAGATTGAACTGCCGAGAGAGAGAAAGTCCAGCTGCAGGTGGGCGTTGATCAGCTGGACGGAGATCAGAGAGAAAGGACGGAAATTAGATAAAACAGTAATGGTAACACTTAAAATATATTCACATAAACACATGTGCAAGCACATGCAAAGAATGTAGGAAACAGGTATCAATACATGACATGGAAAAAGCATAAAACTGGAAGAAAAAAAAAACACACTCATACAATGTTTTGAGAAAAACACACACACCAACACACTCACAAAAATGTTCAAGAGAAACACACACACACACATATTTACTCACAGAATGTCTAAGAAGCACCAAAAAGCATAAAAAAAAACTAAGAGAAGAAATATGTGTAACATTAAGCAATAATAAAAATATATCTCACCCATAATGAAGAAGTGATGAAAATATCCAAATTGTTCAGGACAACGGGCTATGAGATGCGCACAGCTGGATTACCGGAAGTGGGAATGGCAGTAAGGGCCTTGGAAAACGTTTAAAATACCCAAAAGAACTACATAAAGATAAGGGGATATCAAAATGTGTTTTAAGGGGATTTCAGAACGAGAAAAGCTCGTTCTAATGGTATTTTAAAATCCAATAAGTATTTTTTAAGGGAATCATAAAAAGGTTAATGTTTACGTTAATAAAGCAAATTGGGATTCCAAAAGAATGAGATAATTGGGAGTAACCTAAAGATAAGACTGTGTAAATAGGACATTGAATCTGTGCTAAGATTCAGATCACTTTTGGGCTGTCTCACGAGGGGATCTCATGTTGTTTTTTGAACAATAATCTGGATTTTTGCTTCTCTCATCTGTCTTGTTTGTGGCTTCATTTTGATCAGTAAATTAAGGATTATTGTATTGACTAACTAGAGGAACTTCAGCAACCTAGTCATTTTAGATATGACAAACTGCTGCTTAATGGTGTGGTCATTAAAATTTGCATGACTAGAGGTAAAGACAATTTCTGCTTGATGCGGAGCAACGCTGTAGCCTATAAACTCAACATTATGTCAGCTTCGCTGTTTGTGAAAAAAGTGTCTGTATCACCAAGTGTGAGATTGAGGCACGCACAAGCGTTGCTCTCAATACCTGCCAAGTACCCCATTGACAGAGTATATGTGAAAAACTTCTCAATTAGTGCAGGCTCACGTGTTTGTAATCAAGAAATCTTATTCTTAGGAACTCTACCTAAATCTGTAGTTCTGGCTATGGTTGATAATGATGGCTTTACAGGCTCGTATAATAAAAGTCAAACAACGACCTAAAATTTTTGGCCATTTATTTGGATGGGCAGCAGCATCCCATGAAGCCTCTGCAACCTGAATATGGAAGTGGTTCTGCAGTGCATGAATTTTACCAGTTATCACTGGCTTCTGGATAGCATTTAAAAAATCCTCCTCTATCTATTGATAGGGAGGATTTTCTGCATGGTTATACCCTTTATGTGTTTAGCCTCACACCAGACGAAGATTGCAGTCAGCACATGTCGCTCATCTAATCTGGTAATGTTAGACTAGAAGCACGTTTTATACGGCCTCTACCCCAAACAATTAACTTAATTGTTTATGCCATATTCGACAGTATCATTGAAGTGTCAAATCGGTGACAGATCCTGGTTGATTACTACTAATAGGTAAAAATGGACACTGTCCAGCTTACGACTATCATGGGTAAGATCTTGTGCTATATCCATTTTCTCTGTGTACTCCCATGTGACTATCTACCAAAAGCCCCTTTAAGAAAATTACTGTCAGTGGTTATAATCAGCACACATCCTTCAGGACTCGCAGGTGAACACTGGTTAGCCAATTACATAAATGAGGTCAGCATGGGTTGTTTTTTCAACAGCTTTGAAAATAAACCAGATGACATCAGTTTTCCGCAGAATATCAAAAACTTTCTAAACCGCAATTCTAGTCCAAGATTTTTCATCTGAGACCCTCGGACCACAGTGTGTGTTTTTCTCTATCACAGGGTAAAGGGTTATGATTATGACTGTGTGTTGAAAAAGTATACAGACGATTTTATTAAAAATGACAAGATGGGGTCAGCTTTTATGAAAAAACTAAAACAAGTTCATTGTAATGAAAATGTTTTCAAGTGTATTCATTGTGTTCAGACAGGTGAAATGTTTATGTCTAATACTAGATTTTTTCAATAAAAACAACTAAAAAACAGAAATTTCTTCTTCTGACTCTTTATTATTATACATACATCACATCCAACAATACAGATAATAACAAGATCATAAACATTAGAAACTCAGAAATTAAAAACTTAGACACTGACTCACGTCAAGAGAGGGTGATTTGAATACTGGGGCATCTGAATAATTTGATTGTGTTGATGGAGAGCTCGGAAGCATTTACAGTTTTTTACTTAGATGAGTTGGTTATAGGCGACGTTGATTTGGTTTTGAAAGAGTTAATTGCGTGTCTGACATAATGGTTAGGTACCATGGAGCATGGTATGTTTAAAGTAGCAAAAGCCTCCAGAAATTCGAGCCATCCAACAGGTCTCCGGGCATCAGAAATCAAGCGTGTGTGAGGAATTGTTCTACCTTTAAACACAAACTTGCCCGACTAGAAGTGACATCTTTAATAATAGACATTTTATCTAAAATGTAGCAAACATTTTTACACTCCTTTGCGGAACATTCTTCAAAATGTCCTCCACAACATTATCTAAATCATCATGGGGGTTTATGCCAGCTGTCGCAGACAGCATTTCTTTTTCAGCGTGGTCAGTCTGCAGAAGTGTTAATGTTAATGTGCTGGTTTCCCAGTCCCCTTGTCTAGCGAGTGTTAAAAAAACATTGTAAAGTTTCACCTTTTCATAATTGTCCAAGTCAGATCTGTACAAAATATTTCTTATAGTCATGTCCAAATCATTCTACACAACCTGTTGAGATAGATAGAGTTGTGGGGGGTACCAGTCTTTAGTTTATCCAGCTGATGCTGCAGAACTAAAAATATCTTCTCTGCATACTCCATCCCCAGTTATCTAGAAGTAATCAAGCTGGAGATAAAAGGAATAGCAATGCTTAAGAGCGGTAGAATAAAGCCCCCCTGTTGGTTTATTACACTTCACTTTCTTTTAACACCAATCTTCTTATCTGCAACAAATTTTATTATACTTTTCCTCTTTCTCAGTTTCTGGTATTGTTGTGACGTGAGTGGTATATTGCCATAGAGAACATAAAGAGCTACTTCACACAGTCTCGCAATGAGTTCGTCTGTGGCAGTTTGTAAAATAATCCTTCTTCCGGAGGTAAAATAATCTGTCTTTTAATGAGGATTCTACAAAGTCTGGCTTCTTTTCTGGAGATATACCACAGCATATGGTGCAAGTAAATCTGTTCTGAGCCGATAGTGTTCGGGTGTTTTTGTGTTATAATCAATCATCAGGTAACCAAAAGGTTTGTTGGTTGCGTCTGGATAATACTCCATAAAAAATTTTGTGTTCCCATGATACATTTGCCTTCCTAGCACACTGACCTGATTGGCATCTCTGGGGTTTTTAAACAACATCAGATAATTTGTGTTTAAGATGATGGTCCTGCTGGATTTTCCTTGGCAAAATAAAATCTGCACAATTTAAATAGTGCTAAGATTTCTTTTTCCACCTCGTTGCTTCCACTGGCCTCTTTCATCAGACTGTCAAGAATCAACAAGTTAGTTGTGTTGGCAGAAAACAACTCATCATCATTCAGAGTCAGCTCTGTGTTACGAATGATGATGTAAGGAAGATAGGACGGATGCAAGTGCAGTATGAACAGTTTTATTTAAGAAAGGCACAGACAGGTAAATCCAAAACGTGATCCAAAAACGTAATCCAGTAACATGCAAAGTTCAGACAATCGGCAAACAGACATACACGGGGCAAAGCAGGAATCAAGGTCGCGATCACGGGATACAGGGTCGATATACTAAACATGAAACATAAACAATCGCGAGAGACTGGGAGCGGAGAAACCAGCATGCACTAAACCAACGAATCTGGACTATGACTATGACCATGACTATGGTAAGGAATCTAAACTAAGTATCTAATCTATGTAATATTCCGCGCTGTGTGCTGGGAGGCGCGCGGTATATATACAAACACAATCAGCCTCGTAATGGCTGACGGCTGAGGGCAATTCAGACACACGTGAAACAATAGCCAATGGCAGAACAGGGAGGAGACATAACAAAACATACCAAATGCACGTGTCCAAATGTCACGATTGTCAACAACAAAAAAGCAGGTGCTCACACACCATGCTCGGCAGCGTGCATTCACATGCTCTGCAGCACGCTGCATAAAGGGGAAGTCGTGACACTCTGAATGTAATCCTTCAACAAGTTTTAATTTGTACATTTCAACAATTCGTCATACAACGGTTGCCAGCAATCATAAATATATATAATATTATCAGGTTTTTTTTTTAGAAATCAACTGTACAGCATTTTGCAACAGCATTTTTACAAAATATGACTTTCCTGAGTTTGAAGGGCCGCTTATCACATATGAAAATGGATGTTGTAATCTGAAATCAAAACCATCTGTGTCTCGCGTTGTACAATCAGGGAGCAGCATGCGTTTGTTGTATACCACCTAAAACTTTTTAATGACTGCCCTATTGTGTAGTGTGAAGTGTTTTTTATTTTGTACAATAGTGTTTGTGTATGATGACTATTATCTCACCCATGACAAAGTGGTCAACAAGTCCAATCAGCATGTATAATCTAATGGCGTTTGAATTTACTGCATTGAGTGTGATACCTTTGGCTTTCATACAAACCTTACCCTTAGCAGTGCGGTAGCCGTATGTTTCCGGACCCCCAGAACAAAATTCAATAATGTGATCACCCTCTCCAACCTCATCAGTTAAATTACCAAGATAGGGGCACAACGGAGGTTCCCAGTCACCGTCTCTAGATGTAAAGGTGACTCTGTGTCTGTCACTGTAGAAAAACCTACCCAGTTTGTTCATCAATACAGTTCTAGACACACGTGCGCAGTTGTAAACGCTCCAAGACAGATGTTAATGTCATGAGTCTGACCGTGTTTCCCATCCTATCGATTACCCATCTGCGTAACACCACTGAATTAGTGCTACGCTATGAGGAAGTGAGTTTTATACATGGCCATGCAACACGATGCTAAAGTGGTGTATCTTAATGGGTCGAATTTATTACACTGTATGAATTTGTGGTGGTATTTCATGCAAGCCTCATGGAGCAAAACGATGTCGTTCTTACCATACATAGTGAGTTCTTTTTTAAAATCAAACACGTCGCCCGATACTGTAACATACCACTCATCAAACAGAACCCTCCCTTTGTCAGACATTGTCTCATAGCCGTAGAATGCCTGTCTGGGTATGGTCCTATGTAATCTTCGTTTTCTATTCTATTGAAAAGGAGTGGAAAATAACCTTTCTCTGCACAGGTTAGATGTAACGCTGAGTTTGTCATGGCCAGATGCATAGGGATGAATGAGTAACTATCAATGAAACATTGTTTGAATGTCTTTTCATACATTAAAATTATCCGACAACCTTGCATAGTAATTTAAAGTATGAGCCCTGCTTTTGTGAAATATTCCAAAAGTATAAAGTTGTCAAACCCAGAAGCATTGTGTGCAACCCATGTGAAATTCTGATAATGCAGCTGTCTAAACCTTTTAACAAGTCGATCTATACAGTTTGTACCGGAGTTTGTGAACACTTCACCTTCGCACATACAAAGTTTGCAACATGTTTACCATTTACGTGTTGTGTCTCAAAATCATAGTATATGTATTTATCACTAGGTTGCTCAAGTTTTATTGGTTGCATAAAACATTGGTGTATGCCGTCATTAACCAATTCCATGCCACAATAGATACAACGGTCGGCTGCACATGTGTGTGGTTTTGGGTTGGCTCCATTGACATGATAACATCTATTACATTTTTGACAGTATTTTGTGACATCACACTGTGCGTACTGTTGTCCTAATTGCATTTGTTTATGCGTGTTATAACAGTAGGCAGATCTGCAGTACTGCAAACATTCATGACATTGATTCGTTTTGACAGGGTATTTATGACAATCAGAGGAATTACAAATATCGCAAATGTATTTACACCTATGGTCTCTATGACTAGTAAAATCTTGGTGACAATAATTGCACAAGTATGGTGTGCCTATGAATGCTTTCAGATTCTTAATAATGAAATAATGGCCATTGTGCAGATAGAAGAACACTGTCTTGTTGTGAGGTATGTCATTGGACATATATCTCTCCAACATACCATTGCTCGTTCTACAGAACACCACTATTTTAATGTGTAATAAACGCTCAAAATGTGTGATGTCATTAAACCATATCGTTTGCTGTACTGAATAACGATGAGTGATCAGAGTGATGAGTGATGAGTGATCAGAGTCTCTGCTATTGGTTCTAGATCTGTAAATGATTTTTGAGGATTTAAAAGATGGGCCAGACAGATTGCAAAACACAGCTTATTAGACATATTGATGGGCATAAGAGATTCATTCCAAAGATGGAATTGATTCTGCTTGATCGACTGCCATTGATCTCGTTATGTTTAATAAATCCAACAACATATCAGTGGTAGACTCAGATCTATTCATATCTCCCATTGTCTGAATTAAATACAGCAATGTTTCTGTGTTGCTGCACTGTTCAAGGGGGTCCCCACCGTTGACGCATCGTCTAGACTTAGCTACTGTTCCCTGATTACAAACTGATTCTCCGCAACGCTTTGACATTTTAAACAGATTTTAAAATTTAAACAAAGCATTTTGAGACAACTATGGTTATAAAAAAATTAGTAAAAACACTACAAAAACAGTAAACAGTATCGAATCAACAACTATTACAAGCAAACACACAGATGTATGAAACATATTTTACAACGTACCCGAGTTTGTTTTAAAGAATGTGTACAACCAGCTTAAACAACTCCGTTGTCAGGTTTTGATCATAACCAGTGCGTCTATTATCCCCAGCATGGAGTCTCTGTGTAGCTATAATATGTTTATACAAGATGCTGTGTCGTTGTAGCGTATTCGTCACAGACTTTTTACAAACACTCTGCTTCTTCTTAAAGCCATCCAGACACTCCTCAGTGACAGCAAAATGCTTTTCAAGGTTCTCAATACGACCATCAATGGTGTTAAAAAATCCCTCAATGGTCTTGAAACGACTTTGTATCAGCTCGAATAAGGCTCTGTTGTCTATAACAGCCGGTGACTTGCGACTGCAAGCTTCTTAGTTTGAAGGGAGAGCCTCAGAGTCGCTGTCTCCCACAGTCACCAAACATTCACTGGCACGGGTTTCTCCATGAGCCTGGGAAAATGCACAAGCATCCCACGATTCTAACAACTCGTGAACCCAGCTCAAAACATCATCTATATCGTGAGATGCAGCTGCCGCACATTCATTCACAACCAACTCTGAAATAGTAAACATGAGTTAGGAAATCAGTACGAATTCAGAAAAATAAAACAATGTTTTAACATACATACATCATACTGTCTGCAGGTCCGGGCGAACGTCTTGACCACTTACGTTCAGGTGTGGGCAGCACTAAGTCTGTGTATCTCAAACAACCATCAATAAGAGCATGTAACTGAGCGATCGTAACCGCTTTACGTTTATTTCTTCTTGGTTTTGTACCACGGTCGCTAACGCCCACCATGTGATTTTTGAGCTCTGAAACGCGAGTCTTGTTTACAAGATTTGACAAACCTTGAGTGGTAAACAAACAAACAATATAAGAACATATTTAAACCTCTCCATCAATGTAGGCAGATTAAATAACTAAGCATTACACACATTTACTGTGCATGGGGTTATTCGACCTGACTCACGGAGCCGCACCGCCTGAGTTTGATCCTTGGTGGTAAAAATAAAAACATAATTATTCTACACATACACAACACATCATACTTAGGCACAAACAGCTATAAACATTAAGACATATACATACTGCTCGCCTGGTTCAGGAACTGAATTTCATCAACAAGGTCAGGAATATTCACAATGTCAGCATCATCTGGAGTTTTAGAGACCTGTTTAACCATTGTATCAGAACCATGATTCGTTCATAAATAAATAAACATTTTAAATAATACTTAATAATAAAACCACACTTACTGCTAAGATAGACAGCAATCTCCTCTTTTAAGTATACCTCAAAATAAAACAAAATTTAGTGGTAAACTAAAATGAGAAAACAACGATTCGTTTATATTCCACCATACAAATGCTGGTACACAGCTGCGATCTTAGAACTTCTGTGTGACTGACTCCATTTTTAAACATCACATTTATTGGTGGGTTGGGTAACGCCATTAACCATGCATACACTAAACTCATTAACATAAACAAAGCGTTAGCAAACCCCACACCTCCTCACCAGGAGATATATGGATCCTATCTCACACAGACCACAGTCAGCCTCCAGGATTTTCATGCGTACAGATCTGTCTGCCGGGGAAATACTTGTGGAGGGTGGAGTGTATAGAGATTATCTTTTTTACCATCAGTTCTTCATATCTGAGCCTAAAATTCATGTCGCTAAAAAAATTGTCTTCTAGTTTAAACAAAACGTGCGATTCTTTTAAACACTTTTAAGCATTTACCTCCTAAAGGGTCCTGTTTAGAAGGTATGAAATATGCACGATTCTTTTAAAAATGTTTTTACCTCCTAAAGGGCTCTGTTTAGAAGGTATGTAATAAAATATATTTTAATTTCTACGGACATATCGACTATGGTTTAACTGTTTTAGGGGTTTTTATTTAAATAATTTTTTATTCAAAGTCACACCGTTATCCCAAAAACGTAATCAATTGTTTCAATTATTTCACAAACATTCTGCTCACATATGTTCACGTTCAACCATCATGCTTTTTCTCACAATGTAGTTACACAAAACAAAATCCCCCACACAGTAGCTATGGCGACAGCCCGGCGGCCGGCGCACAGGAAACCAAGATTGTTCCTCCCAAGACTGCCGCGGTGGCGCTGAAGCGGAGCCTCCAATTGTTCCTCCAATCCTTTGTGCCACCAATGTTTTGGACAGCCAGAGAGCACGTGGCGGCAGGGCGGCAAGGCGGGGCCACACCCACGGCTAGTGAATGGTGCACCGCGCGGAAGAATTCCACCATCCAGCAAGGGAGGGGAGAGTATAAAAGGGCGATATTCCGCTCGCAGAGGGGAGAGAAGTATCTCCGAGCATGTGTACAACTTTCTGGCGTGTTTTATGCGATTTTGCCGACACGTGCATGTCTGCTAATCGCTGTTGTGTGTTCTTTCTGGTTTCAGGCGACTCCGACGCGAGTGACGGCTCCACCCCCTTGGCTGTAACCACAGACGGCTGTGACCCTCACCGCCCGATTGCACTTCAACCCACACACGCACCCGCACTCCCCTCACTGACAGTCGTAAATAAAGGTCCCTCCACGCATAACACTGAAACGGCCTCCTGCGTGTCTGTGCTCCGCCCACCGCTGGCTAAATTCCCTACATAGCACACACGTATAGCCAATATTAACCATTGTTACACTTTTTCTTACATCAGACATATTTCACCTAAACCATCTTTACGCTTCAAAATAAAACAATACCACAAAAGTAATTTCAGAAACAAATATTTGCTTATACCAAAAAACGTATACATTGTGTGTGGATTAATATTGTGATATATTGTAATATACGTTTCACAACAATCTCGTTAACATAAAAACACATTTGTTGATGGGGACACCTCCAACAATACCCCCCCCCTAAATCATCAATCAGTTTGACTGACAGTTTGACAGAAAGTGTATGATATAACTACTGGTATAACTCTTGAACAGTATGAGAAATTTTCACCAAACTTGGTATACTTATGTAAGGTCTCTGTCTGAGGGCATGTCTTAAAAGGGAGGAGTTTGGCTACTTGCCAGCGCTATAATAGTAAAAAAAATAAAATAAAAAACTTTAAAATGCCGCTGTAAATGGTGTGTAAATGATTGTATATTGTTCAGTGTTTCAGATATCCACATATTCTTCGTATCGTTTATTAGATCTCATTATTATGAAAACCATTGGCTCTATGACCACTGCTATCAATCAAACTGTTCATTAAATATTTGAGATTATTTCAAAAACATAGTTTTGTGAACTAGTCCTGGGACAATTCGTTGGACTACTTAGATCAATAATTATCAAAAAAAGTTAACGTTTTGATTTACCCTCGCAAGGGCACATCAAAAAATTTGAAGTGGGACCAGTCACTTTTACTTAAATGGCTATAACTCTTGAAAGGCTTGAGATATGTTCACTAAACTTGGGGTAGATATGCATGGGCTGAATTTGAGGATAGATGTAAAAACATTACTGAGTGTGACTAGTTGGTGGTGCTATAGCAGAACAACACATGAAATTGACAGTAAATGTGGAACCATTGATTTAATAAAAGTGGGACTATACCTCTACAGACACATGCCGGTTGGTGACAGTTGAATTTGTGTATTTGAATACCTGTATGACTACAGTGCCAAAGAGTGACATCATCTCAGTGAATCAAATCTTTTCTCAAAAAAGATTAATTTATTGGCCCTTTCTGTAAATTACATCATTATGACAGTACATAAGAAAAGTGATTGTCTTTTTTTTTTTTTTTGCTTTGTGAATGACTCATTGTATCAAAACACTTAATAATTCATGACTGACATGTCTTATTATCCTAAAATTAGCATGCCTACATATTTACTAAAAGACTTCAGAAAGAGTGTTTAAGCAACATGTTTTTCCCACTCAAAGCAGAACTACCATTTTACCTTTCAAAATTAATTTAGTTGATAATATCACCTGCAGAATTTATTTTTTTCCATTTACAGGAAATAAGAAGTTGTCCTGCAGGATAGATTAAGTACTTGAGAATGTCTGGGTTACACATGTAAGCCTGTTACCTGAGAAGGGAACGAGACGTTACGTTTAACATAACACTATGGGGGAGCGCCTCTCGCACGTGACCGGCATCTGAAGCTTTTGTAAAATCATGCCTATTTATAGGCCTGCCATGATCAGGTGACGTGGCAATTAATCGCGTTGCATGATATAAATATGGCACCTGTGAACCGCGCCATCAGCCACTATTATACAATTCACAGGTCTGCCCTGGTATGACAAAGCTACGCAATGTCTCATTCCCTTCTCAGGGAACAGGGTTACATGCGTAACCCAGACGTTCCCTTTCAAAGGGAACATCAACATTGCGTTTAGCATAACACTATGGGAACAAGACTACCGCTCCATCATACCGAGGCTACGGCCTGTTCAAAAAGACCCAAGCCCAAGGGTCACTGCAAGACACTCGAGCCTGGGGTGGAATGAATATCCAGGCTTTAATAACGAATGAATGTGTGTGGCGTAGACCACCCTGCAGCAGAACACACATCCTGTAAGGATTCCCCTTGGACAAACCCTTCGCAGAGGTGACCACCCTAGTGGAATGAGCTCTTATGCTCAAAGGCATAGCGAGACCGCACACCTCATAAGAAATAGAGATTGCTTCCACTATCCAATTAGAGATGCGCTGCTTTGACACAGCATCACCTCTACTGTCGCCGCCACAGCAGAAGAGCAGCTGCTCCAACTTATGCCACTGGCCGGAGCGGTGGATGTAAGTACAGAGAGCCGTTACTGGACACAGCAGGTGTATTCTTTCTTGTTCCGGTGTGGGGAATGGAGGAGAGCATTAAGCCTGCAACACCACAGGGTGGGCAGCCGATGTAGGCAATTTAGGAATATAATCTGGCATAGGATACAGGAAGGCCTTGGCTAATCCAGGGGCAAAGTCAAGGCAGGAAGGGGCAACAGAGAGAGCTTGTAGACCTCCTCCTCGCTTGAGAGATGTCAGGGCCAGCAGAAGAGCTACTTTTAGAGTCAGAAGCTTCTCAGATGCTGACTCTAAGGCTCAAATGGGGCACCTGACAGACCTTCCAGGACCATAGAAAGGTCCCAGGAAAGTATGCGCAGCCTGCAGATGAGCCTCAGCTGCCTGACACCACGCATAAACCTCTAAGTTAGAGGATGTTGCCCCACAGAGGCTCCATCAACAAGGGCGTGGCTGGCCGAAATGGCGGCCACGTGAACCCTGATTGTAGAAGGAGCCCACCCCACTGAGAAACGTTCTTGTAAGAACTCCAGGACTGTAGCTATTGCACAGTTCACTGGGTCTACAGTGGATCACTGCAGATGGGAATCTCCCAAGGAGTGCCATCTAGCAGGGATACTATCTCTGAGAACCATATTCGAGCTGGCCAATAAGGTGCTACTAGCAGCAGACATACACTGTCTTGGCGAACTCTCGCTAGAACTTGTGGGAGCAGAGCGATGGGGGGAAAAGCGTACAGATGTGACCTTGGCCACATGTGCACCATGGTGTCCAGCCCTAATTGTGCAGAAGGAGTGAGGGCGAACCACCGCTGGCCGTGTGTTGTCTCCTTGGAGGCGAACTCATGCAGTCCCACTTGGCCAAACCTCGCCATATGGACTCCACGGCTTGTGGATGGAACCACCAATTCCTGGGCCTCAGCCCCTGCCTCAACAGAATGTCTGCCCCCGTATTCCCAGAATGTACATTGCACTCACTGACAAACTTTCCTTCTGCCAAGAGAAGAATTAGTTGTGCCTGCCTGAACAGGGGGCATGGACATAATCCTCCCTGGTGGTCAATATATGAGACCACCTGTGTGTTGTCCGTAAACACATGACCTCTCAATTGAGGAAGAAGGAATTTCAGTGCTAGAAATATGGCCCACATTTCTAGGCAATTTATATGCCGCTCCAGATGAGGGCCGCACCAGAGACCATGAGCTGGACAGCTGTCTAAGACCGCTCTCCAGCCCATGAGGGAGGTATCTGTCATTAGCGTCTTTTGCTAAGGAGACACCGCTAGAGTGTGACCCAAGGCTAGAAACTGGGGACACTCAAATTCTCAGAGCACATAGGCATCGCCGTGTGACACTGATTATTCTCAGAGGTTTCGTCCTTGGACGGCAACCCCAACTTCTCAGCTACCAGTGAACGGTCTCCTGTGCAATAGGCCAATAAGCTCCAAAAGTCTCCCAAGATCCAGCTTTATCTTGCTCAGTGAACTGCCAGTTCCCTGGATCGTGTTAGAATTAACAAGTCGTCCAGGTAGTTTAGTACACAGATGCCCTGGTGTCACAATGGAGCCAGAGTGACATCCATGCACTTTGTAAAGGTGCGAGGGGATAAAGCTAGCGATATTTCTATGTGGAAATATGCACCTTTTAGATCTAAACCAGTCCTCAAACTGAATCTGTGGAACGATAAGTTTGGGCATCAGCATCTTGAACCTGTATTTCCGAAGAATAAAGTTCAGATGACGCAGATGTAAAATTGGCCGCATACTCCTATTTTTTGAGGACCAGGAAATAACAGCTGTAAAAACCTCCCTCCCTCAGGCAACAGGTTACATGATCTATGGCCCCTTTGTCCAAGAGGGATCTTACTTCCTGCACTAACGTTGGGCTCTGGTCTGTGCTGAATATTGTGATGAGCACACCTCTGAACCGGGGGGGGTCGAGCTATAAACTGGACCTGGTAACCCTTTTCTACAGTAGACAGAACCCATGGAGACACATTTGGCAGTAGTTTCCACACTGCCAGATGGTCTTTTAGTGACATTAACTATTCTACATTCTATTGGAGGGAAAGCATCAACCTTTGCCCTGTGACAGCTTGCTGACCAGATAACACTAAAAACTTGGGACTGCCTTGGCTAGGGGAGGCCCTACAGTAGCACTGGGGGCTAACTGCCCTAACAACCTCACGTCCCCTGATACGACCCTCCACGGACCCTCAGGACTGCTCTTCTTTGCCTGCTTTGCCTTTATGACCATTCTCAGGTCAGGCCTAGTAGCAGACCATGACTGTCGCCGCCAGGTTCCCCTGGCTGTCTGCAGGGGTTGGCGGGCTGCAATACTCGCCTTCTGGGTCTCCCTCGCAATAGTGCTGGCCCGGGCTCCACTTGTGGATGCCCGGGTGAACTCAAGACAACAGGAAAGGAACTCACTGAATGCCACCATATGTGGGGCTCACTCAGCAGATCTGCTTGGTAGGCCTGCAATACTGTCATTGTCTGCAGTGACCCACAAGCAAGACTACTACCGCATAGGCCTTGCCCGCCAATGCCACGGTGGCCTTACACAGTGGCTTGGATGGCAAAGACGGCCCCCCTAATTACCTCCCGTCGATGGAGATAGGTAGCTCACAAGCGCCACCTCCACCTTCAGCATAGCTAAATAGCTATGCCGTTCATTCCCCACAATGGCCGAATAATCCAACATCATGGGGTTATAAATACGGCTTATGCATGGTTTTCCCCCAGAAGCCTGATATTTTGTCATGCACTTCTGGAAGAAAGGGGAGTTTCTGCAGTTTGAGGGATTTACTTTCACTGGGGAGAAAAAGGCTTACCTTAAATTAATCACCTTAATCACCTTAGCCTTATTAATCACTTCAAGCAGCTCTTTATATGCTGCTCTCAGTTTTTCGCACATTTTCTGGCTCCTTGGAGTCAAAGAGGAATTATTGCTATTATTTTTGTGTGTTTGTTTTTTTCCCCTTTTGGCTTTTCATAGCAGAAAGAGGAGTCATGACGCGAGCTCCAAAACCCAGCGGAGAGCCGAACCTGGAAGACAGAGGAAGAGATAGGGCAGCACTCGTCTCCGGCTCCTCTTCCGGGTTCATTAGAGATCTCCCGAACCTGAGACGGCTAGCTGCCTCGGCAGCGGATCTGCTTAATGTAGTCATTACCATGCGCTGCCTCTCAAGGCTGCCATCGCATGGTACACCTCTAGACACTTCACCCAGAAAGTGTGCACTATTCCCCGTGCTGAAACGGGAGCAAGCCGTAACACACTTCCTGAAATCTCTCACTCATATTTTTCTCTCTCGCTCATTCCTTTTTTTTTTTCCTTCTCTTTGTTTTTAAAGGGATAGAAATGTTCTGAGATTTTGAGAAAAGATAGCAAGGAAATGAAGTGTCTTTTTGTTTCTTTACACAAACAACAGACATGCAGTCTTTCGCTGAAGATAATAAAAGCTGATGGCGCCGTTTACAGGTGCCATATTTATATCACGTGACGCGCTTAATTGCCACGTCACCTGATCATGCAGACCTATAAATAGGCATGATTTTACACAAGCTTCAGATGCCGATCGCGCTCCCCCATAGTGTTATGCTAAACACAACGTCAAAGTTCCCTTTGAAAGGGAAATTTATTTTATTTCTGCAGGAGATGTGCAGCTGTCCTTCAAGAATTATAAAATCTTGCAGGATTTTCCCCTTATGCAGCAAGTGTGTAATACATTCCTGGCTCCATTATAAAACCTACAGGAATATCCTGCTCAGTTTGTCAATGTCTCCTGCAGGATTTCATCATTCCTACAGAATACCGGCAAACATCTTGCAGAAAAAATAAAATCCTGCAGGATTCCTGTAGTTTTTTATTTATTCCAATAAAAACTGCACCTCAAATTCTACAAATCAGGGCTTTCTGATATACATTATATTGTGCATTTTATACATGTAGTGAAAAGAGTTTTCCAGAAACTTAATTGTTTATGGTTTTTGAATTGATTATTATTCATTCCATTCTCACTGTGCTGTATTTAGAGTTAGCCTTCAAAAGTTATCTCAAAAGATATCAGTATTTTGGGTATATTTTGGGTGGATAGTTCTCCTTATTCAGATGTATACAATTCTGGTGTTAACCAGTCACTACATACATATAATTTAACATTGAATATGGCCCATTGTGTTGAATGGATAGCAAATAATTTTTTCTCATACTATTTCTACTTTTATATTGTTCATTAACTCAAATATAATGTTACAGTTATTGAACTTATTTTCATATCATAAATTTGCACAAAACATATTTGGGAGCCACTTTTAGGGTTAGGTCTTGTAGGGCTAACATATTTAAGGTCTTGTAGGGCTAACATATTTAATAACTTTATGGTATACATCAAATTAACCTTTGCTCAGGTTTCCATGTGAAAGAAGGAAGTTTGAGTAGTACTTGAGCCCTGGCCATTTAACCATTAAGCATTTCTCATGATTGCTAGATCTTTCTCATTAGTCCATAATTATCTGTCTATGTGATGAAAATCATGGAAAGCAAAAGCACACATAAATCCAGACCAGTTAGTGTTAAGTAAGGAATAACAGATGGCAGGATGTGCTGTTATATGAAAATAATCCATGGGGGGAGTGATTACAATTAATTTATTACTGTACAAAACGTCACACATGTTAATGGTTTATAGTTAGATTTATGTTGTGCAGTATCCGAGAGTCAAGTTTGTTCCGGTTCTCACGGTGTAGCCAATATAGACAGTAATTTCCCAATCAGCCTCTCTCTTTGCACTCTCTTTCTCACTCTATTTTCTCTCTCTCTCTCTCTCTCTCTCTCTCTCTCTCTCTCTCTCTCTCTCTCTCTCTCTCTCTCACACTCTCTAAAAAAGAAATGCAGCTTGTCATTTACGATTGTGTAGTATAAGCTACGGTTTCCCATCAGGTTTCAGCAGTGACCATGGGCAAAGCTGAAAAGATAATGTAGAGATGATAAAAATATTGTTAATGGAATAGCAAATGTTACAAGATTAAAATTGTAACAAAAGTGATGTTGAGTCAAGACAATTCTGCCAGAAAAATGACCATAATAGGTCACAACAAGTTTTAAGTATCCATTCTAGACATTAAACATATATGGCACCTGATGCACCACATTTGGAAGACACTAGCAGGCCTGCACTACCATAAAAAATTCTCCTTCACATTGTTGGACATGAGTGTATAATTAAATACTAAAGAAGTGCACAATCTTGATTTCAGACACAAGCTAGCAGTGGAGTTAGGCTAGGTCTTATTACTTGCTCATATGTACTCAATTGAAAGACCCATTAGTGCTGTCCCTAATGAAGCTCATGTTAGTATTAGCACACCATGGCTAAAAGCCCTGCAATTTCACATACAAAATATTGGCAGCCGAGTGTAAGGGGAGAGACCTGCTATGAAATATATTTGCTTTCATACATATTTTATGCAAATGAAAATTTAATTCTTTGCTAAGTTTAAGCAATTTCCCTGTGTAAGTAGTGCATATGCAAAGGAGATTACAACATTTGCAAGTTTGTTTATAATTTAATTTTTTGATGTTGTGGTTGGCAGAGGGTAGAAATGGAACACCTGTGAGTGTTTATAATGTCCCATCACACTCACAGCTGTTCCTTTTCAAAACTCCTCACTGGCGTAATAATTTCATAAAATTTCATGATTTACCATCTGCTAGGGCCTGGCTATAAGCACATGCAATAAGCATTTGTATGGCACCAGGCCCAGAAAGGTACAATAACTGTATATTTTAACTTAATGGATTTTCAGAGCATGCAAATTTCCATGCAGCAGATTGCAAAGATGCTACAGTTTAAGGCATGCCAGCTCATCTTGTCTCCTCCCTCAGTTTGTATATTATCAAATGAAACACACACACACACACACACACACACACACACACACACACACACACACACACACATACCACTTTTGGCCCTTGCCAATATAAAATTGTCAAGCTTGAGGAGGATTAGAGACAGGGAGGGAGGTACAAGTAGACAATTTCCCTTTTAGCTTTTTAATCTCAGCATATTTGGTAATTAAAATGATGACTACTAGAACAATTAAATGAAGTAATTTAAAACTAATTACATTGTATTCGTATAATTACAAAGCAGGAGAAAGTGGTAATCAAAATTAAATTCCTTGCATATTTATGGAAATAAAATTAAATATGCCTGTGTAAATGAGAACTGAAGTAGGAGAGATAATGGGGAAGTGTTGGAAATGTTTTTATCAGACGTTGTTAAACTGTTATATATAAAAATATTTTATAAAAATATTTTATATATAATAAAATATTTTTTATTCTTATTTCACCCCAGTCCTCTAAAAGTAATTGAAAACCTTCCTAGATGACTACTTCTTCTCCTTCTCTCATGCATCCTTTTGCTGCTGCCATGATTATGTAATGATATTCCTCAGATATAAATAGATATCTTGATAAACTTGGTGCTCAGTAGGTAGTGTGTCAGAGTATATGAAAGATACGAATTGGTGAGGAGGCAATGGCAAAATAATAGCAAGGAGAGGTGACTGAAATAAAAAGAATTTGTATTGTTGATTAAGCAAGATGATTAAATTATGGGGTATTTTTTTCTATGTAGACTAATGGCATAAATAAAACTGTTAGCATATCTGTCTCTCTCTCTCTCTCTCTCTCTCTCTCTCTCTCTCTCTCTCTCTCTCTCTCTCTCTCTCTCTCTCATAATATTCCATTATAATTCTCATATTCTCATATTAGGACTGGCACCCTGTCCAGGGTGTACCCTGCCTTGTACCCGATGCTCCCTGGGATAGGCTCCAGGTTCCCCGTGACCCTGAAAAGGAGTAAGCGGTAGAAGATGGATTTATGGATGGATATTCTCATATTATTTCACTGCCTGCCTTGCCTAAAAGACCATGCTTTCAGAAATTGATGTTTTCACTATCCAACACCGCCTTCTGTCCAATTCCTTTACAAGAAGTACAGTAGAAAACAGTAAAGAATAAGGGGGGAAAAAACTTTATGGTGAAATTCTCCTTGATTTAAATTTTACAATAAGATCTGACTAACTAGAAAACAATACATGATGTTAAAATTTTGTGTGCACACATGCGTGTGTTTTAGTAGTAGGTGCATTCCAATGTCTGTGCTACATTTGGATGCTGTTGTGAAATGCTGTTAGATTTTTAAAGCAAATTTGAATATGCTTTCAAAATTAGGCATTTCTGAGGATTTCTAGAACATTTTCAGTAGTCCACAATTATTATTTGTGCATGTGATAATGCGAATGTGATAAAAATCATGAAAAGCAGAAGCACACATAGAGCCAGACCAGTTAGTGTTAAAATGTTGGTGTTAAATTAGGAACAGCACATGACAGGATGAATATCAGTCAATCAGTGTCATTAGCCAATCCAGCAGACCTATGACGCACACAAAAAATTTTGCTCAAAACTGTCACTCATGTATTTTGACTTGGTTTAAATTTTGACTGGGTTTAAATAATAAGAGAGATGTCTAATGGAAAGTTGGTTCTTTAATGAGTAAAGTAAATGTTATCTCTCATATATCCTCATGCCAATCCAGTGAGGTCTCTAGGTTCCATTGTAACTCTGGGTTTGAGTACATAAGAATGGGCTATGTCTTTCAATGATTATGAGAATGCCCTCCAGTTGGCTGGTGTCCCATCCAGACTGTATTCCTGCTTTGCATCCAGTGTTGCTGTGAAGCTACTAATTATAAATAAGCACCCTGAATGAATGAGACGTAGGCAGTATCCACAGAACAATCCTCAATCTTGCAAGATATTACATATTTTGTTTGACTTTCAGATGAAAAGATCATTGAAAAAATCCATTCCATTCTAACAGTAGGTCTGAAACTTTTGCCTGTGTGTGTGTGTGTGTGTGAGTGTGTGTGTGTGTGTGTGTGTGTGTGTGTGTGTGCACACATTTGAAAACTTGCTTTCTTTTTGTTTTTCCTTAAATTCAGACATGTATTATTTAAATGACACTGTCAACTGACCCTGTTCCTGCTGTCCCTGGAGTTTGGGTTTGTAGGGCTCATTGTTCATGCCTGCACACCATCTAGGAGATCTAGGACTGGGGCAGTAGATGTAGTGGGAGCTGGGTCCAGGGTTCAGGCCTTCTCTTCAGATCTGCCCCTGCTGCCTAATGACTGGTGATCCTCTGATCATGGTTGTAAAGCACTGAAGGCCTCATGCATGGCAGAGTGCTCACTCTTTCACTGCCTCAGCAGGCACCCTACAAAGTATACATTCACAGGAACTACTGTCTGCTTTTATTATGCCTTGAGAAAAGGGGGATAATAGGGAGATATAATTCAGTACTAAATACTATGGTATATGCTGTATACAGTATATAACATATATAGAATACAAAAGTAAAATAAATGTCATTTTGTAGACATCAACTATCTCATGATGCATATACACAAAACAGCATGTTTTGGTAGGTAGAAAGAAATCTGAGTACAAAGAGGAAGCCCATGCAAGCACAAGGACAGTCAAATACCTGAAGTGTGGAAAAAATGGAGAGAATTTTTTGAGGGTCAAAATGCACAAAGCAGAAAAATTAAAATAAGACTTTATTAGTACGTCACTACTACATTGTCATGTGCGAATGCATCATATTGCCATGAAAAAAGAAAATACAAACATGCACAATCTATGCTAAATACAATAAACATGTCTGAAAAAATAAGGATACTCACAAGCAAAGATTCACCAAAGCCTACACCTGCTTAAGAATGTGTTTTCCACAGTGTGATCATCTTAGAACTACTTACATGAACTAAACAAAACCTTCTGGCTTCCTGTATGACCAATCTAAAAAGATAATGTTACTAACATAATCAACTAGATGGTGCTGAAATGCTGGCATAATAATGTATGCCACTCCCCACACAATATTGTTGAAATATCACTTCATTAAGCTAACACTGGGCAGCATGAACAAGTAAGTATATAATGAGAGGTTCTTAGTAGAGATGAGAAGCACTGTTTCAGTTATCTCCATTTTTGGAGACTTTCACCTAAATGCATCTGATCCTTCCATTCTTTATCAAAGAAAGTCTTGTTCACAAATTCCATTGATCAATTGCATCTCACTTTGGGGTCTCTCAGCAAGACTAGATCTCCCACTTTGAGGTTGGGATCATCAATTTTTCTAGATATTCAAGAAATCATTTGTGAGTTGCTGTAACAGCTTCCACTGTTGTCTGTGGAGCTCCTTCCCTGGAGGAGGAAAAAGAGTTCACACCCTTCGGGTGTGTTAAAAGAAAATTAAAAGAAAAAATGAATTTTTCTAACAGCCTCATGTCCCCTGATACGACCCTCCACGGCCCCTCAGGACCGCTCTTCTTTGCCAGCTTGTCCTTTATGACCATTCTCAGATCAGGCCTAGTAGCAGACCGCGACTGTGGCCGCCCGGTTCCCCTGGCTGTCTGCGGGGGTTGGCGGGCTGCCATACTCGCCTTCTGGGTCTCCCTCGCACTAGTCCTGGGTAAGCTTGAGACAAAAGGGAAGGAACTGGCTTTTTTGAATGCCGCCATATGTCGAACTCACTCAGCAGGTCTGCTTGGTAGGCCTGCAACACTGTCATTGTCGCAGTGACCCACAAACAAGACTACTACTGCATAGGCTTGCCCACCAATGCCACGGCAGTCTTATGTGGTGGTTTGCATGCAAAGCTGGCCCCACTAATGCCGTCGATGGAGAGAGGTAGCTCGCGAGCGCCGCCTCCACCTTCAGCATAGCTAAATAGCCATGCCGTTCATTCCCCACAATGGCTGAATAATCCAACATCGTGGGGTTATAAATATTTTTCTGAAATATACAAGTGAAATTCAAATGCAGCTACCGCCCCAGGGGTCCAGGTAAAAGGAGCATTTGGATGTGTTTGTTCTGTGCTTTTGATTAAATCATGGAGAGGTTGAACTATTAGTGCAAAGTCACAGACCTATGGTCTGGTAAAACCTGCCATTCCTAAGAACGCTAACATCTGTCATACCATTTGCAGTTGGGGCGCTTTCCTAATGGCTTCCACATGTTTAGGCAAAATTTTGCAGCTTGCCCCTTCTAGGGCATGTCCCAAGTACTCTACTTTAGGTTTACAAACCTGAAGTTTTTCTCTACTCACTTTGTGGCCTTTTCGTGATCCAAAAACGTAATCCAAAACATGCAAGAGGTCAGGCGATCGGCAAACAGGCATAAACAGGGCAAGGCAGGAAACTATGTCGTGGTCACGGAAAACAGGTTGGGATACAAAACATGAAACATAAGCTATGACTATGAACTGGGAGCGGAGAAACCAGCGTGAACTAAACAGAAGAATCTAAACTTGAAACATGACATGGACAAGAACTATGACTATGACTATGACTGTGACTATGACATTGACTAAGACTATGACTATGACTATGACTATCTGTAGTAAGGAATCAATACTAAGGTTCTAATCTATCTAAACTACTCTAATATTCCGCCCTGTGTTCTGGGAGGCGTGCGGTATATATACAAACATAATCAGAGTTGTAATGGCTGACGGCTGAGGGCAATTCAGGTACACGTGAAACAACAACCTATGACAGAACGGGGAGGAGACATAACAGAAACATAAACAAATGCACGTGTCGAAATGCCACGATTGTTAACAAGGGAAAAGCAGGTGCTCGCGCGCTCACATGCTCCACAGCGCGCTGCTCAAAGGGGAAATCGTGACAGTACTACAATAGGGTGCTACGACAATTCTGAGTATCAAGGTCACGAACTAGAACCTGTTAAAATATAGAGGGGCTTTCACAACATCCCTGAGGAAGTTACTTGTATGTGTATTGTTGTCCAGCATAAGTGAACACAAATAGATGCTGGGTGGAGAGATACACTAAAATATGCAGAGCACAGATGACTTACCGTATACCATTCCCCTCAGGTATGTTTAACAAGATATGCGTGTCTGGAACAATTGGCGTTACGGGTACCACTATTTGATTTATAGCCCTCAAGTCATGTACCAACCTCCATTTATCTGAATCGGGCTTCTTAACAGGAAAGATTGGAGTGTTGTAGGGGCTCCTGATGGGGATCAATACACCTGCTTTAATTAGCCCTTGTATGATTGGTCTTACACCTTCCCTGGCTTGTGGGGACAGGGGGTATTGTTTTTGATACGGTAGGCAAATGTTCTCTTTAACATTTTTGATAGCCCTGCCGATTCAACTAATCCTACGTCTATTGGGTGCTTTGTCCATATCTTATCTAGCACCTTTCTCCGCAGTTCTTCCTCATCTGGATCTTATCCTGCCTCTACCGGTACCATCCCACATGTCTGTGTCATTAGTTCTTACAAATACTATCTGCCCTTGTTGACCTTGTTGTACATTTGCTGCATCTTTCAACCCTTTGCTTACTTCGGGAGGGGGATCTACGGTCACTTCTCCTTTGTGTGCCTTTTTCCATTTTCCGTTTTCTTCCTGTGTTCATAGCTCCCCGTCCTCTTATTGGAGTATGTGGTCCAGTAGTGCCACCCTGCTGGTTGTTTCCCATATGGGGGTGCTAGTATGTTGGAACTGAGGCATCCTTTCCCAGTATGCTTGCACTTCTTTGTCCTCTGAGCTTGTATTCATACGGGGTACAGACAGCATGCTTTTGTGTGTCTGTGTAATGCAGACACTGTCTCCCCCAGCTTCCTCGTTGTTCAGTGGTCTGCACATCCCATCAAACGTTCCATGCAATTTCATCCTAGTAGGTTCCCATCCTTCGATGTTCTGTATGCCGCCTTGTAGCACTGATGGGTATATTTCTACCATGCATGGAGGTGGTTCAGGGGTGCACTGTATGTTGTACGGCAGTGGTATGCTAGGTCCCTGCTGCATCCCACATGGTGGCGCCATCCCTTTCTCCCTATCCTTTCCTGACTTCTCACTCTCCCCCTCATTTTCCTTCAGTTCACTTTGTGCTTCTTAACTTCCTTCTCTTTAGAATCCTCCTGTTGTTTCTTTGCATCTTCTTTGCTTTTCCTTTCCAACTTTCATTCTAGTGCAAACCAACCCACTATTTCCTCCTTCTTCTCTAGCCTGGCCTTTACTTTTTCTCCCTTTTTCTTCTCATTCCAGCAAGATAAACTCTGTTCCACGTCATGTTCTTACTACTATATACTATATTTTCAAATCTTCACCATTAGCCCGATAGCCAAATATTGTATCCACTCTGTTAGGGAATTATTTATTTTATTCATTTACTCATGCATTCATCTTCTATGCTTACACATCACACTCATATACACACACTGGGCCTGCATTCATCAAAAGGGTTGGCTCTTATTGCTCTTAGCTTTTCCTCAGCAGATACCCAGACCTGGGCCCAGGATATTGTCCCCCAACATGCAGCCCTACCCTTTTGTGGCAGCGGTATCTGGGGGTTCTCCCTCACCAAGCTGCCCTGCCTTACCTTGGCAGCGGTATCAAGGGAGTGAGGCATCAAGCTTTCTATTTCCAAGCAGCCCTGTTGAGGGTGTTCCAAACCCTCACCTCAACAGTGGTATTACAGGAATTTCTTATTCACTTATTCATTACAACTGAAGCCTTTCAGAATTCACACACATATACCACAGAAGTACACATGAAAACATTCACATAATCCTTCTGGTTCTTTCTTACCAGAGGCTCAAACTTAATTTCTTTTACTTCTCCCATCCACTGTTCTCCCAGAGGTTTCAGTTACTCTCCCCAATTATTTATCTTGGAGTTACATCTAGGCTCATGCACAGGGGACTGGCTCCTCTTTCCTCTCCCCAGAGCCTCCCCTTCACAGAGAGCAGGTTTACTACAGCAGAACTTTGAATAAAACAAAGCTTACCTTTTTCCTATGTGGCCAGTATCTGCTGTCCATGGACTGATGGGATAGGGTAAGTCCCATGGGATAGGACAAATTTTCAGCGACTCCCTTCCTGGCTGGTTCATCAAAATGATGTCAGAAATGACTAGAGGTGCTAAATACCGTTTTCCATAAGTGATCATACTCAAAAGCACAATTGGAAGTAAAAATCTAGAACACGTTGGATGAGAGAAGCAAAAATCCAGTTTATTGTTCAAAAAACATGAGATCTAATCAGTGAGACCCCAACAGTGATCTGAATCTATACACAGACTCAATGCCCTGTTTATACAGTCTTGTCTTTAGTCTACGCCCAATTATTTAATTCTTTGGGAATCCCAATATGCTTTATTAATGTCTTTTTTTTTCATTTCCCCTTAAACTCTACTTTTATCATTTTTAAATCCCATTAGAATCAACTTTTCTCACTTTGGAATCCCTTAAATACCCATTTTCAGCCACTGGATATCCCCTTATCATCATGTTTTTCTTTCTGATATTTAAAAGATTTTCCAAGTCCCTCACTGGCATTCCTACTTCCAGTAACCGAACTGTACGCATCTCACCGCACCGTTGTCCTGGACAATTTGGGATATTTTACCACTTCTTCAATATGGGTGAGATATTTTTTTATTGCTTACTGTTACACATATTTTCTCTCTAAACCTAAGTTAATTATACGTTTTTGGTGCTTCTTAAACATCCTGTGTGTGTGTGTGTGTGTGTGTGTGTGTGTGTGTGTGTGTGTGTGTGTGTGTGTGTGTGTGTGTTTCCTAAACATTATATGAGTGTGTGTGTTTTCAACTTTATGCTCTTTCCATGCAGTGTATTGATACCTGTTTCCTATATTCTTTGCCTGTGCTTGTACATGTGTATATGTGGATATATTTTAAGTGTTACCACTACTGTTTTATCTCATTTTTGATCTTTCTCTCTGATCTCTGTCCAGCTGACCAACGACCTCATTCAGCTGGACCTTCTGTCTCTCGGCTGCTCAATCTCTCAGGCCTGAGTGAATATCTACGTCATCAGCTGGCACATTTGGCAGTGGATGTTACAGCTCTGCTGGAATGTCTCTGTGCTTCACCTGTACCCCCAGGGTTTCCTTATCCTTCCGCTTATCGTATCATTCCATCTGTAACTTATGCTCATGTTTCTACTCAAACAGAGGCTCAACTGTTTCCCATAACATCTGTGGAGGGCCTGTTTATTCTTTCCTCTGATAATGACAGTAGCTTTGCTACAAACACACCACCATATTACCTATCACATACTGATTATTCTCCGACCTCCTGTTCCCTCCCCAGTGTATGATGTGTATGATAGTGATTCTCAATAAACTACATACTTTGATACCTGTGTTTTCCTGTGCCTTAAATTTATTCCCACAGTAGCCTACTTGCTCAAATAGTATTGCACATAAGCATTGTAAACTTTGAAGTGAACAGTTCACAGCACACAGATTTGAGAATAGAGTTGCATGCCTTTGTGCCATTTTTGAAAACAGTTCCTGTTTAACTGAAGACACAAGTGAACATCTCATGCCTGGCATTTCCAAGGTGTGTCCTGCCTTTTACCGTGCTGTACTTTGCAAAGCATGCATTTCCTGCAACCAACGGTGGCAATGTTCTTTGCATCTGCTGTTAGCTCAGCTCCTGCAGCTGTTCCATGAACTCTTTGTGTGTCATGTTACAGCATAGCTTATCACAAATAATGAAAGCATTGGTGGCAGCAATGTCCAATAAATGTTGAAAGATCTTTCTGTACCACTTCATTGTCTTGTGTTGGGCAGTGTATTACTGTGACAGCTGATCAGACAGGTCAATGCCCCCTATGTGTTGGTTGTAGGCAGTCACAGGTGCAGGACATGGAAATGTTTTTGTCCTCCATGTATCTTGTGATTTCACCTTCCTCTGCACAGTCTCACCTGTGTAAGCAGCATGGATGGTAGAACAGACAGATACCACTCATGTGTCCATCCACTTTACAAATACAAGAGGTCCAGCCGGAATCCATCTGATGGATTCCCTGGCAACTTTTTTTGAGTGTGAATTAGTTGCACACAATGGGTAGTCTTTCCTAGAGTCTCTGTAAGTCTCACAAGCACCAAATATCATGGCAAACAGGTGTGCCAGGAGCTTTGGACTTGTGTGGAAATTGTTCATGTATACATGGTACCCAGAGCCCAAAAGTTTACAGTCCAATAGAGATGTTACAGCATCATATGATAGTCCATGGGCTGTGGGAAAGTTGTCTTTTCCTGCGAACAGATAAAAATCCACAGTGTATCCATTTGATGAATCAGCATGGACAAACAATTTGAAGCCCTACTTGGTTGGCTTGGCTTTCATGTACTGACAGACCTGTGTTTACTTTACATGGCACCATTCTTTCATCCACAGCTAAGTTTCTTTTATGATGATAGATGGCTTTACAAGCATGATGGATAGTGTCCATGAGAGGTTTGACCCTGAAATGGCAGTCATGTTTAGCTGTGCCCTTTTTTCTGTCATTTTCCTTATCTTGATCTGGGTGACTCATGTGCACATTCCAAGAAATGGTGCGATATCTGTCTCTTGACATAATTACGGCCGGAAAAGCCACAGAGAAAATACTATCTTGCCATCAGCAGTCTCTGATTGAGCTCAGCTTCACCATGGCCATGTAAAACAGCAGCCCAATGTAGCGGTACATGTCACTGATGCTGACATCTTTCCATTTATATTCGCGGTCCTTTGCAAAAACAAAATAATTTTTGTGAAGCCGTACAGATACATATACATATTCTACTATCACTAAGTATATAAACAAATTTGAAGTAACAGCTGTAAAATAGTTAGTAAATGTGTAATTATTCTTTCTGATTTTCGATTGCGTTGCTGCATGCCTTCCTAGTGCGAGTTGCAGCTGAAGGTGAGAGTGCCTCATTCCGTTCAAAAAAAGTTGAAAAATACTATCATGTATAAGTGATAGGCATTAGCATGCCGAGAACACAAAGAAAACTTATATGTAACATTACCAACCACTAAAAGCCTACTGACATCACTCAGGCATACCACCCATAAAAAAAGAAAGAAAGAAAGGAATAGTAACATCATACAGGAACATATTGTATTTTCACTAAAAACAGGGTGGGGGTAATTGTGTACTTACTCCTTCTGATATTTGATTGAGGTGCTGCGTGCCCTCCTAGTGCGAGTTGCAGGTGAAGGCGAGAGTGATGTAGCCACATTCCTAAAAAAAGTTGAAAACTATAAGATAAGATATAACTTTATTAATCCCCCGTAGGGGAAATTTAGGTCAACATAGCAGCACAAAGGAGTATAAAAGAACAGAACAGAACAGAACAGATGCCGTATTGTAGAAGTATTCACACACACATACAATAAAATGTAATATTATTACATATATATTCCAAGGTATAATACCAGTAGCCTATATGCATAACTGATGGGAAGTTAATGGGTATAGATATGTGCTGTATGTGTTTCAGTGGGCCATTACCGGAGATAGCACAATGCAAAAATTTACACATTCGTGCACTTCATCAACCGTGTCATGTACCGGTAACGAAGGCAGAAGCAAGTGCAGGTAAGAATAGCAAAAACACAAGGAGCAGGCACAAATCGTAGTCAAAGGACAGGCAGAGGTCAGGCGATCAGGCAAACAGGCAATACTAGGCAGGGCAGAGAATCGTCAAGGGACAAAGCAAAGGACAAAATCAGAATAGCGTTCATGTAATCAAGGCTTGGATAACGACAGAGACTAGGCAGCTGAGCGTTTACTTCGCAAATTTTTTAATGTTCCAAAAGTCACTTATATGCTGTGTGTGTGTGATTGGATGCAGGTGTCTCTGATTAGAACTCGGGAGCTGGTGTGCGTGGGCACGTGTGGGAAGTGTAGTCCTTGTCGGCCATGTTTGTAGTTTGTGTTGTATTCTGGGAACTGCAGTTGATGGTTTGCTGTGACATGACAGACCGGGCATATTTACAGCACATTTTACACATTTAGACCTGAATAGATGTTCAAAAGCACAAACTTCATTGATGATAATGAGGCAGCATAAACACTAGTCAAAATATAATCTAAACATTCATATCACATTACATATCATATTTATATCATACAGCATACAATTTAAATACCTGCGTTAGCCATTACAACATTTAAATGTAACTAAAACTTGCCTATTAGGACATATTTCAAATTTCAGTACTCTGAATACTGGCTGGCAAGTCTGGAAATAGTCCAACAAGTAAAATATATACATGTTTATATAAAATAGCATGTCAATTAATGTCAATTAATGTAAGTAAAACTAAATTACTTAATCACTGTACTCATTGTATCCTTGGCTGGATCAAGTCACTCTTCGAAATGCAAACATTCATCATGGGAATCCTGCTCTTCTTCTAAGGAAAATGTGAACTCTTCGTCATTATCCAGGACCAAGAGCTTCCTCACCTGTGTAGCAAGCCGTCTTTCAAACGCACAGGAAAGTGAATGAATCTGATGATGAAACTTGATGCTTTTTAAGGCATTGTTGGGGGAATTTACCATTTTGCATGAATCGCCTTGGCACATTACTGTTTGAATAGCGTGCTTTGCACATGGGTGTAATCACATTGACGATAATTAGCTGAGGCAGGAGAAACTGCATCTTTTTAGTTTCATACTGATTACATTGCAGGGGAATATTTGTTTTAAATGTACATTTTTTTTTATTTAAAAGTAGACATTTCAAGCTTTCTTTAGACATATGTTTCATGTTTGTGTGATAAGTATTCGCTGAGTTTTAGTTCATTTTTTGACATGTTTCAGAAAGATTCTCGTGGAGACAGAGACAGCTGAAAGGGAACCCTGTTAATTTTCTTTAGTTTACAAAAGCACAAGGTTTTGTTGTTATTGTGAATGTGCACAAATAAAAGTAGACCCTTTATAGTTTCCAATGATGTCTTACACCTATCTATATGGACAAATAAGACAGAGTATTTTAAGAAAAAATCCAGCAGAACGCGTCGGTGCATTTGTCGGCCCCAAAGGGTTAAATCAATTACTGTTAGAGACAAAGGGATTCGGCAACAATTTTTGGAAAGAGAGATTTTATGATAGTTTGGGAAGAAGATTGTTAACTGTTAACAGAATAAAGAAAAAATATGTATTTAGTGTGGTTAACCAGAATATTACATTTGAGAGAGGTAGAAGAAGAATGGCCATATGTTAATTGGCAGAGACTGATGGAGAGAAGTTGGACTGTTGGTGTTTTGGAGAAAGTGCTAGATGAATTTTGTCACCCAAAGCCTTTACACACTACTAGAGGAACACAGGGAAGCAATAGTGGCCACTATGCTGTAAAGGACAAGCTAAAAGATGTGGTATGTCTAAACTCCAAAACACACAAGGAGTTTTGTGACCATGTGACTTATGCTGTAGAACAGTACAGAAAGAATGAACAAAAACTGAAACACCAAGAAAGCAAATTGCAGAGATACCTGGCACAGCTGCAAACTGGAGAGCTAACAAACATAAACAATAAAAATACTCAAGCTCCTGCTAGAGACAAAGATAAAAAGAAGGCAAGATAATTAAAATTGATGGCTCCTGTGAATGCACCTCCCCCACCAGCTGTTCAGCCAAACCCACTGGCTGCCACTCTTGGTTTGCAGGAGCCCCCTGCACCTCTTCAATGTCTACCAGCAACCAAGCAACATGAACTGGCAGAAAAGGCCACCACCATGAATGAGAGGCGGACCCAATTCTGGTCCTCCAGGAATATATTGGGGATGTGGACAGGTTGGACACAACAGGCATGACTGCCCCACAAATCCATGGCCTCCATGTGGTAGAGCTGAGGGGAGTTGGGTTTATTAGGGAGAGATGTGCTGTGTAAAATAGATCTCCAAATTTACTTTTCCCTGTTTAGAGTGTATATAGATCACAGAGGAATTAATATGCAAATGATAATTTCTGAATAAAAAGCAAATGTGTATTGGTTAGAGCAATTAGAAACCAATGTAGAGAAAAGCATTAGAAAATTGGGAAGTTCACTGAAGCACAGATCCCTGAGCCTCAGAAGTCAAAATCTGAATTTCACTGAACACTGATTTATGACCCACAATGTGACCCAGAACTTGAAAAAAAAGGTGGTTGAATGGAACTAGAGGACCTATGATGGGGCAATACATTGTGATAGGGATGCATGGAGTGGCTATGAAAACTGATGATTGTGAATTCATTAACAGTTGGTATCAGGTTCCAAATTCAGTTCCAGATGCTACTCTTTACATGAACAGTGCATGGGAATCAAAAGACTTAGGACTAATTATGAAGGAGGTGGGAAAATGTGAGTGGGAAGCTACCGAGCATCCTTTAATTTACCACTCATCTGATAAATCATACATTAAGATTCTATGTGCAACTGTCTTGACAGGAATCCCACAAGAGGTAGTGATCAATAAGAAAACACAAATGCAAGTGACAGAAGCACTCATAGTAGAGATTAAAACAATTGAGAAACATAGTAAAACAAGTGCCAATTGAGTCATTATCCCAACATCATACTGATGTGAGTTTAGAGAAATCCGCTAACCGGATCAGGATAGTACTTAAACTAGGAGCAGGTTTACTGCGAAAACGACACTACCTATTGCATCCCGATGCTGAGCAAAGTATTCAACCAACTACTGAAGGGATAATCCAGGCAGGAGTGTTAGTTCAAACATCCAGCTACTATAATACTCCAATTTTACCTGTCAGATAAGTCAAAATGGTTTCTGGTTTTACAAGCAATCAGTGATGTAGTACAAGATTGGCCAGCAGAAGTTCCAATTCCGCACACTCTGTTGACAAATGTTCCTTCTGATACTTAATGCTTCACTGTGATTTACTTTGTTCTGTCTTTTTTAGTGTTTCTCTGGATGAGGAAAGCAGGCATTTGTTTGCCTTCACCTATGCTGGTAAATAATATACATACACCAGGATGTCACAAGGTTTCAAACATTCACCACGTGTTTAATCAGATTCTTGTTGCAGTACTTGTTGCAGTACTTCGATGACCTTCTAATTTGCTCCTCACCACTCGAACAATGCCACAGAGATTCTATCAAGGTATTAACTAAATTAGCTCAAGGAGGGCACAAAGCCTCCAAAAAAATTGAAATATTGTCAACCACAGGTTAAGTACATGGGAAGGCTATTTGCACATAAAACTAAGGCTATATCACCTGCACAACTAGAAGGCATAAGTAAAGCACCATTGCCACAGACTGTAAGACAAATGATGACCTTATTAGGTATGATAGATTTTAGTTCAGACTGCTCCAGTGAGGGCAATCATGAAACAAGCAGAGCATCAAATTTTGCATGCTCCATTACTATGAAACAGTGATGCTTTTTACTAGCCTTTGAGTCACTAAAAAGGAAACTTCAGGTCACAGTAGTACTAGCTATCCCAGATTACACCAAATCATTTCACTTGTGTGTGGCCAATAGGACAAATGGCTATGTGTCGGCAATATAGATGCAAGAAACATGTAGTGGTAGGGGAAAGCAACCCATTGCTTACTATAGCACCAAATTAGACAGTGTAGCACAGGGCTACCCCTGTGCTGTCAAAAGGGACTTGCTTCCATCTACTATGCATATGAAAAAGCATAGACTCTGACAATAACCCAGTAATTATTTGCAGCCATCATAAGGTTGCAGAGCTCTTAGACCAAGGAAGATATGTCCTGACTCAGGCTAGGTGTCTAGCTTACTCAGCTCTGTTGACTTACCCTGACATTACTATCAAGCGTTACACTACGGTCAATCTGGCTGACATGATTCCCCTGGAATGTGGAGGTCAATGACATGACTGTGTAGCAGACTCATTAGCTTTCACTCATCTTCAACCTGATTTGTCCTCACCTATTTCAGGTGCAGATGTTGACTACTTTGTTGATGGGTCATGCTTTAGAGATCATTTTGGTATTCATGCATGGTACACAGTAGTGAAAAAAACAAAAGGAAGATTTTGTTCCTATAATTACACAGCATTGTGACGAATCATGCTCTGCCCAATTAGCTGAATTAGAAGCTCTGACTACAGCATATCAATTGGCTAAGGGTCTGATTGCCAATACATACACTGACTCTGCTTATGCTTGTGGTGTGTGTCACCTATTTGGAGCCATTTGGAAACATTTTTTTTTAGAAAAAGTGATGGCACCCCCATCCAACATGCTGAGCAAATAGTTCAATTGATCTCTGCTATGATGCATCCAAAAAAAATTAGACATCAGTAAATGTTAGGCACACAAAAAAAGGCAATTATTTTTTTTTTTATCAGGGGTAATAATGCTGCAGATATGGAGGCCAATGAGACCTCAGGTTGCCAGGTAGCAGTGATTGCTCCAATGGGTTTTATTCAGCTTCAACCCAACTTGGATGATATTGCTTGTATACAACATCACATGAAGGACATATGATTGCACCCACTGCACTACTCACTGTACTATTTTCAGATGAGCATAGTTTTGACCATTGCACAAGACAGGGAGTGATAAGAAAAATACACTTTGTCCGAGTGTGAAGACTGTGCTCAGAACAATGCTAGGAAGTGAACATCAGCACCTATAGGGCACATACCAGTACCAGAAGGACCGGTTAAGCACCTGGTGATAGACTATGTGGATATCGTAAGAAGTGTGAGAGGAAAAAGATACAGACTAATGATAATAGACAGGTTCAGGAGATGGGTGGAAGCAGGAACAGTGATTAAATTTTTGACCAGAGAAGCAATTCCCTGATTTGGCATACTGTCTCAGATGAGTTCTGATAATGGCTCAGCATTTGTACAGAGAACAGTGAAACCAGTGTTGAAACAACTGAGAATAAAACAGAGACTGGGATGTGCTTATCATCCCCAATCACAAGGAATGGTGGAAAGGGTGATTGGTACTCTTAAAGCTAAGCTTAACAAGATTGTGCTAACACTAAACTTAACTGGGTAGATGCTCTACCTCTTGCGCTAATGAGTTATTGCATGCACACTAACAGAATTACTCATCTAACATCGCATGAAATTGGGTAGAGTATATTGCTAGTAGCTTAAGAAAGGATAATTGTCTTATATGCACACCTTCGCCTCTAAAAAAAGGTAGTGATAATAGTAACCAACCCATATGACTACTGCCGATGTGCAGAATTTAATGTAAATAACAGTTTTATAAATGAGAGTACAAGGTCTGTTTGCCCTGCAGAATGTTTGACATATGTGGGAAATTCAGTTTTTCAGTGGTATCAAAGCAAATAGGGAAACTATTGCAAACATGCGAACATAATCAGGTCAGCAAAAGTAGAGTTCCCAACTCATTATGAAATAGAGTATGAGTGCTTCAACAAAAGCAAGGAATCACAACATTTAGGGAACATTGAAGGTAATAGCTTGGTTATTTGGCACATTACTAGTACACAAATCCCAACATGTAAAAATCTAATTAACTTTTTGCCAACTTAAAGTCTGACGTTTACTGCCAGTGGCAGATTTTTTCTGGCTTTCTGGAGGAAAACGATTAAGGGCCAAATTACAAAAACAATGGAGAGGGTTGTGTACTAAAGTGCGAATGAGTCAGGAAATTACAGTGGTTAACTGGAAGCCAGAACAATCTTTTGAAACAGGAAAAAGAAATCACATAATAAATAGAGCCTACATCCCAGACCTTAATGTGTGTACAGATGCAATAGGACAACCAAGGGGTATACCTAATGAATTCAAGGCTACAGATGAGGTAAAGGCAGGATTTGAGTCCATAATGATTTGGATATCACACAATAAAAACACAGAATGGATTAATTAAATTTACTATAATCAGCAGGGGTTTATTAACTATGCAGATGATGCCTTGTCAGCACTATGGAAAAAAACTAGACACCATGAGTAAAATGGCATGGAAAACATGACAGGCCTTAGATTGGTTACTCGCAGAAAAAGGAGGAGTCTGTGTGATGTTTGGAGATCAGTGTTGCACATTCATTCCTAACAATATTGCACCTAATGGAACATTCACTGAGATTATGAATAAAATGAAAAAGCAAAGAAATTAGGTTACTGAGAAAGCTGGAAGAGACTTTCTTGAGACTGGTTTGAGTCTATGTCTGGAAAATGGGGAGCTTGGCTGTCAAAAACAGGGATGTTGTTAGCAGCAATTTTTATTGTTGTAGGACTGTTGTTCTCTTTCAAAGGGAACTCAACGTTGCATTTAGTATAACACTATGGGAGCGCCCTTGCCCGACATCTGAAGTTTGTGTAAAATCATGCCAATTTATAGGCCTGCCGTGATCAGGTGACGTGGCAATTAAGCGCGTCGCGTGATATATATAGCACACGTGAACCGCGCCATCAGCCTTATTATCTTCAGCGATACTGTATGTCAGTTGTTTGTGTAAAGAAACAATGATGCTTCATTTCCTCTCTATCTTTTCTCAAAATCTCTGTACTTTTCTATCCCTTTAAAAAAAAGAGAAGGTAAAAAAAGGAATGATTGAGAGAGAAAAATATGAGTGTGAGAATTCAGGAAGTGTGTTACGCCTTGCTCCAGTTTCATCAAAGGGAGTAGGGCACACTGTCTGTGTGAGGTGTTTAGAGTTGGAGCATGCGACGGCAGCCCTCGAGAGGTCTGACCGCGCATTGTAATGCCTACATTAGGCAGCTCCACTCGCGACTCGCTCTCTTCTCGGAAGCCGAAGCGAGTTGGGTTTCAGAGCCTCACGGATCTGGGCTGGCCGCTGCCGAGGCAGCTAAGGAATCTCTTATGGATGCAGAAGAGTAGCCGGAGACGAGTGCTGCTCTATGTCTTGCTCTGTCTTCTGGGTCTGGCACTCTGCCAGGATTTTGGAGCTCACGTCGCGACTCCCCCTTCCGCTATGGAAAGCCCCCAATAAAATACTTAAATAATAACACAGAAATAACTAAAAAATAATAGTAATAATTCCTCTCTGACTCTGAGAAGCCAGAAGGGTGTACTAAAAACTGACAGCAGCATATAAAGAACTGCATGAAGTGATTACTAAGGCTGGATTAGCTTTTTTCTAAAAAAAAAAAAAAAAAAGCCCCAGTGAAAGTAAATCCCTCACACTGCAGAAAATGTCAGGATTACGCATGTAACCCTGTTCCCTGAGAAGGGAATGAGACATTGCATTTAGCATAACAGTATGGCAAGCGCCTTGCACGCTTGACTGGTATCTGAAGCTTGTGTAAAATCATGCCTCTACTTATAGGCCTACCATGATCAGGTGACGTGGCAATTAAGCGCGTCGCATGATACTGTATATATATGGCACCTCTGAACCACACCGCCAGCCTCGATTATCTGAAGTGAAGACGCAATTCACAGGCCTGCCCAGGTATGTCAGAGCTATGCAACATCTCGTTCCCTTCACAGGGAGCAGGGTTACATGCGGAACGCCGACGTTTCCTTTCAAAGGGAACTTCGACGTTGCATTTAGCATAACAGTATGGGAACAGGAATACCCACTCCATCATACCGTGGGTATGGCCTGTTCAAAAAGACCCAAGCACGAGGGTCACTGCAAGACACTCGCGCCTGGGGTGGAATGAATATCCAGGCTGTAATAATGAATGAATATGTGTGGCGTAGACCATCCTGCAGCAGCACACACATCCTGCAAGGATACACCTTTGGACAAAGCCTTCGAGGAGGCGACCGCCCTAGTGGAATGAGCTCTTATACCCAGAGGCGTGGCGAGACCACGCACCTCGTAAGCCATAGAGATTGCTTCCAATATCCAATTAGAGATGTGCTGCTTTGACACCATCACCTTTACTGTCGCCGCCAAAGCAGACCAGGAGCTGCTACGACTCGCTGTAGATAATAAGGCTGGCGGCGTGGTTCACAGGTGCCATATATATATCATGCGACGTGCTTAATTGCCATCTCACCTGATCATGGCAGGCCTATAAGTAGAGGCATGATTTTACACAACATTCAGATACCGGTGACGCATGCAAGGCGCTTCCCATACTGTTATGCTAAATGCAACGTCGAAGTTCCCTTTGAAAGGGAACTTCCCTTTCTTCCAGAAGTGCATCACAAAATATCAGGCTTCTGGGGAAAACCATGCATAAGCCATATTTATAACCCCATGAAGTTTGATTATTTCAGCCATTGTGGGGAATGAACAGCATGGCTATTTAGCTATGCTGAAGGTGGAGGAGGCACTTGAGCGCTACCTCTCTCCATCGATGGCAGGTAATTTAGGGGGCCAGCTTTGCCATCCAAGCCATCATGTATGGACACCGTGGCATTGGTCTATGCTGTAGTAGTCTTGCTTGTGGGTCACTGCAGACAATGACAGTGTTGCAGGCCTACCAGCAGACCTGCTGAGTGAGCTCGACATATGGCGGCATTCAGCCAGTTCCTTCCCTATTGTGTCGAGTTCACCTGGGCATCCACGAGTGGAGCCCGGGCCAGTGCTAGTGCGAGGGAGACCCAGAAGGCGAGTATGGCAGCCCGCCAAACCCCCGCAGACATCCAGGGGAACCAGGTGGCCACAGTTGTGGCCTGCCATTAGGCCTGATCTGCGAATGGTCATAAAGGACAAAGAAGAGCGGTCCTGAGGGCCCGTGGATGGACGTATTAAATTTCTTACCCCTTAGTTCCCACAGTATTATATCCCACAACCCTATATTCCCCATAGAAACAGCATGCCAACCCTGAGTTCCCAGGCCAACATTGGCCCCAAAATGAACATTTTAACTTTTTTAGGCCTTGAAACAACTTATAATAATGTATTTGTGTAATATTACTGTGAAAATGAAGCAGTTGAGTGTTTTTACTCCACTTAGAGCACAATTCTTAACTAGAGAAATTATGAAAAATGCTCGCTAAAATCCTTATACTCATTTAGAAGTACTATACGAACATCAGCGTGGTCAATGCCTTTGAATAAATGTATTTTAGCACCAAAAGTCTTTCTGGTAATAATCAGACCAGCAGGTACTGTTTTCACGAATCCACAGAAATTGGTTGCATTCCCGACAACGAAAAACAAAAAAGTTTTTGATTCCTTGTGGGGGTTGTTCTTCTTTTCAACAGAAGGATTTTTCTTGGCGAAGCCTTCTCACTATCAGTTTCGGCTTCAACATCTCCTGAACTTTCACTGCTGTCACTATCTAGAATCCTTTCTCTCGCCTGTGTAACTGTATATGTTTTCTTTTTTTTCACTGTTTTATATGTACCTGTGTTCACTGTAGGTGTAACTTTAGCTGGAACATGATTAGCTTTTCGCTTTGGCATTTTTAGTTTCAAAAACATTCACGCATGGATCAGCTTCATCGTAATGACGGCGTAATCACGTCATGACGTCATGCCAGAAAATGGCTGTGCACCAACACTCCCCATCCACCCTGATGGAGCTTGAGAGGTCCTCCAAAGAAGAATGGGAGAAACTGCCCAAAAATAGGTGTGCCAAGCTTGTAGCATCATTCTCAAAAAAACTTGATGCCAAAGGTGCTTCAACAAAGTATTGAGCAAAGGCTGTGAATACTTATGTACATGTGCTTTTTTTGTTTTTTTATTTTTAACAAATTTGCAAAGATTTCAAACAAACTTCTTTCATGTTGTCATTATGGGGTATTATTTGTAGAATTTTGAGGAAAATAATGAATTTAATCCATTTTGTAATAAGGCTGTAACATAACAAAATGTGGGAAAAGTGAAGTGCTGTGAATACTTTCCGGATGCACTGTATATCACATAACGCGCTTAACTGCCACGTCACCTGATCACAGCAAGCCTATAAATAGGCATGATTTTACATAAGCTTCAGATGCTGGTCGCGCACAAGGGTACTCCCATAGTGTTATTCTAAACGCAACGTCTCGTTCCCTTCTCAGGGAACAGGGTTACATGAATAACCCAGACATTTTGTTGTGTTGTTCCCATAATAAAATTCTTTCTGTTTTAAGCTACTGTGAAACCGCTTTTGTTTTATATTTATGTTGTATTTAATTAATTGGTTATTATTATTATTATTAGTAGTAGTAGTAGTAGTAGTAGTAGTAGTAGTAGTATTACTATTTTCTCTTTTATTTGGTGTGTGTTCTTCTAAGGACTTTATTTTGATGTTGCCCTTGACAGTGGAAGGATGTCGAAGAGCTCAAAGAAGAATAACTTTATTACAGCGTGGCAGTGACAAAGTACATTAAGTATGTTTGTCGGAGTCAAAGTGAACCCTGAACATTATCTGCACAGACATTTTATACTGTTTAAAACCAGGTTTTCTGTATGTAATGTAAATGAATTTTCACTCTAAATGTAAATTAAGGATAACGTTTGATGTGATCACTTTCCCTTCTCACAACACGGATGTTATTACAGATGTGACCCCAAATGGTGAGGTGATAGGATTATCAAGACAAATGTCTTTCTGAATGCTAATTACGGTCACATAGCCCTTTGTTTAGGGATGGTTCTTGATGTCCCACTGCCACTCCCATGCAACTGAATGTCAACTTTGGGAATGCCCCCCCCCATGTCTTACATATTTACTGGTGGCAGCAGTGGTTTTCATGAAGAAACTCCGGCCTTCTTGACTCTAGAAATGCTGGCAGTTCTTTTGGCCTGGTACATCGCTAATTCCTTCATAACTTCTGTTTTCATCATATTTACATAAAGCAAATAAATTAATATCTATATTATTATAGTTTGTTGGACTATATTTGCAGGGTTAATATATTTAACGTTAGTGCTTCTCCTCTTATTATTTTCACCCTTGTGTTAGTTTTCTTTTCTGTTCAACATTAGTGCCATTTTGTTTTCTTTTATGGAGAATATATGCTTAAATTTGACTGTTATGAGATGTGCCTTGTGTGAAGTTGGCTCATCACCAGGATTTCTTCACAGTCGTTCATTCCGGATCTGTGGCACAGCGTCCCTCTTGTGATGGATATCAGCAACATTTGACAGTGTTACATTACTTCTCAGCTTGTGAATATTTTCCACATTAGAATATTGCATGCTCATTGCAACTATTTCTGACAGATATTGACTTTTTCTGGATTGAAGACAAAGTAAAACTCCATTTTCATAATTTAAAATAAAAAAAGACATTTCTGGACTGAAACAACACAGAAATTAAATTGACTGTTCCAAAATGGCTGATGAAGGAGTAGCGAGTCCTCCTGTGCATTTCAGAGCTGTTCTACTCCCAGATTTCACTGGTGATGACAGTGACAGTTTTTCTCAATGGGCTCATTGTTTTCAAGTGTGCTGTGAAACTACAGGTATGGACAAATCTCAACTTACTCCTATCAAGATTAGCAGGTGCTGCATTCAGTTACTGGGACAGTCTGTCTGATGACATCAAAACTGATTGACATCATGTGTAACAAATTGTCTGCAGTCTTTGAGCAAAAACAGCTGCTAAGAACATTTCAAACATACTTGAATTCCATACTGCATCTGAGTAACCAACCATTAGAGGTATGTGCTGCTGAATTGGCCTCGTTCACCAGGCTGTTCCAGATCATGGAGATTCTGTCATTAAAGGTGAAATTCTGCAATGTTTTATTGCTGGACTTGACCCTGCATTGCAAGCTAAGTGTAGTTTGACATCACCACTATTGATTAAGGTGGCTAGCCAATGTGAGAGGGTATGCTCTGCAGCCACTGAGCTCTCACCAACACCTCAACCTGGTATTGTGCACAACCTTTCAAATGACTCAACCAGTGCACTTGCAGCACTACTTAATGAACTGCATCTAAAAGTAGACAAACTTCAGTCCATTGTGGTTACACTGACACATCTCCTGACAGTCATTGCACCTATCCTCGGAGGTCACTTTCACTGGACAGGGCCAAGGACGATCGTTACATTGCATCTTCCCACTATCAGTCTTTCATCTCAACAGATTAACCTTATGTCAGAAGACGATCTCCTGCACACTTCAGCAATAGCCATTGCGGACGACATTGGAGCCCCAGTGCCATGTCCACTACATTGAACATCAGTGCCTGGGAAATGGATGATAGCTGGAGATGGGGGCCACTCTTCAGCTACACTGTCAACGGCCCCGGGCAACCCCAATGTTTCTTACACTGTATGTAAAAGGACTCATTGAGGATCAGGAAGTCACTGTTTTCCTGGACACTGGTGCTGGTTTATCACTCATTAGTGAAGCATTATGTTAACATATCCCTGCCTTGAAACATCGTCAGCTGATGAAAAGTTTTCAGGTGGCACACACACTCACAGTCCAACAGCTGGACATTCTAGACTCATTAACTCTCACATTGCGCCTTGGTTCACATATTTTCAGTATGGACATGTATGTTGTCAGAGACCCTAACCAGGATACCCTTCTTGGATGGGACTTTTTCAAAACTCATGGTGCATAAATGGACACAGTCTCTGGTGTTCTCATGTATAAGAGTGACTCAATTCCTCTTTTTTGTTCATCTCAGGTATTGCCTCTGCTGTAATGTCTCCTTGCTCTCCCAGGTCTCACTTCCGCCATTGACAGAGATTGTTGTCTTACTTTCATGTGCTACAAAAAGGGGAGATTTTGTGTCGATTATAGGTGTCTAAATTCCATCACAATTAAAGACGTGCATTCTTTGCCATATGTTGACAGTCTGGATGTTCTTTCTGGAGCTACCTTTTTCAGCATGCTAGACTTATCCAGTGCTTATTGGCAAATCAAAATGGATGCAGATAGCAAAGAAAATATAGCTTTTACCACTGGCTATTCCCTGTACCATTTTAAAGTCATGCCCATGGGACTGACCAATGCACCACCTACATTACAATGTTTGATGGAGTTGGTCCTCCATGGCCTCCATTGGTCCAAGACTTTAGTCTACCTGAATGACATAATTGTCTTCAGCAAGTCATATAAAGACCACATCCAAGACCTTACTGATATGTTCAGCAGACTGCATCAGACAGGTCTCAAACTCCATCCACAGAAATGTTACTTCTTTAAACAGACTGTAATCTTTTCAGGACATGTAGTTTCAAAGGATGGAATTCAACCTGACCCCAAAATCACGGAAAAAGTTTTTGAATTGGCGTCATCCAACTAATCCAACAGAGGTCAGAGCTTTTGTAGGCCTTTGTTCCTATTATCGTCGCTTCAGTAAAGGTTTTCCGGAAAAGGCAACTCCTTTACACGTGTTAACCCAAAAACATGCTAAATTCATATGGACTGAACTTTGTAAGGATACTTTCTAGTATTTTCATCGAGTTATGGCATCGCCTCCAATCCTGACCTATCCTGATTTCAGTAAGCCTTTTCTCCTCTATACCAATGCCTCTCACCATGCCATTGGCTCCATCCTCACACAGAAGCAACAGGGTGTTGACAAGGTAGTTGCCTATGCCAGTAATGTGCTAAATGCAACTGAGTGCAACTGGTCTACCTTTGATAGCAAGTGTTGGGCGATTGTTTGGTCGGTTCATCATTTTTCTCACTTCTTGCAAGGGTGCCCCTTCGAAATTGTTACTGATCATCATCCCTTGTTACGTTGAAAGAAAATGTCAATTGATCATGACCCCACAGGACGTAGAGCCCGCTGGGCACTTGAACTTGATATGTACGATTGGATGATAAAGCACAGACAGGGTTTGAAGCACACAAACACAGACTCACTTTCCAATCACCCGAGTCACATTGATTCTGAGTTTCAATCCACTGTGGGCCACATTCATTCAGACAAATCAAACATAGCTGATATTACAGCAATTATCACTGCTCATGCTGTCTTTGATCTTTCTCAGATGTTGTCAGTCAACATAGCTCAATGTCAGAAAGATGATGACACACTGAGTCAGCAGAGCTCAAGGTATACTGGCGACAGTTTGAGAGACTTCACTTGCAGAATGAGAGAATCTATCGTTTCTCCTGTAATAAACCTAAGGAGCCACCCACTCCTCATTTTGTTATCCCTGGTAAAACTGTCCGGCAGGTATTACCATTTCTACATGGTCACCCTACTGTAGGTCACCTTGTTCATAAAAAGACACTCTCGAGGGATAGGGAGCATTTCTATTGGCCATTTATGGCTAGGGACATACAGCACTATTGTCAGCAGTGTGTTCCATGTCAAACAAGGTCCCCAACAGGATAGTTCCTCTACAGACTATTCAAGCTAGGCATCCTTTTGAAAAGGTGGCAGCTGACATTACTGAGCTTGCTGTGACCCCATCAGTGCATAGGTATGTGTGAGTACTCCAAGACTCTTTTACCAAATATGCGAAGTTGTACCCCACGAAAGATCAAAGGGAAATAACCGTTGAACATTGTATTTTTGAACAATACATTACCGAACATGGTGGTCCTGAATATCTCCACACGGATCAAGGGTGCCAGTTTGAGGCCGATTTAATTAAGATGTTGTCTTCTAAATTGGGTGTGATGAAAACTAGGACCTCCCTGTATCATCCTAAGGGAGATGGCTTAATTGAAAGGTTTAATCGCACCTTGAAAGATCAGTTGAGTAAGTGTTGTATCTACAAACAGAGCCATGGGATATCATGCTGAGGTCAATTCACTTCTCTTACAATACCAGTGTTCACAGTAGTACATGATACACCCCTTTCTTTCTGGTTCACAGTAGAGAAGCAAGGTTGTCAGTACATTTGTTGTTTTCTAGTGCTAATGAGCCTTCTAGTACCTCACCTTGCAGAGTACGCCAGGTCTGTTTGCAGTAAGCTACAGTTTCCTTACAGGTCCCATCAAGAGCATCAAGAACATGCTCATGCCCAACAGAAACCTCAATATAACAAAAAGGTCAAACATGCCTCATACAGTGTGGGAGATTTAGTTTGGTTGAGTGATCCTGCTCACTCCAGAGATAAGCCTGCTCCACACTGGAAAGGACCTTACATTGTGACACAAACTGTTAAGCCTATAGGTGTTCCTGTGATCCTCTACTCTATTCAGCCAAAAAATGGTCCTGAAAAGACTCTTCAGGTTACGCAATATAACAGTCTCAAACCATACCTATCCCCTATATATCTACTCGAACAACTAGTGGATGATGCGCCATCTTTGGTGGCACTAGCAGTTGTAAGGGATGCTTCTTCCATTGCTCCTAACATTAGTCCCTCTGCACCTGTAGTCATAGATGATTTACCTTTTATCACTTTCTCTAGGGCAGCCTTCCATCAGAGAAGTGACAGGCCTTTGCTTTTTGGACCAGCCACAGCAAAACATAGTTCAACAAACTATGCAACCTAATGTTTCTTCACTCAGTGATTTAAACCCTGTACCATCTGAGGTGAATTCTTCCCTTACATTGACGCAGCCTACTGTGTTGCATTTTAGACCATTAGGTCACAGGATTGTCAAATTGCCAGCTAGGCTTAAAGATTACATTGTACAGTGAAAACAATTTTTAATTTTTTTTACTTAACGCTTTTTGCTACTGACCATTCTCCGTTTATTGTCTTCTTGTACCAATTTCATTGATATTGCTTGCTATGGGACTTTTGTAAAATGTTACGTATGCAATACGCAAAGCTTCTGGGTTGAAGAGAAAACAATATGCTGCTGTACCACCCACTGTCTGGAAGAAAGAGATTCTATACTTTTTATTACTGATTGTAATTTCACTACTGATTATAAGTGGATCATGTTGATTTGATGCAGCATGATTGCTGCTTGATTATTATTGTAATCAAATTTAAGAAATATTTTAATGATTGATTATTGATCTACAACTGTAACAAGTGTACAAATCTGGTATTGTTTGCTCATTATTGTACTCTGCATAACCGTGACAACCATATGCTGAACCAAATGCATGCTTATGCTTATGAACACAATGTTTGATATTTGAGAACAGGGATTAGGGAGAGAGAATCTTTTACTCGTTTCAAGTGTGGAAGAGACTATAGAGTGGTTTTAGGATTTGGTCATTGGTAAATTTGATGAAGTGTTCAAGCATTGACAGTGTAAATTGAAGGAACTAAATTGTGAGAGGTGGGACTTAAGTCCCAAAGGGGGGAAATATATAAAGTATTTTTCTTGATCAAAGTTTGATTTGAGTATGATTATTGTATAATCCTTTAAGTTCAATAAAATGTGAATTAATCAACAATAAATATTTTGTATCTGTCAAAGGCCTAAAAATAACTTGAATGTGCTTTAGTCATGAAAATGATAAGTGTTGACAGTGCTGACAAAGACTAAGATGATTAAGAATGTTAAATCAGCAATTAAGCATATGGTTAAGAGTGACTGGATGACAAATCAGCATTTAAACTCTGATAATGTTTAAAAAATAAATTGGTTTAAAAAAATAAGCTGACTGAGCTCATGCCGGTATAAATAAATTTGGCATGACCAGGACAAATTAATTTTGGTGAAGGGTCAGGGTGTGACTAAAAGAGAAATGGGGTAAACCCTGCCTGAATGAGATCACTGTTTCAGGATGGTATAAAAGCCCTTGCCATGATCATTCTGACTATCTACAGATGTCTCAGCTTTATTGTGTCTTCGAAAACTTTTTGATTTTTGACATCTTTAACCCCTTGACTCTGGAAGTTTTTAACTTTAGATTGAAGAGTTTTCCACAACATCAGGCATGGACAGCTGTTTTCCCAAGCCAGCCTGCATGAGCTGCACCTCATGATGAGGGGGTCATGTCAGAATATTTATTTAAAAAGAATACTGAAAACACAAATTGTTTCCAAAGTTTTTGGAATTTGATGGTCTATTACAGCTGGGTAGACCATGCTTAAAAAATAAACCATGATTAGTGAAAACGAAGCATAGAAAATGGTTAACGAAGAATGCTATTTATTTGAAGACCATGTTCAAGTTTTTTCCACTCAGTTCACTGCTTCTTTCTCATTTGATATTTTTGTTCATTTCTTGAAAACTTACATTCAATACTTTGGGCACAAATCTAATCCCATATTATCTCCACTTCCGCTTTTGCCTGAACACCCTGCACTGAGGTGTTTAGTTGTTTCCTTGAGGCCTCATATTCCTCAGTACAGCTCTCCTTCCAGAGCTATAGAAAGGTTGGAGGATTGGCCTTCCATTCTCTTAAGCAAAGGTGCAACAACATCAGGATGGAAGCTATAGTGCCCCTCAACAATTGTTTAATATGTACACTATCCACACAACTGACAGCGAGGCCACCTTTCTGGACCACCTTACAGCTACTCACTTTGTTGCTGCTGCCTTAAACGGAAAGCCAGAAACAGGTCATCCCCTGACTCTGCAGTTTCAAAAACAAGTGCTTCCAAACACTTCTCAGTGCTTACCTTAGAGTCAGTGCCCATGTGGCATTAAGAATCTAGCACTTTCCCTTTAAGACTTCTCATTAGTCTCTGCCTTTTCTCTCTTTCTGAACACTCACTTTCACCCACCAAGACCCATGCTTGTTCCATCCAGTGATAAAATGTCACCAGCTGGAGTTGGCAGTGTTCCAGAGAACAGACACAGGTGACGATAACCACCCTCAGTTAGAGGTTTGGCTGTCTTGTGTAATAAGTCTCCACCTGCATGCAGAATTCACTCTGTGGGGCTAGTGGAGTGGACAGGGTGAGGGAACAGGGTGTGAAGATCTTACACAGTTTTACTTTCAGCATGCAGCAAGCTTATAATTTTCTGACTGAAATCTTGAGCAGCATCTGAAGCTTTGTCTCCTCTAATAATTGGCCATAGTTGCTCACTTTGTTTAGGTACCTCCTCTGAAGGGACACATTCTGCAGCTATACTTTCCTTACATCCACATGGGACCATCAAACTGTTGCAAGTTTTCCCTCTGACTTATATATGGCCTAAACATTTTACACTCTGGAGGGTCTCTTCAATTTGTCAAACATCTGTTTTTTCAAGAACCATGAATCATGAGCATGTGAGCCTGGTCTAAACCCTCACCATGGCACCAGTTCTTAAACTCTGACACAAGTTCAGTTGTGCCTGCCATTTAACCAAATAGACATGCTTTGCTGTTTTCAGATCTACTTAGATTTTGTAAACTACATTAAATAGTAATCCAATATATATAATGACCTGTTTAACATATTAATCCAAGAGGTGCCTCCAATTTATGTAGGCCTTTTGACTTCCTGTTGCTGTGAGAGCAGAGCTCTAGGTTCGTAACTCATTCTGTTATCTTCTAGATTACTGTAAATTAATTATTGTTATATCTTGGCCTCCTACCTGTAGCTTAGTGCATTTCAATGTGCAGTTAACTGAACTATATATAATGAGTGATTACTTAGTGATAGATGTAAATGTCTTATTTATACTATTTATCCTTGTCAGTATATACAATACAACAAATTCACTGAATATTCACCGACCAAAATGTTATTTGGCAGATGAAAATAAAATAAAATAGTTCCACAGTATAAAAGATTTACTTTTTCTTACAGTACTCCCAAATCCTCTTAACTTGATAATAAACCAAGCAATCAATACTTCATACCAGCTCACAGTTAATTATTTACTTAAATGTGCTTTTGTGAGTCCACCATCTCATTCAAATCAGCAAACTGAAAATGCATAAACAGAACAAGGCCTGTGACATGCCTGGGGTATGGTGTGGCCCAAACTGAAATGGTCTCATTACTCTATGAAGAGCAATGACTAAACTGAAGGCATGGCATTGGCATTACAAGCCATACATGGCATTTTGTGGTTTCTGGGCTTGTACATGCTTGATGCTTCCAATGATAGCACCTGCATTTGTCCTTGTTACTTGTCTACAGGCATTTATCCAATGTTGCCAGAGGAACGCTGACTGTTTACCCGGTAATTCAAAGTATTTTCTGGTGCTCCTCTGCAGCTTCTAGGGGAAAACAGGTGAACTGCAACCAATAGTGCGCAGCTTTTTTCCCTGCTCTTGCTGTTTGTTCTTTTCCATTCTTTTTTTAAAAAAACACAATGAACACATCTTAAAACAAATGGAACAAAAGTTGTTTTTTTATCCCCACCAATGTTTATGAACTAAATCTTATTTTCAAACTGTACAGGTGTGTCTCTTAGTGCGTGTATGAACTATACAGTATTTTTAACAAAATTGTATGTGCATGCATGAACACGTGCACACTATATTTTAACGGGGTTACATACATAAAGTTTGTCTGGTAGAGAATTTATGGAGGGACTAAGCAGACTTATTACTTATCACTCATACATTATTCTCAATGGTTCAGAATGTGATTTTTTTTTAATTTTATTAACAGACATACAGCAAAGTCAGTGATTTTGCCTCTATATCCTTATATATAATCGTACAATTAGTATGATTTCTAGACAAAGTCGGGCCATTTAACTGTGCTTATATGGAATACTGACTGAACACAAATTTTAACCAAAACAGAAACTTGGCAGCCATCAGAATTACCTCCATCCATTGCTTTTATGCAGCTCTTAAAATGTATCACATTTATTGGGCTATGCCCTCTGACATCTTAGTGGTTAGATGTACAGACAGACAATAAGACTTCAGACTTAGCACTCATAATATTTTGGTACCAATTACTATTGATTTTTCAATAACTTACTTGCATGGAGTTGTTTTATTACTAATATATTTCATCTAAAAATCAATAGGAACACTTGTTTTACTCCTTCATTGGTTGGTAATAAAACCAAGTATCTCAGGAGCATAATGTTATCTGCTCTTTAAAAGACAGAAGCAGATGTGTAATCAATAGTCTGGCCTTCTGCCTATCCTGGCCATCTCCAACCTGTTGACAAGGTCTCTCCAAATGTGAGAGATTATTTCCCTGTGCAGTAGTTTTTAAATGAGAGCACTTTTGCCAAAGCTCTGATTTTAATATTAGTGTTTGGTGGGTAGATGAGATGTACTAGGAGCAATCTGTAAAGATATCAATAAAAATACAGTATAGTGTCCATTAGGAAAATATTATTAAAAATATTAATATATGTTAAGATAATATAAGTTAAAATACCTCATGGTATAAATAGCAAATAAACGGGCCAACATAAAACAATATACATAGACTGACTGGTAGACAAACAATGAAGACCATGGCACCAAAATATAACCAATATTTTCTGTGGAAAATATCCCCTATGCATGTTATCAATAACCTGAGGATATGGATTCTGTTGTGTACTGAAAGCACATTTTTATTTTCTTCAGTTGCAACAGCAAAACTCGAAAGACATTAGATCTGACTACTCTTGCTGCATGGCTTTGCCCAGCCAGCTGAGACAGTCTCAACCCTAACAAAGACTGTCAGGCATAGCGGTCATCACTGCCAAGTTTAATAAAGAGCTCATGGTGCATTCAATAGGTGCAAAGTGTCAAACAAATCATTTGCTGGGGTTTCTCACTTGTGTCAGCATTTAAACTATAGTGTTTTTTTCTTTTTCATCAATAATGTTGTTCTATCATTTTCATTTTTGTATTTTTTTACTTTCCCCTTGTGGCAGAATTTTTATATTATGTTATTTTTGTAATTACTGTTTTTATATTATGAGCAATAAGTGATTCTGTGCAGAGTAGTTGCTTAAGGTTATAAAAACCACCTACTGAAGCTCTTATTGCCTAATAAGCAGATGCACAAAATCATGTACACTTTATTTTACATAAACATGAATATTCATTAATTCTTAATTTAAAAGACATTCTTCTATTGTTCTCACCTCACTATAATGAGATAAACCTCATCTGATCATGGGCTCACTACTGCTAATTAGTCATGTTTCGTGAGATAAGGACGGAGATAAGGACGAATGCAAACACAGGTTAACAGTTTTATTGAGAGACACAGGCAGGTTAATCCAAAACGTGATCCAAAACGTATTCCACAAACATGCAAGAGGTCAGGTGATCGGCAAACAGGCATTAATGTGGCAAGGCAGGAAACTATGTTGTGGTCACGGAAAAAAGGGTCGAGATACAAAACATGAAGCATAAGCTATGACTATGAACTGGGAGTGGAGAAACCAGCGTGAACTAAACAGATGAATCTAAACATGAAACATGACATGGGCTAAGACTATGACTATGGTTAACTATGGAAAGGACTCTAAACTAATCTGCTCTAATATATCATATCTAATATTCCACACCGTGTGCTGGGAGGCACGCGGTATATATACACAAACATAGTCAGCGTCCTAATGGCTGACGGCTGAGGGTAATGCAGACCCACGTGAAACAATAGCCAATGACAGAAGAGGGAGGAGACATAACAGAAACATAACAAATGCACGTGTCGAAATGTCACGATTGTCAACAAGGGGAAAGCAGGTGCATGCGCACCTTGCTTGTCCATGTGCGCTCACATGCTCTCCCGCGCACTGCTTAAAGGATAAACCGTGACATAACCCCCCCCAAGGGCATTCCTCCCGGAGAGTCATGAAACATCCATCTCCATTGGCGACCCCGGCCCTCTGGGCAGAATGTCCCAAGCAGAGCCAGGAGACTGTATGGCGTTCTTGGCAAAACAAAAAAGCAGAGCGACGTACACGGCAGAGTAGGAAAGCAGAGCGACGTCCTCGGTAGAGCAGGGAAGCAGAGCGACGTTCACAGCAGAGCAGGAAAGCAGAGCGACGTCCTCGGCGGTGCATGAAGGCATAGCGATGACCTCGGTGGAACAGGAAAGCAGAGCGACGTCCTCGGCTGAACAGGGAAGCAGAGCGGCATCCTCGGCTGAACAGGAAGGCAGAGCGGCATCCTCGGCTGAACAGGAAGGCACAGGGACGTCCTTGGCTGAACAGGAAGGCACAGGGACGTCCTCGGCTGAACAGGAAGGCACAGGGACGTCCTCGGCTGAACAGGAGGGCAGAGCAACGTCCTCAGTGGAGCAGGGAAGCAGAGCGACGTACGCAGCAGTGCAGGGAAACAGAGCGACGTACACGGCAGTGCAGGGAAACAGAGCGATGTCTGCAGTAGAACAGGAAAGCGGAGCGAAGTTCCCAGCAGAACAGGAAAGCGGAGTGACGTCATTGGCTGAGCAGGAAAGCAGAGAGACGTCCTCAGCGGAGCAGGAAAGCAGAGCGACGTACTCAGCGGAGCCTGCAGGCTGAACTTGTCTGGTCATGTCAGCAGACTGGGACGTGAGCAGAGCTTGGTTGTCCGTGTCAACTCGACACTTGGTTGTGCTCGTCAGCAGATGTTGGATGTGAGCAGAGTTTCATCAAACTTAGGCATGTGCAGAATTTGGTTGTCCCCGTCAGCTGACTTGGGCGTGAACATAACTTGGTTGTCCTTGTCGGCAGACTCGGGTGTGAGCAGAACTTGGCTGTCCTTGTCGGCAGACTCGGGCGTGAGCAGAACTTGGCTGTCCTTGTCGGCAGACTCGGGCGTGAGCAGAACTTGGCTGTCCTTGTCGGCAGACTCGGGCGTGAGCAGAACTTGGCTGTCCTTGTCGGCAGACTCGGGCGTGAGCAGAACTTGGCTGTCCTTGTCGGCAGACTCGGGCGTGAGCAGAACTTGGCTGTCCTTGTTGGCAGACTCGGGCGTGAGCAAAACTTGGCTGTCGGTGTCGGCAGATTCGGGTGTGAGCAGAACTTGGCTGTCGGTGTCAGCGGACTCGGGCGTGAACAGAACTTGGCTGTCGGTGTCGGCGGACTCGAGCATGAGCAGAACTTGGCCGGCCGTGTCAGTAGACTCGGGCTTGAGCAGAACTTGGTCGGCCGTGTCAGGAGACTCGGGCTTGAGCTGAACGTGGTCGGCCGTGTCAGTAGACTCGGGCTTGAGCAGAATGTGGTCGGCCGTGTCAGCAGACTCTGGCTTGAGCTGAACGTGGTCGGCCGTGTCAGCAGACCCGGGCTTGAGCTGAACGTGGTCGGCCGTGTCAGCAGACTCTGGCTTGAGCAGGGCTTGGTCGGTCATGTCGGCTGACTAGGACGTGAGCAGGGCTTGGTCGGTCATGTTGGCTGACTTGGATGTGAGCAGGACTTGGCTGTACGTGTTAACAGACACTTGGGACAGTAACTGGGCTTTACAGTGGATCTGTGGAGCTGAGACCCCATCCTGAACCTCAGGCTGGAGCTCTGGTGCTGGGGTCTCCATGTTGACCTCTGGCTGGAGCTCGACGTGTGAGACCTCCTCGTGGGTCTCAGGTTTGAGCTCTGAGGTTGCCAGGTTAACCTCAGGCTGAGGCTCCAGAGCTGAGACCTCCCCGTAGGTCTTGTGCTGGAGGTCTGAGGCAGCCATGTGGACCTCTAGCTAGAGTTTGGCGGGTGAGACCTCCTCGTGGGTCTCAGGATCAAGCTCTGAGGTTGCCATGTGGACCTCTGGCTGGAGCTTGGTGTGTGGGACCTCCTCGTGGGTCTCAGGTTCGAGCTCTGGTTCTGAGGTCGCTATGTTGACTTCTGGCTGTAGTGTCATAGGGGCTTTTCTGTGTAGACGCTTGTGCTGATGCCAGCTGCTCTTGAAGCATTCTTTGGAGCAGAAAAATGCTTCCTGGAGACCCAGCTTCTTGCAGGTGGGACATTGGAGCTGAGTTACTTTCCCGCAGCCCTCAGTCATACATCTTGGAGAAACTTTCCCCGTGTTGGCCGGAACCTGAAGCGGATCGGTGGAGACTGCCCTGTCCATCCCCTCATAATAGAGGTTGAATGGCGGGTCAGCATGGGGCTGTCCATTGACTCTCCACCCCAGTAAATCCAGACCATGAATCTGTCCTTGCTGCGTGAACTCCTCCATAAAAAGTTCCAAAAACTGAGTTACATCATGGAGGGCAGAGGACCCAGTACTCACAAGCTGCTCTGCCCAGTCACGGGCCGGACCACAAAACCTGGACACCAAGAACCCGATTCCCTGTCTGTTAGTAGGCTTGAGATAAACCAGGCTGCAGAAATATTCCTGGCAGCTGAAGAGAAATTCCAGCAGGTAGCTCCCCAATCCCGCTGTCTCTGGAGGAAGTTCAACGTCGTACCTTTGAGGGAACTGCATGGACGAAAAATGTGGCCAGTAATCCGAGCGTTTCCCGATGAGGTACTGTCCTGCTATTTCCCTGGTTTCTGTAGCGTGATGTCTCTCTCGTCCTCATGCTGCATCCATGGTGCAGCAGAATATACTGTCACGTTTTGTGATGCAACAGTGATAAGGACGGATGCAATCACAGGTTAACAGTTTTATTGAGAGACACAGGCAGGTTAATCCAAAACGTGATCCAAAACGTAATCCACAAACATGCAAGAGGTCAGGCGATCGGCAAACTGGCATAAACGGGGCAAGGCAGGAAACTATTTCGTGGTCATGGAAAATAGGGTCGAGATACAAAACATGAAACATAAACTATGACTATGAACTGGGAGCGGAGATACCAGCGTGAACTAAACAGATGAACTAAACATGAAACATGACATGGGCTAAGACTATGACTATGACTATGGTTAACTTTGGAAAGGACTCTAAACTAATCTACTCTAATATATCATATCTAATATTCCGCGCCGTGTGCTGGGAGGCGAGCGGTATATATACACAAACATAATCAGCGTCCTAATGGCTGACGGCTGAGGGTAATTCAGACCCACGTGAAACAATAGCCAATGACAGAACAGGGAAGAGACATAACAGAAACATAACAAATGCACGTGTCAAAATGTCACGATTGTCAACAAGGGAAAAGCAGGTGCACGCGCACCTTGCTTGTCCATGCGCGCTCACATGCTCTCCTGCGCGCTGCTTAAAGGGGTAACTGTGACAAGTGTGCTCTCCCTGCAGGGGAAGAATAAACTTCTCTCTATTTGATTGTCTGCTGAATGTTGTTTGGGGAACAGGGAAAATTCTCCAACACCCCTTCTGCTGCATTTTCTTTTTCTCGAAGAATGCTTTTGTTTTTTCATCTAAAGACAACAAGTAGAGGCAATCCATTTTGGATCTGCCAAAAATCTACATCTAAAATCTAAATCTAAAATCCACATATGTACAAAGATTTGACTAGGGAAAAACATTCAACACTGCAAAGATTCAGCTTATTCAGTGTGTTGAATGCAGGATATTTAGTCAATCTCACATCATCATTAGTAATAGCTTTATTTGTGATAAGTGTATATTAGTTAGCTCTCTTGGAGAGCAATATAGGTGCACATCAAGATGCTAGAGAGGAGTTTTGAGAGTAAGAGCTGCATAGTTATAGTAGAGGAAAGTCTGGGTGGTATTGGGGGAGATAACAAACACTCAACTCCGGTATTAGATCCCTTACCTGTGGGCAAATGTGTGATGACTAAGCTGCATAATCGCAAAGCCAAAGCTAATGCTGAGGCTCACCCACGGGATCACCACTCCTTTCTGCTTATGGTGTTAACCCTTAAACACATAACTTACGTCGTTAGTGGCCTGGGACATCATCCACTACCCTCCCCTTGTTAATTTTTTTTTACATTAGACCTCCACCTTCTTAGTGTTCTTCAATCTATTTATTAACAATAACAAGAAAGAAACACAAAATTGTCAAATAATATCAGTTCCCTTTCAAAGGGAACTTCAGCGTTGCATTTAGCATAACAGTATGGGAGCGCCTTGTGCGCGTGACCGGTATCTGAAGCTTGTGTAAAATCATGCCTCTACTTATAGGCCTGCCATGATCAGGTGATGTGGCAATTAAGCACGTCGCATGATATATATAGGGCACCTGTGAACCACACCGCCAGCCTTATTATCTTCAGCCAGACTGCATGTCTGTTGTTTGTGTGACAAAAGAAAAAGAAACGCTTCATTTCTACTCTATATTTCTCAATATCTCTCAACTTTTCTATCCCTTTTTTAGAAAAAGAAAAGAAAAGAGAGTGAAAGAATGAGCGAGAGGGATTTCAGGAAGTGTTTTACGCCTTGCTCCCGTTTCATCACGGGAGGAGACGGACACACTTTCTGCGTGAAGTGTTGGGCGTAGAGCATGCTACAGCAGCCCTCAAGGGGTCTGACTGTCAGCATTGTGAATGTTTCACGATTAGGCAACTATGCTCTTGGCTCGCTCTCTTCTCGTCTGAAGGGAGTTGGGTTTCAGAGCCTCAGGTCGTGGGGTTCTTGTATGGATTTGGAAGAGGAGCCAGAGACAAGCACTGCTCTATCTCTTGCTCTGTCTTCCGGGTCCGGCTCTCCGCCTGATCTTAGAGCTCTCGTCGCGACTCCTCCTTCCCCTATGGAAAGCCAAAACACCCTCGCTGACTCCGAGGAGTCTGTAGAGGGTGCCATTGCACCAAAAACCAACAGCGGATCTCAAGCATATAAAGAGCTGCTTGAGGTAATCACTAGGGCAGTTCAAAAGTTGAATATAGACTGGCCCGGGGAAAGAGGAAGTGGCTCATAGCAGGCTGGATGAGCGCTTCCTCTCCAGTGAAAATAAATATAAAGCTCCATCACACCGCAGAAAACTCCTCTTTTTCCCAGAAGTGCATGAAGAGATATTACGCTTCTGGAGAAAACCATACACTAGCCGTATTTATAACCCCGCAACGTCTGATTACTCAGCCATCATGGGGAGTGAGCAGCACGGCTATGTAGCGATGCCAAAGGTGGAGGAGGCGCTTGCGAGCCACCTCTCTCCATCAACAGAAGGTAATTTAGGCAGGCCAACTTTACCTTTGAAGCCATGTAAAGCCACTTCGGCGTTGGTTGGCAAAGCTTATGCGGCAGCGGGTCTTGCTTGTGGGTCCCTGCATACAATGGCAGTGTTGCAGGCCTACCAAGCAGACCTGCTGAGTGAGCTAGATACTGACGAGAGAATTGGGCCCGAGGCAGTGGCAGAGCTGCGCCGCGCCATAGATTTATCACTCCGGGCGACCAAACAAACGGCCCGCCATATCGGCTGTTCAATGGGTAGCCTGGTTGTGGTGGAGAGGCACCTATGGCTCAACCTCTTGGGGTTGGGGACAAAGATAAGGTCTCCTTGCTGAACGGCCCTGTTAAACCTTCCGGCCTGTTTGGCGGCGCGGTCAATGCCATCGGTGACCGGTTTCGCGAGGCAAGACAGCAAACGGCGGTGTTCAGCCAGTTTCTTGCCTCCCCCCGCAGAAAGCCAGTGGGACCGGGCGGCCACAGCCACAGCCTGCTAATAGGCCTGATCTAAGAATGATCATAAAAGCAAAGCAGGCAAGGAAGGAACGGTCCTGATGGGCCACGGAGGGATGTATCAGGGGACATGAGGCTGCTAGGGCAACTAGCTCCCAGTGCTACTGTAGGGCCTGCCCTGGCCAAGGCCATCCCACGTTTTCAGAATTTCAGAAAATTTGATGCTTTCCCTCCAACGAAATGTGGAAAAGCTAACATCACCGAAAGACCATTTGGCAACGTGGAAACTACTGCCAAATGTGTCCCCATGGGTTCTGTCTACCATAGAAAAGGGTTACTGGGTCCAGTTCAGTGCTCGACCCCCCCGGTTCAGAGCTGTGCTCACCACAGTTGTCAGCACAGAGCAGAGCCCAATGTTAGCGCAAGAAATAAGTTCCCTTTTGGCCAAAAGGGGCAATAGAACATGTACCCCGTTCCCTAAGGGAGGGAGGTTTTTGCAGCCATTATTTCCTGGTCCGCAAAAAAGATGAGAGTATGCAGCCAATTTTAGATCTGCGTCATCTGAACCGTACTCTTCGGACATACAGGTTCAAGATACTGACGCTCAAACTTATCGTGCCACAGATTCAGTCCGAGGACTGGTTTGTGATGATAGATCTGAAAGATGCATATTTCCACATAGGAATATGGCCCAGTCACAGGAAATTCCTGAGGTTTGCGTTTGGAGAAAACACATACCAATTTTGGGTTCTTCCCTTTGGGCTAGCGTTATCCCCTCGCACCTTCACATAGTGCATGGATGCTGCTCTGGCTCCCTTGCATGTCCGGGGCATCCGTGTACTAAACTACCTGGACGACTGGTTAATTCTAGCACGATCCAGGGAACAGGAGGTTCAACATCGAGATGTTGTTCTCGCCCACATGAGGAGCTTGGGGCTCAGGTTGAACCTCAAGAAAAGTATGCTTTCTCCAGTGCAGAGGACAACTTTTCTAGGGGTTATATGGGATTCTACTACGATCAGGGCGTTTCGATCCCCAACACGCGTACAACTTTGAGCAAGATAAAGCTAGGTCTGGGCATCCCCTCCAGCCTTTACGAGAGGCTGTTGGGCCTTATGGCAGCAGCAGCCAACGTCATACCGTTGGGCCTATTGCACATGAGACCGTTTCAGTGGTGGTCGAAAAATCTGGTGTTTCATCCGAGGATGAAACATCTGAGAGTTATCAGTGTCATGTGGCAATGCCTACGTGCTCTGAGTATTTGGAGGTGCCCGCAGTTCCTAACCTCGGGTCACACTCTAGGGGTGTCCTCTTACCGCAAGGGTGCAGTCTTAAATTCCTGTCCAGCTCACGGTCTTTGGAGCGGCCCTCATCTGGAGTGGCATATAATTCGCCTAGAGATGCGGGCTGTATTCCTAGCACCGAAGTTCTTTCTTCCTCAGTTGAGAGGTCACAATGTGCTAGTTGTGTCAGACAACACAGCTGTGGTCTCATATATCAACCATCAGGGAGGGTTATGTTCACGCCCCCTGTTCAGGCAGGCGCAACTAATCCTTCTCTGGGCAGAGGGAAAGTTCTTGTCAGTGAGTGCAATGTACATTCCAGGCAACCAGAATGTAAGGCACACATCCTGTCAAGGCAGGGGCTGAGGCCCGGGGGTTGGAGGCTCCATCCACAAGTGGTGGAGTCCATATGGCAGAGATTCGGACAAGCAGAAGTGGATGTGTTCGCCTCCGAGGAGACAATACACTGCCCGCTGTGGTTTGCCCTCACTCCTCCTGCACCATTGGGGCTGGACGCCATGGACGCCACGCACATGTGGCCGAGGTCACGTCTATATGCCTTCCCCCCGATCACTCTGCTCCCACAAGTTCTAGCGAGAGTTCGCCAAGACCGTCTACGTCTGCTGCTAGTAGCACCTTATTGGCCAGCTCGAATATGGTTCTCGGAGATAATGTCCCTGCTCGACGGCACTACTTGGGAGATTCCTATCCGCAGGGACCTACTGTCTGAAGCCGGAGGGCTGATTTATCACCCTCGGCCAGAATTATGGAAACTGTGGGTCTGGCCCCTGAGGGGCACCAGCTCATAGATTCTGGTCTCACAACTGAGGTTGTAGAGACCATGTTAAACGCTAGAGCATCATCCACAAGGAAATTGTATGCACTCAAGTGGCGGCTTTTTGTCTTGTGGTGTGAGGAACGTCAGCTAGACCCAGTGAACTGTGCAATAGCTACAGTCCTGGAGTTCTTACAAGAACATTTCTCAGCAGGGTTGGCTCCTTCTATAATCAGGATTTACGTGGCCGCCATTTGAACCAGCCACACCCCTGTTGATGGAGCCTCTGTGGGGCAACATCCTCTAACATCGAGGTTCATGCGTGGTGTCAGAATATCTTCCTGGGACCTTTCTGTGGTCTTGGAAGGTCTGTCAGGGCACCATTTGAGCCCTTAGCGTCAGCCTCTGAGAAGCTTCTGACTCTAAAGGTAGCTCTTCTACTGGCCCTGACATTTCTCAAGCGAGTGGGAGATCTACAAGCTCTCTCGGTTGCCCCCTCCTGCCTTGACTTTGCCCCTGGACAAGCCAAGGCCTTCCTGTACCCTAGGCCGGATTATATTCCTAAAGTGCCTACATCGGCTGCCCACCCTGTGGTGTTGCAGGCTTTCTGCCCTCCTCCGTTCCACACACCAGAACAAGAGGAATTGTACCTACTGTGTCCAGTCTCTCTGTAATTATGTCCACTGCTCTGGCCAGAGGCGTAAGTCAGAGCAGCTGCCGAGCTGCTTTGGCAGCAACAGTAGAGGTGATGCTGTGTCAAAGCAGCGTATCTCTAGTTGGATACTGGAAGCAATCTCTATCACTTATGAGGCATGCGGGCTTGCTATGCCTCTGTTCTCAAGGGCTCATTCCACTATAGGGGTCGCCTCCTCAACGGCTTTGTCCAAAGGGGTACCCTTACAGGATGTGTGTGCTGCGGCAGACTGGTCTATGCCGCACACATTCATTCGATATTACAGCCTGGATATACATTCCATCCGGGGCTCGAGTGTCTTGCAGTGACCCTCAGGCTTGGATGTTTTGAACAGGCCATGACCTCAGTATGAAGGAGTGGGTATTCTTGTTCCCACAGCATGAAGCTCATGCAACGTTGAGTTCCCTTTGAAAGGGAACATCTGGATTACTCCTGTAACCCTGTTACCTGAGAAGGGGATGAGACATTGCATAGCTTTGTCATACTGGGGCATGCCGGTGAATTGCATCTGTGCTTCAGATAACAGAGGCTTCAGATAATAGTTTTTATATGATGCAACACACTTAAATGCCACGTCACCTGAATACGGCAGGTGTATAAATAGCTATGATGTTACACAAGCTTCAGATAGTGGTCACGCGCAATGGCGCTTCCCACAGTGTAAAGCTCACACAATGTCTCGTTCCCCTCTCTGTGAACAGGATTACATGTGTAACCCAGACATTTTATAATTAAATTATGGTAAAAAGTTTACAGGGTCACTTCTGTGCAACAATATTGAATCTCTCATGGCTCAATAGGTGCAATTCACTTTTGTTCCTCAAGATTGGAATATTTGGTAAACAATGATGATGTAAGTGTCAATCATAATTACCTCAAATATGCAAGAAACATTACAAAACATACTAAAATATTAAATATTGGAATGATTTTAATTTTGTTATGGTGACTGAAACAATTGAATAAAAATGCTACAATACTTTCACTATTTTAGCATGTGAATTATTAGTGTGTAATTTTAAGAGTATATATATTTTTGCATCTGTTTGATGACAAATAATATGTAAAAAAAAAAAAAAAAAAATAGAAATATGCTGTGTTTTATAATTGCAAATAAAATATTATTACTCTTTTATACTATTGGGGCAGTTTAGAGATTCATCCACATTAGATATATAATCCAGGTCTCTAATGACCCGAATATGTAATAATGATAGGTGAAACATTTATGCATTTAAGGGTTAAACAGGTTTTCTCTCGGTGAAGCACCCACTGAGAAGCCTGTTGAAGAGGCTCTTGTTATAGAAGGCTCTATTTTATGGTACGTGAAATTAGATAGGAGGCATTAGTTATTTGTCTAGGCAAGTAATTTTAGGGTCTTAGATAAGCATAGGTTTTCAAAGATAATTATTCACATAAGAGCTAATGATATACACCATTTCTCTACATTCTATACATCATTTCTTACAGCTTAACAGTTTCAGAACAGGCCTGTTTAATCAGTGACAATCCAGAACCAGGCCAGGGAGCAGACAAGAATGCTAAACCATCCGTCCCTAGATGAAAAAATGTACAAGTACTCAGAAAGATAATTTTAGTGACCTAATAAACATATAATTAGATCATTGAGAATGCTCAGCCAGCACCCTTGATCTGAAGCTAAGACTATTAAATATTAGTTTTCTTACATCTAAAGCACTTATTGCAAATGAAACTATTAATGATCAGGAATTTAATGTACTGTGTTTAACAGAAACTTGGATTAAACCAAATGAGCATATAGCATTAAACGAAGCTAGTCCGCCCAGTTACAGAAACATCATCCAACTAGAAGAGGAGGAGGCATTACTGTTATTTATGATGATATTCTAGGCATCACACAAAATCCTGGACATGAATTCAATGTATATGAAGTTCTTTATATCAACATATCGTACATAGCCACAAAAATAAGTCTACCAAGTTGTTTCCACTAATTATTAGTCACAGAACCCCACGGATGTATTCTGAATTTATTCATGAATTTGCAGATTATATGTTGAACCTGGTTGTTTCTGTAGACAAACATGCTATAATAATGTAGCAAATTTATCTAGGAAGTAGACCCCAGAAGCATACACACTATCAGTAGGTAGTAGTGATTTTTTTTTCAACAACAAAATTGAAAATTTTAGGCAAAAAATTCAGACTATTAAGTTAAAGCCAGACAAATCTATTATAATAAATTTAGATGACAATATAACCACATCAGATTAGCAATTAGAATCACTGTATGAAAATGTACGTTTCCACGTTGCACGTCAGGGCACAATTACATAAATGGCGCGATTCTGGCCATTTTTGGGTATGTGCCCTGGCATGTCTGGTTTCTTAGCACGGGCAGAAATGAACCAATCTGTGTGCAGTGGCTTTTCAGTCCGTTCACCACCGCAATAAATCCCCAGACACACAAGGACATGTTTGCTCACTTACCCATAAATCGATGTACTTTCTTGAGCATGAGAGGTAAAATCTCCACATATTCTAGAGTACAAGCAATAAATCTCTATTAACAAGCACTCATGTCTTGATTACATTTAAAAAATATAATAGAATTTTAAATGCTAAAATACCACTGTCCTTAAGCATAAAAGTGAATAATTGTGAAAGCCACTGTCATTGCCATTTTAACTGTAGGCCTAAAATATAAAGGATTTATTACTTAACCCACTGCTCTCCTATAACCAAAGATGTAAATTGGTGCAGCCGACGGTTAAATGCATGTTTTAGTTCATGATTTAAATATCTGACTTTTAATTAACATTTTATCATTTAATTAATTATCTGACTCCAATTAATAATAACTGTTAACTTATTTATCTGACTCCATAGAATAATCTTCTAGTTACTGCTAGAAGTGTAAAATCTCAGTGTTCTAATAGTATTTACTCTAAAGCTGCTTTAAGCAAAGCTTTCATTAAAAATATTTTCCAACGCCAAACCATTATGTTGTTAGCGCAGAGGTTTCTATCAACGTTTAATCCTAGGCCTTTCCTATTTTAATTGTCAGAGGTTCTGTTTAAACTTGTAGTATTAGCCTTTTCCTTTAGCTTGTCAGAGGTCAATTTCAATCATATCTAACATACTATAACTTTAGCTTAAGAAAATATTTCTAATAATCATACAAAACATATAACTCATGCAGTCTTATTGCATCACACTTTTTCAGAGTATGATTAATTAGAGATAGAATAACAAATGAATTTATTACACAAACTCACAAATGAAGTTATATTTAAAATAGAAACGAGTGTAACAAGATTTTGATCAGAGACACGGACATAGGATGCATTATGGAAAAAGCATCTCTGATGGTAAAAAGTGCTTGATGGCAACAAACCCCTCTGATGGAACAAGGCAGCCTCTGATGTTACAAGCCACCCCTGATGTTAAAAGCCATTTTAGAGTTCAACCAAAAATACCCTCTTATAACCCTGAGCCTCTTTGAAATGTATAGTGACCATGATACCAAATGGAAAATAAACTTTATGTTTTATGGCAGGACAGACCCCCTGCTGATTATCTCACCCTAAGGAGAGAGAGAGAGAGAGAGAGAGAGAAAGAGAGAGAGAGAGAGAGAGAGAGAGAGAGAAGAAAGAGCACATATTGCAACATGTATTGTGAATATTGTTTCCTAAACCTATATGATATGTATGATATCGCCACATCGTTCACCATTAAATATGGATAAAAATGATACCAAACATGCCCTGAGTAATATTGTTATTAAACACAGTTTAGACGATCAGGATAAGTTCACATGGTATCTCTGAAACACATTCCTGAACATTTGATTAATCCGTATTCAAATTGTTGCCACAATTTATAAATCAACTACAAATTCCTCCTTTGAATGCAGAGCCATTTTAATGGCCTGAGAACATGTGTAGCTGTCATCGTAGGTCGAAGGGCAGTGATGTCTACAGGTGATCATAGAACTGACCAGGACATGACTCCTGAAGATTCAATTCCACTAGGCATCTTTAGCTTTGTGGAAGCACATATCAGGAATCTTGCTGTCTGTTTTGCAATCTGTTACAGCTGAGGTCAGTTGCCTTATGTGGGCTTCTGTGCCCTCCCATCAGGCTGTGTCTCTCCTTCCAAAAGAAAGATAAATCAGTGTCCAATGATACTGTTGTCCAAGATGCATGAATGTCCCATTTTGAACTTATTCCTTACTTCCTTTGCGGGACCCAGGAGACCCCCATATTTCGAAGAGGTTCTCAATCCTTCAGAAACCTTTCTCTGTTATTTTAACAAACACTTAGATACACTGATACTTCTGATATACATATTGCAACTGTAAACTTATACTGACAACATACACATGGCATTGTTTCATATTTCATGGGAAAACAATATGGTGAATATTTCTTTACCTTTAAGTGATGTAACCATTTTGTCCCATTTGATAACCTGATCCTTAACAACAGTATTAAATTTAGAAAAGTATTCTCAGGATATATAAAAGGGTGTGCATTAATGCTAGTCAAAAAAGAGAGTATACTACAATATTCCGATATTGAGGATAAGTCTCTCCTGTACAAACTGAACTTACATTTCTTATAGAAGAGGTAATTTCACTCATAATAGACAGTTTTAATCTTCTATGAGTCTATGCATGTGGTTCAGAAGCTATAGTGGAAGCAAACTAAAATTATTTAATATGGTAGGACTATGTATGGCTCAAAATAAAAACTCACAAATATGAAAAATAAAACGATGTGATATTGGATCCCAATAAATTAGATTTCATACATATAGATATGACAATTTTTAAACTATATAAATAAATTTTTCCCAGTGTTGACTAGACTATACTGATACCCTCATCAGGTACTGAGAAGTAGCTTAATATAATCTAGTTGTAAATTAAAACAACCAAAAAGGTAGACAAATGTGAAGATGTTAATATGAATTACTTTTTTTGAAATGACACAAATATCTCAGTGGATCCAGAGTTTCCTTTCGAAGGGAACTCAATGTTGTGTGAGCTTCACACTGTGGGAAGCACATGACCGGTATCTGTGTGTCTGTGTGAAATCTCAGCCTATTTATAGGCCTGCCGTCATCAGGTAATTATTCGTGATTATAAAATGGCACCTGTAAACCATGTCATCAGATTTTTATCTTCAGCAAAGACTGAATGTCGGCTGTTTGCATGAATGCTTGTAAAAAAAACCTCTACTTTTCTGTCACTTTGCAAAAAAAAAAAAGCATGGGTCAGAGAGAGTTCAGGAAGTGTGTTACTCCTTTCTCCTGTTTTATTATGGAGGGTGATGGACACATTCTGTGTGAATTGTCTGCATGTTGCAGCGGCCCTTAAGGGGGCTGACTGTGTGCATTGTGAACACTTCATAATCAGGCAGCTCTGCTCTCAGGTCGCTCTCTTCTCGGCTGAAGAGAGTTGAGTTTCAGAGCCTCGCAGCTAGTCCTGGGGATCCCGTTTGGATCTGGAGGAGCCGAAGACAAGTGCTGCTCTATCTCTTGCTCTGTCGAACGGGTCCAACTCTCCGCTTATTGGTTTTGGAGCTCACGTCACAACTCCTCTTTCCGGTATGGAGAGTCAACCCACCCTCTCTGACTCTGTGGAGCCAGCGGGGGGACCCATTGCATCAGGATGATGCTTATGGCAGGCTGGGTGAACACTTTCTTCCCAATGAAAATAAATCTCCCTCACACCACAGAAAAAAAAAACATCTGAGTTACGCATGTAACCCTGTTCCCTCAGAAGGGAACGAGATGTTGCATGACCATCAATAGGAGCGTGGCTGCCCGAAAAGGCAGCCACATGGACCCTAATTGTAGAAGGAGCCAACCCTGCTGAGAAAAGTTCCTGTAACTCCAGGACTGTAGCTATTATTCAGTTTACTGTGTCTATCTGATGTTCAAACCACAATACAAAAATTTTCCACTTGAGCACATACAATTTTCTCTTGTATGGTGCTCTAGCCTTTAGCATGGTCTCTAAAACCTTTGTTGAGAGACCAGAATCTATGAACTGGTGCCCCTCAGGGGCCTGACTCACAGTTTCCATAGTTCCATCTGAGGGTGATAAATCAACCCTCTGAATCAAGAAAATAGATCCCTATGAATGGGAATCACCCAGGGAGTGTCATTCAGCAGAGATATCTCAGAGACCCATATTTGAACTGGCCAATAACATGCTACTAGCAGCAAACGTAGATGTTCTTGTCATCTCTTGCTAGAGCCTGTGGAAGCAGAGCGATTGGGGGAAAGGCGTACAGACATGACCTCAGCCATGTGTCTACCATGGCATCCAGCCCTAACCATTTTTCTTTGGTGCGGGAGGAGAGATAGGGAACCACGGTGGGCAGTGTGTTGTCTCCTTGGTGGCAAACCCATCCATTTCTGCTCAGCCGAACCTCCGCCATATTGGAGCCGAGCCTCCAATCCCCGGGCCTCAGCCTCTACCTCCACAGGATGTCTGCCCCCACATTCTGGTTGCATAGAATTTACATTGCACTTACTAACATAACTTGCCCTCAGCCAGAGAAGAATTAATTGAGCCTGCATGAACAGGGCGCATGAACATAACCCTCCCTGGGGGTTGCTATGAGACCACCGCTGTGTTATATAGTTATGTCTGTCATAACTAACACAAGGTGACCTCTCAACTGAGGAAAAGAAATTCAGAGCTAGGAATATGGCCCACATTTCTAGATGATTTATTTGTCAGACTAGAAGAGGGAATGAGACATTGCACAGCTTTGTCATACTGGGGTATGCCTGTAAATTGTGTCTTAACTTCAGACAAAGAGAAGCTGATGCTACGTCAGCTGACCACGGAAGCCTCTAAATAGGCATGATTTTACACAGACTTCAGATATTAGTCGCACCCGAGGGCACATTCCACAATTTGTCGCTCACGCAATGTTGAGTTCCCTTTTCAGGGAACAGGGTTACATGCGTAACCCAGACTTTTCGCGTGGCTGCCAGGGGCATAACTTGGCCTGAGCATTAAGGGCTGAGCATAAAAGGGCCTGGGAATAAAAGAGGATGGCAATTTTATATCTTCAGCGAACGGAGGTAAGACCAGTCAGAGTTTACAGGAAAATACCTGGAAACACTCATGTCTTATTGGCTGACTGCATATGAATTCTGCCAAACTCTTGTTCACAGTTAATGTGTTGAAAAATGGATATATGTTTTGTTTTGTTTTTTAAACCAGTAAAGAGGTTGAAACTGAAACAGTAACATTCTTTAATGCTGAGCAAGAAAACAAGTTGTGTAAATGTCCATATGAGTTCCAGTTTAGGTGAACATGATATGATCAGAAAATAAGGAAAGATAATGTACTTTGCATGGCACTGTAGCAGCTAAACCCATAAAATGATAGCTTAGTTGTTCCTCCCCTTGACTAGTGGCAACAAACTAGCCTAGTTAGAAAAGTTTTAGATTTTATCGGTCTGGTAGTCCTGCAGACAGTGACAACATTCGAGGCAAGTTTTATGATAAATCCAACTTTTTCTGATCATGTCACACAGTTGCAATCCAAATGATTCAATCCCCACTGCAAATCAGGTTTATTGTCAAAATGTACAGACTTTCAGCTGTTTGTAATGAACAAATAAAACAAAAGCAACTGAAATAGTTCAACACAACAAATGCTTCAAGTGGTTTCCCCAAATTCAACTGGAAAATGCAAATTATAATGATTTCCCCAGTTTCAAAATTATTCAACAGCTTCATGGCAAGCATTCTTAGTATTTAGTAAAGCACCCTTTTGCTGTTATGACCTGATGCAAACGAGATGCATAGCTTCTGGCAGCATTCCTGAGGAATCTTAGCCCATTCTTCATGAGCAATGGCCTCCAGTTCAATAATATTCTAAGTGATTATTTTAAGAGTGCGGAAGAGGTTTCTTCACATTTTTTTAAACCAGTATTCACATAACCAGTTCATTAGCTAAGTATCCCCTCTCAGAAGGGTGAGGTCTTATACATAATACCTCCAAAGCATGTAAAGCTAGCAACCACTCATGCAGCTCATGGAAGCAGCTGTTGATGCAATAACGGAGCAGCTGAACACTCCTGATGGGAGTACCAAGTGCCACGTACATGAGCTTTATGTTGTCTATGATTGGTTAGTCTTGCTGTGATGGACAGATAAGACAGAAAGGCCATCCAATCGACACAAAAAGCAATTATACCCTCGCAGGCTCCCAGCACCAGATGGCTATTGCATTGTTGGGAAGGGGACTTAAAATCATCCGATAAAGAAGTGAATCCTTTACTACTGTACCTCAATGAGCCCAGAAAGGTATTTTTTAGACATTCATACTAATACTACTACAATTATTGCAGTGTGGCTTTTTGCATTATCCTGCTGAAAGGGGCCACTGCCATTAGGGAATACTGTTGCCATAAAAGGTTATACTTAGCATGCAACAATGTATATGTACAAAGTAACATACATGTGAATGCCAGAACCCAAGATTTCACAGCAGAACATTGCCCAAAACAATTCTGTAGCTCTTCTGTGGGATCAAAGCAGACAGGCTACCCTTTGCCCCATGTGCATCAATGAGACTTGGGCACCCATAACCCTGTTGCCAGTTCACCAGTTGTCCTAACCACTGCATAAAAGGAACACCCCACAAGACCTGCTATTTTAGAGAGGCTCTGAACCACCTAGTTGTCTAGTCATCATAATTTGCCTTTTGTTAAAGTCACACAGATCTTTATGCTTGCCTATTTTCCCTGCTTGCAACACGTCAACTTTGAGAGCTGTTCACTGCCTAATATATCCCACCTCTTGACAGATGCCATTGTAAGATAATCAATGTTATTGATTCTTATTATTCACTTCAACTGTCAGTTGTTTTATGGCTTATTGGTGTATTTTTCCTTCATTCCATGTTGAGGCCAGTTTTTCCACCACTTTCTTCTTTTTCTTCAGTTATTTGGACTGTATTACAGGTAATTGACATTTAGTTGGCCTACTTTTATTTAGCAGTCCTCTAAAGAACAATGGCTACCTACATTCAGCAGATTGGAGATTAGTGTGTGAGGTTGTGTGTATATGTGCATCATAACCTGATGGACAGGGAAGTTGAGGCAAGGTCAGTGCAGTGTGTGTGACCAAGTGAGATTTGAAAAAGGTAGCACAAAAAGAGAAAAGATTCAGATTCATCATATTACACTGATTGTTACCCACTTGCCTCTCTGAGACATGGTAATAAATGAAATGCAAGCAGTTTGTTTAGTCTGGATATTTGGAAATTTTTGTATCAAGATGCAATATTCAAATTATAAAACCAAAACACATAAGATAAGTGTATGTTTGGAATTCTGTAGCTGTACACATGTTGATGTATGTGCCTGTCTCTACTCATGCCCCGGGCATGCATTTTTTACTTAGACTGAACCATTAATACACCCTCCACAATGGCCAAGCACAGTAGCTCCTTTGAGTCAAAGGGAAGTGAATGCATAGCCTGAAGGGTGGATGTGCTCCACTCAGCTCTCCTAAGTGAGATTTTGTTTCAAGAGTTAGTCAGATTGAAAGGTGAAGTGAATTGAGTGGGGTGTGTGTGTGTGTGTGTGTGTGTGTGTGTGTGTGTGTGTGTGTGTGTGTGTGTGTGTGTGTGTGTGCGCATGCACATGTGTGTCAGTGTGTAGTACTGGTAGAAGTCACCCTCTCTTTTAATGCCCAGAACCTCGAACATTAGTATTCTCTGCCATAGCAGGAGTTCATACAGCTAATGGAGTTGCTACCTAGGGACATTAATTGTGCATGACACCACTCGAGGGGCCTACGTGCACTCACACTAATATCAGTCTTAGCCCCATGCCCTGCTACGAACAAAGCACCAAAAAATATTACGAACAAAACCCCAAATAACTATCATCCTTGCACTACAGCTTGACCGAGAGTGTTCTGAAGTTCACTCCTCACATCAACATGGGTATGTAGCAACAGTGGGTAAAGTGTATTTCTCCCACTTGTAGGCAAATGTCATTTCCCCCAAGGAAATGCAGGAAATGGTATTATGAAGACAGAAAGGCAAAATGGGGTAATGTGAAAGCTTAAATTTCCTATGTGTGCAAATGCATGCTTCAAATAGTCAGACAGAAAGTATATCATACCATACCATACCAGTATACCATAGTTACAGATGATTATGTATATGTTTGGATGTGCTGTGGATTAGTCATTTTCCCACTGTGTTGATATCCTTTGCTGAACATATAAATTATAATATATATATATTTTTTATAGATTGGGCGTACATACAGGGTTAATTCAAAGCCAGAGTACAAGAGAATCATTTGGAATGCAGGATGATGAAAGGTAAAAATGGTGATTTAATTTGTTCAGAATAATAAGTGATCTTGCAAAACCCACAGGACATGAAATTAATGCGCTTCAGAATTATCATATTTCTCATTACAATGTCACCCGCTGTGCTTGTGCAGCTACCTGCACTAGAAAAAGGGGAGAAGAGGAAAGAAGCTGTTAAATTGGAACGCATTATTGTATATTATTGTCATGCCCTCTTCACTCATCTTGCAATAACTGCTGTCTTTTGCTATCATCATCTGTTTTTCTGAACATTTGTGTAATAATAAAGTAAGTTCGCAATTTGAGAGTGTGTATGTGTGTGTGTGTGTGTGTGTGTGTGTGTGTGTGTGTGTGAGGCCAGGCAATGTCATATACTTTGTTCAAGCTTTGTTCAATTCTATCACCTCAGAAATATTGCCAGGATTAGGCCTTTCCTCTCATTAAATGATGCTGAAAAGCTTATTCATATATTTATTACTTCAAGGATTGATTATTGCAATGCGCTTTTTATTGGCCTACCAGCAAAATATATTAAACGACTACAGTACATCCGGAATTCAGCAGCACATATTCTTACCTATACTCCTTCATGTCAGCACATTACTGACATGATTTGTAATTTGCATTGGCTTCCAGTTCAATTACATATTGATTTGAAAACTTTCACTTTAACATATAAAGCTGTACATGGAATGGCCCCTTCTTACATTTGTGACTTAATTACCCCATACACGCCTTCTCATTCTCTCCATTCTGCTGATTCTCTTATTCTTCAGCAGTCTCTTTGAAGATTAAAATCTAAGGGTTACAGAGATTTTTCTTTTGCGGCCCCTAAGCTATGGAATGCACTTCCTTTTACAGTCAGAAATGCAGTTTTAAGCAGTTTTAAGAAAATGTTGTTTTATATTTATAGCCTTATTGTATTCTGTCTGTATATTCTATTTCCTGTTTTTGTAGCACTTTGGGTATGAGAAAAGTGCATTATAAATCAAATGTATTATTATTATTATTATTATTATTATTATTATTATTATTATTATTTGCAAAGTGACCACATCAGAAATCAAAATTTCCATTTAGTTTATTTGCCTTCACAACTCTCAGAAATAAGAAATACCAGTCCCTTCATTTAAAGTTTTTAAATCATTATCCTCCTTTGTTACTGAATGTTCTAGTCATAATAAATCCAGCCTCATGTTAGAAATGTCAAAAGTATTCTTTTAAAATAATGTGAAAAATGGCTTCAAAGGAGCCACTTACAGACATAATATGATAATTAGATTTCCACGATAAAAATCATGTAAAAAGCCTGGGCTTGGCCTTTTTGAGAGGCAAAATCCATTACCTTTTCTTAATTCACCCTGGCATAAATTAAATGATTCTTGCTGGCTATTAGCTCTTATATTAATACATCTGGGGTCAAGACAATTGAAACCTGAGGTTAAGAAATATGGAGGCATATTTCTCTCAGACATTTCATTTAATGACTGGAGTTAAAGTCCAGGATCTTTTACCATTAATTGTGAAATTATATTTCTTTCCTCTTTTTAATCATATACACAGGCAAGAGAAGATATGGCAAAGGGATGATAATCCTTTTGTTCAAAATGAATTTCCATTCCATTTGATTAGTTATTTTTTGGGAATTTTCTTGTAGGCAATAAATTGTTTTAGGACATATGTGGTGTAAGAACAGAGAGGGGTTTGTTTATTTTCAAGTGTAAAATTGGTTTGTTACCAGAAAAGCATAAAATGTGAAATAATTATAGAGGGATACTGTTGTTTGACTTGTAAAATAAAAATGTGCCCTGCAAGTAATATTCAGCATTATGAGATATGTTATATGAAAGCTGAATAATAATATGGCAAGAAAACCTGTTGTGGCCTCTAGAGATGTTTTATTTATTTATACCCACCAACACCCCACCCCAAACCATACCTATATATATACTCAGCAAAAAAAAAAAAAAGAAATGTCCCTGTTTCAGGAGATGTCTATTTTGTAAAATCCATATAAGCTTTATAGATCTTTATTGGAAAGGGTTTAAACAATGTTTTTCATGCTTACTCAATGAACCATAAACAATTATTGCACATGCACCTGTGGAACAGTCCTTAAGACACTAACAGTTTACAGGCAGTAGGCAATTAAGGTCACAGTTACAATAAGTTAGGACACTAAAAAGACCTTTCTAGTGACTCTGATAAACACCTGAAGAAAGATGTCTAGGGTGCCTGATCACTTGTGTGAACATGCCATAGGTCTGCTGCAGGGATTACTGCAGATGTGTCCAGAGCAATAATCTGCGATGTCTGTAATGTAAGATGCCTAAGACAGGGAGACAGGAAGGACAGCTGACCGTCCTTGCAGTGGAAAATTACATGTAACCATGTCCCCCCCAGACATCGAGAGCTTGTAAATGCCTTGGTGGAAGAGTAGGGTAACATTTCACAGCAAGAACTGACAAATCTGGTCCAGTCCATGAGGGTGAGCTGCACTGTAGTACTTAAAGCAGCTGGTGGCCACACCAGATACTGACTGTTACTTTTGTAACGTTTATGTAAATATGTAAATATTTACACATTTTATGAAATAAATCCATTTATTTCAAAATTTATTTCTGCTGGAAATAAAAGCAGTTGAAATTGAGAGGACTTTGAATGTGAGAGTTTCTTTTTCTGAGTATATATGTTTTTCTTTACAAACTTAAGCACAATGAAATTATTGAAATGATCTGGAATCTTTTTCTATCTATCTATCTATCTGTCTGTCTGTCTGTCTGTCTGTCTGTTACACATGCACATCCTAACATCCATATTAAAATAGCTTACTATAATAGAGTACCTTGGTGCAACAGAACCTTTATGTCTAAAAGCTACTGTAGAGACCAATGTCAAGATGTAATATGCATATTGAATATGCAACTGTAATTACATAAATCACTCAAAAAATGAAATTATTTTTAAATGACAATAGCTGCATGCAGTGTATGTTTTTAATTGGATAAATATCAGTATTTCTTACATTGTCATGTTCATCTGGAGCTGAGCTCATGTATAAAACAAGGTCTGGGACCATCATAAATATCAACATCAACATAAATATCTATCCTAGATTCACTTGAAACCCTGCCGCCCCTCTCTCTCTCTCTCTCTCTCTCTCTCTCTCTCTCTCTCTCTCTCTCTCTATCTCTCACTCTCTCTCTCTCTGTTTCTCTGACATGGGACCTCTGTTAAGAGGAGATGAAATTAAGTGGAATAAAAATCCTATTAAAAATTATTATCGCCTAACAGCCATTAGTCTAGCAGTTGCTGTCACAAGTTGATGGATTTCTCACTTAGTTCTCACAATGTTCTAATGACATTGATAAAATCATTGTAAACCAAATACTGTTAACCCACTCATGGAGGGCTGTGAATTGTGTCAACACTGGATAACAGGAAAATAGATTGCTAGACTAGATATAGACCAGATACAGAATAGATGCACAAATTTTCTTTAAGCAGACACATACTAAAAATAATGTTTAAAAACTATGACCAATAATTCTTTTATTTATTCTTTATAAGCTATCAGAGTCTCCCAAAATTCATTTTGTGTTCTAAATTGAAATTCAATATCAAGTTATTTCAATAGCAAGCTTGAGTACTCCATATGTATTCACTGACCACACTGCGGTTTCATCTACTTCCTACTCTTTTTCTAGTTTGTAGAAAACACTTTATATCACTGTCACTTACAGCATGGTTGAAAACTACTTGCTCCTGGCAAAGCTGTCCACTTGTCCCAGCATTCCGTGAGCAATAAAACACCAGCTTAGATCCTATCTATAAAACTTAGCAAGAGATTTTTAGTCATGGGTATGCTATTCTAGTTTTATTAGGTGTGTCCCAATTTGCATACTTATGTACTATTGTATGACATTTTGTAGTATAAATATTGTGCAAGTATGCAAGTCCTGTGTTCACACTGAAAATTCCAAATAGAAAAAGTTCACTTTAAATACCCAGATGATGCACATAATAAACCGAAAAAACGAAGTGTGGAATGTTGGACACTTCATGCATTCAACTGTCGTAGCTTTAATTACATAGCAGAGGGGGAAGGGCCATCAGAGTCTGATGTTGAATGTAAAAATAACCTTGTAAAATTCATATACTACATTGTTGAGTACATAGTGTATAAGTGTATAGTGCATCATTTGGGACACAACTATTAATTCAAGCAATTCTTATTTTCTGCACTCTAGTGAGACAATTACAGCATAGTTTAATGAGACTAATTTTGATTAATCAGTGTGATCAGTGCTTATAATACTGAAATTTCCTTCCAATTTAATATGATTAATTTAAAAATTTAATATTCGTTCTGATTCAGACAGAGGGAATAAAACAATTGTATATCTTGTTGGTGTTGCAGATTCAGTTTTTCCCTTCCAATGTCTGAATTTTGAAGCATTACAGTGTTTTAGCTCCACACACTTCTGTGCAAAAATGAAGGCATACACACCCTTCAATCTGGTTAAATAAGACAGCTAATCCAAGGCATGGGGTTGCCAAGTAATAAAACTAATTAAGGTATTAATTACAGCATTACTTAGATGATATAACTGCCTTTCAAAAGAACTACACAACTCCAGTAGTCCTGGTAAGGTAAGGGGTTAATTTAATATGGAAGAAAGCATGCATTATTTACACATGCTGATGAATAATACATTTAAGAAGTTGGCTTATGAATTTCACAACACAAAGCAAAAGCAAATCAGTGAGCCAATTCTGAGGCTGATTTGAATATATGTCTTAGATTTTTCTGTGTCTGTGTAAAAACACAGGCATGTTGGAGCATTTCCATTTTAGAAAGAACCTATATATATATATACATACATACATACATACATACATATATATATATATATATATATATATATATATATATATATATATATATATATATATATATATACATACATACATACATACATACATATATATATATATATTTATATATATATATATATATATATATATATATATATATTTATATATATATATATATATATAATATATATATATATATATATATATATATATATATATATATATATATTTTTATATATATATATATATATATATATATATATATATATATATATATATATATATATATATATATATATATATATATATATTTATCGGAGAAACACACTGGGTAGAAAAAAAAAATTGCCACTGCCACCCAGGAGTCCATGTGATAGCGGCACATTTTCCATTTTCCCCATCCTGGACATCTGAAAGGGGAAAAAAAATTACATCTCAGTCTGACGAGTGACTAATCAAGGAGCTTGAAATGGTGCTGCAATAAATTACTTCACTGTGAAATAAACCACACAAACAGACTGATGATAATAAATGTAAATTATTTCTCAGAAGAAATTTTCTCTGGTACATGAGTAATACTAACCATCAGGAAGGAGTCTTCCTTAACATTAATTACAGAAAATGACAAGTGAGCTGACAAGTAGGAAGGCTCATTATCTGCGAACATATTCACAACTTCGCAATTTGCTGCGAAGATGGACTCCAGCTAAATTAATCTCTTTTCTTTGCATGAGCCCCTTCTAATTTTCATGTTATTAACAGGTTTGCAGTATCACTCAGTGCTTGTCAGCCTAATCATTTTTTTTTTTTTTTATTTCCTCTTGCCGCTCATGTTCGCAAAAAGACCAGAGTGGTTTTGAGAAGAATCTGGTCCCCATAATGTGTTCTCCATCATGTAGCCCCCTCCCCCTCCCACACACACACACACACACACACTCCCCTACTTCCACCCCCCTTCACCCCCATTGTACAAGCTTGCTTTTAATAAGGTTCTTTAATCATTTCTCTTTTTGCTCAACTTTTGGCTCAGTTGGTTTTCATTATCACTGGTTTAAGTAACAAGAAGAACCATTAAAGCAAAATGAGGTTTATCGAAACGACATAGGGGCTTTTAAAGCAGTGCAATTTGGTGAACCAGGCAAATGTTTTCTAAAGCTCTTTTTGTGTTTGATTAAATTTAATGAGACAGAAAAAGAAATATATTTTGATAAAATGACAGTAAATTTTATGGATGTGGAAAATTGATTGGGCTGTTTGGTATCACTTTTCACTGCAAGTTGTCTGCAGAAATGAATAACCACATTTCAGTCTGTAATATGTATGAATTATATTTATATGTGCATGAACAATTATGTGTGAAAGAAGTAATTTTACAAGCATAGCATTTTCATATTATATAATTGCAATATGAATAGAACAAAAGTGTTATAAATTAGCCTATGTACAGGATTTAATAAAAATCATTTTCCTATTCAAATCACAACAAGAAAGAACCATATATAATATGGCCAAAGAGATAGAACTGAGAATTCAGCTTCTGTTAATTTTATTCTCATCATGGGAAAACCCACATATATTCCATGATCACAATTTTGTATGGATGCCTGTGGCTCTACCTAAAATATTATGGAGATTAAGGTTAGGTTTTGACACCTTGTATAGTGCCAAAAATTAAAAATAAATAAATAGATAGATAGATAGATAGATAGATAGATAGATAGATAGATAGATAGATAGATAGATAGATAGATAGATAATAAATTAAGATTAGTTTTATTAGCAGTTATTACATTGCTGGCTACTACTGATCACTGCAAAAACTGTTCCTTAGGTTTTTTTTTATATTCATTTTATTTAATTTTTTATTTATTTATTTATTTATTTATTTATTTTCTTGGAGAAAAAAATATCTAACAGTAAGGTTTAATTTATCCTTGGTTTAAAACTTATTGCTTTATGCAGATAATAAAAAATTCTCAGGAGGATCTGTTATTTAATATTTTGCATTAGAGGAAACCAACTCAGCCTTCAGAATTTAAGCAGGCATTAAAGGCAGAGACACATTGTTTAATTAATATACTCATATAGCTTTATCTATCCATCTTCCTAACAATCAATTGTACTTTCCATCCCATATAACTCTTCCATCCTCCATTTACCTGTGTGGGAACCTGAGACAATTGTAAGTGGATGCAATGTTGTAAGTTTTGTTTTGCTGAATATAATAAATAACAATGTGGTATCCAGGTCTGAAATGTAATACTCACAATTCCCTGCACATCAAAGCTCCTCAATGCACAGGTAGCCTCATGATAGCTGATGTAGAAACACAATATGTCATGCAATATTAGTTCAGAGAGAATAAGATTCAGGAGGGAATTAACATGGGTTAAAAAAAAAGAAAGAAAGGAGGAAGGTGGTGCTGATGGTGGAGACTTTATCAGCTCCCATATCTCATCCTTTCCTTAATTACACGTCACAAATTGTGAGACAGCAATATTGATGTGTAACCATTGGAGGGTAGGTTATTTAATGCAAAGTATATGTTTTCATGTTATATATATATATATATATATATATATATATATATATATATTTTTTTTTTTTTCCATTGATCCACTATTTATTAATTTGTTAATTATAATAAAGCAAAAGGAGACAAGTAAGGGGCTTTTATGCTGAAATATGAGTCAGACATAGGCTCAGTAAAAAATTATAAATTATAAATATTTTCAGAAAATAAGAATTTATATAAACCTTAATTGATAACCATCAGCTTGACACTAATTTTTGGTTTGTACCTAGAACGCCAGTTGTATTATGGACACCATTTGGACAAATGTTTTTTTTTTTTTTTTTTTTTTTTTTTTTTTTTTTTTTTTTTTTTTTGCTCCACTAGTGGAAATAGATCCCAAACAAGCTACGCTCACTTTATGGCCCATAATACAGCGGCCCTAAAGTGCAATACACAACAGCAAAATCAGAAACACAATAGAAAATCAAAAACACAATAGCAAAATCAAAAACTCAGTAACAAGAAAAGGTAAAGGTAGTTTTAGCCACACTGATCTCCTTTGTTAGTATGTTCCTGGCCGTGTTGTACGAGACTTTATCCCCACTTCAGTAAGCATCCTCTTGAGCATGATGAAGCTTTCTGAGTTTAGCTGTAAACCATAGTTTATCGTTATTGTATGATCAGAATGTCTTAGTAGGGATGCACATATCCTCACAGAAACTGATATATGATGTTACAGTATCTGTGAGCTCGTCCAGGTCTGTGGATTTAGCTTCAAAAACACTCAAATCAATGTAGTCAAAGCAGGATTGTAGATCCCACTCTGCTTCATTAGTCCATCTTTTTACAGTCCTTATTACAGGTTTAGCTGATTTCAATTTCTGCCTGTTGGTTGGTATAAGATGAACTAGATAATGATCAGAGAGCCCCAAAGCTGTGCATGAAACAGAGTGATATGCATCCTTTACTGTGGTGTATCAGTGATCCAGTATATTACTGTGTCTGGTGGGACATGTAACATGCTGTCTGTATTTTGGCAAGTCATGGGTGAGATTCGCTTCATTAAAATCCCCAAGAATAATTATAAGAGAGTCTGGGTGTTGTTGCTCTGTGTCTGTGATCTCATCAGCCAGCTGGCGCAGCACTGTGTTCACACATGCATTTGTAGGCATGTAAACATTCACTAGAATTAATGAGGAAAACTCCCACGGCGAGTAGAAAGTCTTAAAGTTTATGAAGAGCACCTCTAAATGAGGACAGCACACCTTCTTCAGGGTTGTTATGTCTGTACACCACAGCAGACTGAAAAAGCATAGTTCCTTTCACTGTGATAGTCATACCCCATGTCCAATCAGTAATGAGCATGTGATCTTCAATAAGGATAGAGCTAATCGGTTAAGCTGGGAAACCAGTTTTTGGCCAATGACCCTGCGTCTGGGTGGAAAGGCTTGAGAAACATCACCAAGTACAAGACACACCCACGCTGATCTGCACTTCATGCAGCCATCAACACCTCATGCAGCCCCCCTCCTCCCGCCTCCTGCTATTCAACCTGTACTTCTGATCTGTGAGGAAGATGTGGGCCATGTTTTTAAAAAACAGAAGTCTAGGAAAACTTTAGGCCCAGATGATGTTTCACCTGCCCGTCTGAAAACCTGTGCTGACCAGGTGGCCCCATCTTCACACAGATCTTCAACATATCAATTGAGCAGCGTGACATTCCCAACTGCTTCAAACTATCATTCTGCTCCCCCGAAAAAAAACAAAATCACTTGTCTAAATGACTACAGACATGTCACACTCATGTCTATGGTTATGAAGTCATTTGAGAGACTGGTATTGGCCCACCTGAAAGACATCACTAGACCCCCTTCAGTTTGCTTACAGATCAAACTGGTCTGTGGATGATGCAGTCAACATTATAGCCTGCAACATCTTGACAGACCAGGGACATATGCAAGGATCCTATCTGTGGACTTCAGTTCGGCTTTTAACACCATCATGCCTGAACTGCTCTCAAACAAAATGACCCAGCTCTCCGTGCCCACCCCTCTCTGTCAGTGGATCACCAGTTTCCTTACATATAGACATCAGCAAGTGAGACGGTGAAGCTCACATCCAGGACCCTCACTGTCTGCACTAGTGCTCCTAAGGTATGTGTTCTGTCTCCTCTGCTGTCATCTCCTCTATACAAACGACTGCACTGCTAAAGACTCCTCTTTTAAGCTCCCGGAGTTTGCAAATGACGCCACAGTCATTGGCCTGATCCACGATGGTGACGAGTCTGCATACAGATTGGAGGTTGAATGGCTGGCTGCCTGGTGAGGTCACAACAACCGTAAGCTTAAGTAGCAATGTGGCTCATTTCGTAGCAACTACGCCACCCTGTGAAAATGGGGAAAATAACCCAAATAAAGACACACAAATACATTCCACCTAGAACAAGCAAGAGGCATAGGTTTCCATACAAAAATAAATTTTATTTTGAAGTTAAAAAGACTGGCCAATAATTTAAAAACAAAAAACAGCAACCAACACAGTCAGGCAATGGTCAAAAAAACAGTCACAAGAAGAAATTAACAATCATGGGAGGACTGAGGCTTCCTGTATGAAGGGAATGCTAATATGACAGCACTAGCTATACAAAAGGGAAAAGAACCCCACCAATCAGAATCATACCTACAAAATTAAAAATAAAAAATTAAAAAATTAAAAATTAAAAATAAACACAGCAATAATAATGACCCTTGGTTAAGTAAATCCTAAGGTGCAGCCAAGTACTCCCCCCAGCCTCAGGAAGCACTCAGCTCCTACAAGGAGAAAACAAAAACACAAGAAGAAAAAAAATCAATTACAATATGCTCAAAGCAGGCAAACAAAAGTATATTAAACAAAAAAACTAGATAAAAAAAGACAAACTTACTGGCACAAAAACACAGATAACCCCAAACTCAAACTGATTACAGGTAGCAAGTTTACCAAAGTTGACCAAAACCATTACTACCACATAGCAGTATCAGCATAATTGATAAAGACTGTTACAACACAGTTGAATGAAAGAAAACTGATCTCAGTGACAGTAACCAACACAAAGCAAATTAATGAAACAAAGCAGAACAAAGCAAAGCAAAATAAAGCAAAAATAAAACATCCCAAGGCAGCCCACAGCAAGCAAAGCAGTCCAAAAATAAAAAAAAACGCAAAGTAAAAGCAAAGCAACCCGAAGCAGCAACATGGCTCGGAGAGTGAGGGGGAGGAGCTATACCGAAACAACCACATCTCACACAGCGCACCTTAACGCATACAAAATAGAGGACCCGTGATCCGATGACATAGTACTCACGATTGCACATACGAAAATCATGATAGCTTCTTTAATAGTTGTGGCAGCAACAGCTGGCGCGCCGACCGGGGCAACATTAAACTACCATGCTACACAGATGGGAGCCTTGCCGGCACACCGCACTGTGAGCAGCACACCACCAATGCACACAGAATCAGTAGTCCAACATCACACTCTGTAATCTATAGCAATGAAAGGAAGGTGCGGGATTTTGACCATGACGCATTCTGGGAGGCCTAAATAACCACTTATATACTGTGGTGGGAAGATAGCTCATTGTCCAAGTAGTTATTAAGGGTGACATTTTAACCATTACTGGAAATAGATCCCATACAAGCTACACTCACTTTATAGCCCATCATACAGTGCCCCTAAAGTGCAGAATACAACAGCAAAATCAAAAACACAATAACAAAATCAAAAACACAGTAACATGAAAACGTTAAGGTAGCTCCCCTTCAAAGGGAACTTCGACGTTGCATTTAGCATAACAGTATGGGAAGTGCCTTGCGCGCATGACCGGTATCTGAAGCTTGTGTAAAATCATGCCTCTACTTATAGGCCTGCCATGATCAGGTGACGTGGCATTTAAGCGCGTCGCATGATATATATATGGCACCTGTGATCCACGCCGCCAGCCTTATTATCTTCAGCGAGACTGCATGTCTGTTTGTGTGTCAAAAAAAAAAGCTTCATTTCTACTAGATATTTTCTCAAAATCTCTAAACCTTTCTTTCCCTTTTTTACAAAAAAAAAGAAAAGAAAAGAGAGGGAAGTAATGAGCGAGAAAGAATTCAGGAAGTGTGTTACGGCTTGCTCCCGTTTCATCACGGGGAATAGTGCATACTTTCTGGATGAAGTGTTCAGGAGTGTAGCATGCGATGGCAGCCTCGAGAGGCTGCGCATGGTAATGCCAACATTAAGGAGGTCGGCTCGCAACTCACGCTCTTCTCAGAAGCCGAAGTGAGTTGGGTTTCGGAGCCTCGCGGATCTGGGCCGGCTGCTGCCTAGGCAGCTAGCCGTCTCAGGTTCCTAGGATCTCTTATGGATCCAGAAGAGGAGCCGGAGATGAGCGCTGCTCTATCTCTTGCTCTGTCTTCCGGGTTCAGCTTTCTGCTGGATTTTGGAGCTTGTGTCGCCAATCCTCCTTCCGCTATGGAAAGCGAAAAAGGGGGGAAAAAAAAGTGGAAAAAAACACACACACAAAAATAATAGTAATAATTACTCTCTGACTCCGAGGAGCCAGAAGGATGTGCTAAAAACTGAGAGCAGCATATAAAGACCTGCTTGAAGTGATTACTAAGGCTGGATGAGCCTTTTTCTCCCCAGTGAAAGTAAATCCCTCACACTGCAGAAACTCCCCTTTCTTCCAGAAGTGCATGACAAAATATCAGGCTTCTGGGGGAAAACCATGCATAAGCCATATTTATAACCCCACGATGTTGGATTATTCGGCCATTGTGGGGAATGAACGGCATGGCTGTTTAGCTATGCTGAAGGTGGAGTAGGTGCTTGTGAGCTACCTCTCTCCATCGATGTCCGGTGATTAGGGGTGGCTGGCTTTGCCATCCAAACCACCATGTAAGATCACCGTGGCATTGGTGGGCAAGCCTATGCAGTAGTAGTCTTGCTTGTGGGTCACTGCACACAATGACAGTGTTGCAGTCCTACCAAGCAGACCTGCTGAGTGAGCTCGACATATGGCGGCATTAAAAAAAGCCAGTTCCATCCCTTTTGTCTCGAGCTCACTAGTGCGAGGGAGACCCAGAAGGTGAGTATGGCAGCCCGCCAACCCCCGCAGACATCCAGGGGAACCAGATGGACACAGTCACGGTCTGCTACTAGGCCTGATCTGAGAATGGTCATAAAGGCCATGCAGGCAAAGAAGAGTGGTCCTGAGGGGCCATGGAGGAACGTATCAGGAGACATGAGGTTGTTAGGGCGGGTAGCCCCCAGTGCTACTGTAGGGCTTCCCCTAGCCAAGGCAGTCCCCAAGTTTTCAGTGGTCTCTGGTCAGTGAGCTGTCACAGGGCAAAGAAAATCTGATGCTTTCCCTCCAATAGAATATGGAATAGTTAATGTCACTAAAAGACCATCGGGAAGCGTGGAAACTACTGCCAAATGTGTCTCCATGATTTCTGTCTACTGTAGAAAACAGTTTATAGCACAACCCCCCTGGTTCAGAGGTGTGCTCACCACAGTAGTCAGCACAGACCAGAGCCCAACGTTAGCGCAGGAAATAAGTTCCCTTTTGGACAAAGGAGCCATAGAACATGGGGTTCCCTAAGGGAGGGAGGTTTTTACAGCCGCTATTTCCTGGTCCGCAAAAAAGATGGGAATATGCGGCCAATTTTAGATCTGAACCGTACTCTTCGGACATACAGGTCCAAGATGCTGACGCTAAAACTCATCGTGCCACAGATTCAGTTTGAGGACTGGTTTGTGACGATAGATCTGAAAGATGCATATTTCCACATAGGAATATTGCCCAGCCACAGGAAGTTCCTGAGCTTTGCGTTTGGAGACAACACATACCAATTTCGGGTTCTTCCCTTTGGGCTAGCTTTATCCCCTCGCACCTTCACAAAGTGCATGGATGCTGCTCTGGCTCCCTTGCGACTCCAGGGCACCCGTGTACTAAACTACCTGGATGACTAGTTAATTCCTGCACGATCCAGGGAATAGGAGGTTCAACATCGAGATGTTGTTCTCGCCGACATGAGGAGCTTGGGGTTCAGGTTGAACCAAGAAAAGTATGCTTACTCCAGGGCAGAGGACAACTTTTCTAGGGGTTATATGGGATTCTACTATGATGAGGGCTTTTATATCCCCAACACGCGTAGGACTGATCCTATCAACTTTGAGCAAGATAAAGCTAGGTCTGGGCATCACCTCCAGTCTCTACGAGAGGCTGTTGGGCCTTATGTCAGCAGCAGCCAACGTCATACCGGCTGGGGTGCAGTCTTTAATGACTGTCTATCTCACGGTCTTTGGAGTGGCTCTCATCTGGAGTGGTATATAAATCACCTAGAGATGCAGGCTGTATTCCTAGCACTGAAATTCTTTCTTCCTCAGTTGAGAGGTCACCATGTGCTAGTTGTGTCAGAAAACACAGCGGTGGATTCATATATCAACCACCATTTAGGGTTATGTTCACGCCCCCTGTTCGGGCAGGCGCGACTAATCCTTCTCTGGTCAGAGGGAAAGTTCTTGCCATTGAGTGCAATGTACATTCTGGGCAGCCGGAATGTAGGGGCAGACATCCTGTCGAGGCAGGGGCTGAGGCCTGGGGCTTAGAGGCTCTATCCACAAGTGGTGGAGTCCATATGGTGGAGGTTCGGACCAGCGGAAGTGGATGTGTTCGCCTCAGAGGAGACAACACACTGCCCGCTGTGGTTTGCCCTCACTCATCCCGCATCATTGAGGCTGGGCGCCATGGTGCACATGTGGCCGAAGTCACATGCATATGCTTTTCCCCAGATCGCTTTGCTCCCACAAGTTCTAGCGAGAGTTCTCCAAGATGGTCTACGTCTGCTGCTAGTAGCACCTTATTGGCCAGCTCGAATATGGTTCTTGGAGATAATTTCCCTGCTCAGCGGTACTCCTTGGGAGATTCCCATCCGCAGGGATCTACTGTCTCAAGCCGGAGGGCAGATTTATCACCCTCGGCCAGAACTATGGAAACTGTGGGTCTGGCCTCTGAGGGGCACCAGCTCATAGACTCTGGTCTCACAACTGAGGTCGTAGAGACCATGTTAAACGCTAGAGCACCATCCACAAGGAAATTGTATGCACTCAAGTGGCGGCTTTTTGTCTTGTGGTGTGAGGAACGTCAGCTAGACCCAGTGAACTGCGCAATAGCTACAGTCCTGGAGTTCTTACAAGAACATTTCTCAGCAGGGTTGGCTCCTCCTACAATCAGAGTTACGTGGCTGCCGTTTCGGCCAGCCACACCCCGGTTGATGGAGCCTCTGTGGAGCAACATCCTCTAACTTTGAGGTTAATGCGTGGTGTCAGACGGCTGAGGCCCATCTGCAGGCCGCGCATACCTTCCTGCAACCTTTCTGTGGTCTTGGAAGGTCTGTCAGGGGCCCCATTTGACCCCTTACAGTCAGCCTTTGAGAAGCTTCTGACTCTAAAGTTAGCTCTTCTACTGGCCCTGACATCTTTCAAGCGAGTGGGAGATCTCTCTGTTGCCCCTTCGTGCCTTGACTTTACCCCTGGATTAGTCAAGTCCTTCCTGTATCCTAGGCCGGATTATATTCCTAAAATGCCTACATCGGCTGCCCACCCTGTGGTGTTGCAGGCTTTCTGCCCTCCTCTGTTCCTCACACCGGAACAAGAGACGATGCACCTGCTGTGTCCAGTAAGGGCTCTTTGTACTTACGTCCACTGCTCCGGCCAGTGGCATAAGTTGGAGCAGCTGCTGGTCTGCTTTGGTGGCGACAGTAAAAGTGATGCTGTGTCAAAACACCGCATCTCTAATTGGATAGTGGAAGCAATCTCTATGGCTTACGAGGCACACGGTCTCACCACGCCTCTGGGCATAAGAGCTCATTCCACTAGGGGAGTTGCCTCCTCGAAGGCTTTGTCCAAAGCGGTATCCTTGTAGGATGTGTGTGCTACTGCAGGATGGTCTACGCCACACATATTCATTCGTTATTACAGCCCAGATATTCATTCCACCCCAAGCTCGAGTGTCTTGCAGTGACCCTCGGGCTTGGGTCTTTTTGAACAGGCCGTACCCTCGGTATGACGGAGTGGATATTTCCGTTCGAATACTGTTATGCTAAATGCAACGTCGAAGTTCCCCCTGAAAGGGAACGTCAGAAGGGAACGAGACGTTGCATAGCTCTGTCATACCAGGGCAGGCCTGTTGCGTCTTCGCTTCAGATAATAGAGGCTGGCGGCGTGGTTCACAGGTGCCATATATATATATCATGCGACGTGCTTAATTGCCACGTCACCTGATCATGGCAGGCCTATAAGTAGAGGCATGATTTTACACAAGCTTCAGATACCAGTCACGCGCGCAAAGGTTGCTTCCCATACTGTTATGCTAAATGCAACGTCTTGTTCCCTTCTCAGGGAACAAGGTTACATGCGTAGCCCCGACAATCCTTATTGAACATCACATGCACATTTCTGATTGGACATGGGGTATGACTATGACAGTGAAAGGAAGTTTTAACTACTTAATTATTTACAGCGAGGGTATTGGTCCCAAGGTGTGCATAAATGTATAAATTCTGAGTCATTGTTTCTTCAGAGTCCCTTGATTGTGGATAGGGAAGGAACGTGGGGATCCAAGAGAAGGGCTTGTTTCTCAACCCACTTGTGGCATTCTGGGGGTTGATTCATGGTTTTAATACAACATTTAGACAGGTGGCCACTTGTGTTAATACAACATTTAGACAAAGGCCGCTAGTGTTTACTAATGGTGGGTTTGTCCGTCCACCCCAGATTTGTTGGCATCAGTCCCAACAGCATATATGAACTATGGTTTGAGTGGTCGAGGGCTGTTTAAATGGAATGTCTTATCTATTCTACTTATCATCTCTGCTGCCCGCTTCCATCCTCACTCCCACATACCCCCCCCCACCCCCCACCCCTTCACTCGAGTCTGTTAGGGCTGGTATGAACACAGGGTATTTCTCAGGAAATATCTCTTCTCATATCTAAATGGGGAATATTATTGAAGACAAACATCCTACCAAGGTAGGGGCTGAGGCCAGGGTAATAGAGTAGTTGATATCATGCATCTTTACTGATACCTCTGTTTTCAGAACAGGGGGTTCATCAAAAACAATAAAGTCTGCTGTTAGTAGCTCCACTTTGACCAACTCCGAGTATGGTTTTCAGACATCATAGCCCTGTCGAGGCAGTGTAGGCTATAGATCTGTCCCCCAAGGGGGCATCAACTCCTAGACCTCGGTTGAGAGAACATTTTCAATACTAGAGCTTTATCCACAAGAAGTGGCCATATTTTGTCATGCCTGCAAATTGCGTCTTCCTTCAAACAAATAGAAGCTGAATGACATAGTTTGTGGGTGCTGTATATAGTCTTCGTGACATGTTTCTACTTCATCACCTGACTGAGGCAGGCCAATCTGATTGGCATGACTTCACATGTATTCAGATACCGTTTCCACCAAGGTCCGTTCCCAAAGTGTCAACGTGACACAACGTCTCATTTCCTTCTCAGGGAACAGGGTTACATACGTAACCCAGACGTTCAGTAAGGACCTTTTCCATTTTGAGTTAAGGTTATTGTGTTTTTTATTGTGCTATTGTGCTTTTGGTGTTGCTATTGTGTTTTTGATTTTGAAATTGTGTTTTTGGTTTTGCAATTGTGTTTTTAACTTTTTTTGACGAATTAATATAGTTCAGTCTTATATTAAGTTACATGTAGGTTTTTAAATATACTACATGAATCATCAATCATAAATATAGTCTACATTGTTATGTATTTCTACAAATTCCGTGATAACATTAATTCTCTGATTGTCAATTGGTGATTTTGTTTTTTTGCCACAAACAAAATATATTGTTGACACATGGCATTTAAGTGGACGATAATTGCATTAAATTGTACTTTTCCTTGTGCCTAGTTTCTACTAGATTACAGTGGTGTCTGTGGTAGACCGGTAGGCCATCATCATCTATCATTAATCTAGTCTTCTAGATTGTGATCAACTTTCAGCTCTAATTTTTGGAAACTAATGTATTGTATTCTCCCCATGTCTGTCTTTTTGTTAATTAGTTGAATAACTGTTCAGAGTATTTTAATCAGATAAGTAACATCTATGATAAGATTTTGACTGAGAATATGGATTGAGTATCACATTAATATTTCAATAAAATGAATGGATGATCCAATGAAATACAGAAGATTCATTGATTCAGGATTTTCTTCTGCATGGACCAAGGATGGGTTCCTTACTCATTTCAATAGCAGTAACACTGGGGCTAATTGTCCATGCCCCATAGTGAGATAGCCTCCCCAGGAGTGACAAACACATCTATCCTGTGCTTCCTTAATTGCCTTCATAGATATCAGTCATGAAGGCGTGAACAGGGTACAAATACTGAGATCAATAGGACATCATGCAATCTCTGGCTTTATGTTTTGTGTGGGAAAGCATAGGAATACTATAGCATGCTAAGCTGAATAAGAATGGAAAATTAAAAAAAGGAATAACAAAAGAGTGGCACATAAAAATTAGATTATGAAGGTTATTAAAATACCACATGCCTCCATTACACCTCTCCCCTTCACTTGGCAGTCCAAAGCAATAGTGCAATATGTTTTTGTGGGTGACATGTTGTTGCATTTTGGGGCATCTGTTAGTTGATTTTGTAATATGGTATGAGTTTTTATCTGTACATGAATGCTGAATGGAGCTATAGATTTCCAGTTCTAATGCAATGCCCCTGAATATGTAACCCTGTTCCCTGAGAAGGGAACGAGACGTTGCGTTTAGCATAACACTATGGGAACGCCTTGCGCGTGTGACCCGCATCTGAACCTTGTGTAAAATCATGCCTATTTATAGGCCTGCCGTGATCAGGTGACGAGGCAATAAAGCACGCCGGGTGATATATATTACTATCTGTTGTTACCCAGTTGAGGATGGGATCCCTTCTGAGTCTGGTTCCTCTCAAGGTTTCTTCCTCTTAACATCTTAGGGAGTTCTTCCTTGCCGCCGTCGCCACTCAGTGGCTTGCTCAGTTGGGATAAATTTGCACCTTTAATATCTATATACCGTGTTGATATTTCTGTGCAGCTGCTTTAAGACAATGTCTATTGAAAAAAGCGCTATACAAATAAAATTGAATTGAATTGAAAATATATAGCACCTGTGAACCGTGCTGTCAGCCTCTATTATCTGAAGCAAAGACACAATTCACAGGTCTACCCTGGTATGACAAAGCTACGCAACATCTTGTTCCCTTCTCAGGGAACAGGGTTACATGTGTAACTCAGACGTTCCATTTCAAAGGGAACTCCACGCTGCATTTAGCATAACACTTATGGGAACGAGAATACCACTCCATCATACCGAGTGTATGGCCTGTTCAAAAAGACCCAAGCCCGAGGGTCACTGCAAGACACTCGATCCAGGGCGGAATGAATATCCAGGCTGCAATATCAAATGAATTTGTGTGACGTAGACCATCCTGCAGCAGCACACACATCATGTAAGGATACCCCACCGGACAAAGCCTTTGAGGAGGCAACCCCCCTAGTGGAATGAGCCCTTATGCCCAGAGGTGTAGCGAGACCGCACACCTCATAAGCGAGAGAGATTGCTTCCACTATCCAATTAGAGATGCGCTGTTTTGACACAGCATCACCTCTGCTGTCACTGGAAAAGCAGACCAGCAGCTGCTCCAACTTACGCCACTGGCCGGAGCAGTGGACGTAAGTACAGATAGCCCTTACTAGACACAGCAGGTGCATTTTCTCTTGTTCCGGTGTGAGGAACAGAGGAGGGCAGAAGGCCTGCAACACCATAGGCTGGACAGCAGATGTAGGCACCTTAGGAATATAATCCAGCCTAGGACACAGGAAGGCCTTGGCTAATCCAAGGGGTAAAGTCAAGGCAGGAAGGGGCAACAGAGAGAGCTTGTAGATCTCCTACTTGCTTGAGAGATGTCAGAACCAGCAGAAGAGCTACTTTTAGAGTCAGAAGCTTCTCAGAGGCTGACTCTAAGGGCTCAAATGGGGCACCTGACAGACCTTCCAGGACCACAGAAAGGACCCAGAAAGGTATGTGTGGCCTGCAGATGGGCCACAGCTGCTTGACACCACCCATAAACCTTGAAGTTAGAGGACGTTGCTCCACATCAACAGCCGAAATGGCATCCATGCAAATCCTGATTGTAGAAGAAGCCCACCCCACTGAGAAACGTCCTTGGAAGATCTCCAGGACTGTAGTTATTGTGCAGTTCACTGGGTCTAGCTGGCATTCCTCACACCACAAGACAAAAAGCTGCCACTTCAGCGAATACAATTTCTTTGTGAATGGTGCTCTAGCATTCAACATGGTCTCTACAACCTCAGTTGTGAGACCAGAATCTATGAGCTGGTGCCCCGCAGAGGCCAGACCCACAGTTTCCATAGTTCCAGCCAAGGGTGATAAATCAGCCCTCTGGCTTGAGACAGTAGATCCCTGTGGATGGGAGTTTCCCAAGGAGTGCCATCTAGCACGGATATTATCTCTGAGAAGCATATTCGAGCTGGCCAATAAGGTGCTACTAGCAGCAGACGTGGATTGACTTGGCGAACTATCACTAGAACTTGTGGGTGCAGAGAGATTGGGGGAAAAGCGTACAGATGTGATCTTGGCCACATGTGTACCATAGCATCCAGCCCCAATGGTGCAGGAGGAGTGAGGGCGAACCACAGTGGGCAGTGTGTTCTCTCCTCATAGACAAACACATGGAGTCCCGCTTGGCCAAACCTCCACCATATGGACTCCAACACCTGTGGATGGAGCCACCAATCCCTGTGCCTCAGCCCCTGCCTCACCAGGATGTCTGCCCCCACATTCCAGTTGCCCAGAATGTACATTGACTGACTGACAAAACTTTCCCTCTACCCAGAGAAGAATTAGTTGTGCCTGCCTGAACAGGGGGCGTGGACATAATCCTCCCTGGTGGTCAATATATGAGACCACTTCTGTGTTGTCTGTAAACACATGGTGACCTCTCAATTGAGGTAGCAGGAATTTCAGTGCTAGAAATATGGCCCACATTTCTAGGCAATTTATATGCCGCTCCAGATGAGGGCCACTCCATAGTCCGTGAGCTGGACAGCTGTCTAAGACCGCGCTCCAGCCCGTGAGGGAGGTGTCTGTCATTACTGCCTTGCGCTAAGGAGACACCCCTAGAGTGTGACCCAAGGCTAGAAACCGGGGACACTTCAAATTCTCAGAGCACGTACGCATCGCCGCATGTCACTGATTACTCTCAGAGATTTCGTCCTCGGACGAAACCCCCAACTTCTCAGCCACCACTGAAATGGTTTCCTGTGCAATAGGCCCAGAGTTATGACGTTGGCTGCTGCTGCCATACTCTCCAATAGTCTCCCACAGAGACTGGAGGGGATACCAACATCCAGTTTTATCTTGCTCAATGTTGATAGGATTTACCCTACGCATGTTGGGGATAGAAATGCCCTCATAGTAGTAAAATCCTTTTAACCACTAGAAATGTTGTCCACTGCACTGGAGAAAGCATACTTTTCTGAGGTTCAACCTGAGCCCCAAGCTCTCCATGTGGGCGATCTCGATGTTGATCCGCCAGTTCCCAGGATCGTGATAGAATTAACCAGTCATACAGGTAATTTAGTACATGGATACCCTGGAGTTACAATGGAGCCAGAATGCAGTCCATGCACTTTGTGAAGGTGCGAGGGGATAAAGCTAGCCCAAAGGGAAGAACCTTGGTATACCTCCAATGCAAACCTCAGGAACTTCCTGTGACTGGGCTATATTTCTATGTGGAAATATGCACTTTTTAGATCTATAGTCACAAACCAGTGCTGAAACTGAATCTGTGGAATGATAAGTTTGGGCGTCAGCATCTTGAACCTGTATGTCCGAAGTATACAGTTGACGCAGATCTAAAATTGGTCGCATACTCTTCTATTTTTTGCGGACCAGGAAATAATGGCTGTAAAAACCTCCCTCCCTCAGTGAAAGGGGTACATGTTCTATGGCCCCTTTGTCCAAGAGGGATCTTACTTCCTGGGCTAACGTCGGGCTCTGGTCTGTGCTGACTACTTTGGTGAGCACACCTCTGGACTGGGGGGAGTTCAGCTCTGAACTGGACCTGGTAACCCTTTTCTACAGTAGACAGAACCTATGGAGACACATTTAGCAATAGTTTCCACGCTGCTAGATGATCTTTTAGTGACGTTACCTATTCCACATTCTATTGGAGGGAAAGCATCAGATATTCATTGCCCTGTGACAGCTCGCTGACCAGAGAACACTGAAAACTTGGGACCGCCTTGGCTAGGAGAGGCCCTACAGTAGCAATGAGGGCTAACTGCCCTAACAACTTCATGTTCCCTGATACGTCCCTACACGGCCCCTCAGGACCGCTCCTCTTTGAGTGTGAGAGCAATGACACCAAATTTAATACACCTGCTCCCCATTCACACCTGAGACCTTGTAACACTAACAAGTCACATGACACTAGGGAGGGAAAATGGCTAATTGGGCCCGATTTGGACATTTTCACTTAGCGGTGTACTCACTTTTGTTGCTAGCGGTTTAGACATTAATGGCTGTGTGTTGAGTTATTTTGAGGGGACAGGAAATTTACACTGTTATACAAGCTGTTCACTCACTACTTTACATTGTAACAAAATGTCATTTCTTCAGTGTTGTCATATTAAAATATATAATCAAATATTTTTAAAAATGTGAGGGGTGTACTCACTTTTGTGAGATACTGTATATGCAAAACATTTAATTGCCACGTCACCTGATCACGGCAGGCCTATAAATAGGCATGATTTTACACAAGCATCAGATGCTGATCACACGCAAAGGCGCTCCCATAGTGTTATGCAAAAAGCAACGTGGAGTACCCTTTGAAAGGGAACTTCCCGAAACGACAACAGGAAGAAACCTTGCTTACTGTCATCCTGATTTCTGTGTAAAAACTGATATTGTTATTTTGGTTTGTAATGTGAGGAGGCTTACTGTGGCTACTATAGGAGTACTAATGACTAATTTAAATTAAGGTTTAAATTAATTTAATCTAATGGATTGATAATCTAAAGACAATGAAAAAATTCCAGTAATAAAATAATAAAAATACTGTATATATTTACAGCATTTAGCAGATGCCCAACAGCCCAGCTTATTTATTTGTGTGTGTGTGTGTATATATATATATATATATATATATATATATATATATATATATATATATATATATATATATATATATATATATATATATAGACACACACAGTACTATGCAAGTTTTAGGCACATGCAAAGAAATGCTGTAGAGCAAATATGGCTTCCAGATAATTAAATGAAATGTTTCTACATTAAAAAATACAGTAATTACAGAGCAGAAAACAGAAGTAAATGAATCAAAGTCAATATTTGGTGTGACAAAAAAATAAAAATAAAAACAGTAGTCTCCGGTACAATTTTTGCACATTTATAAGGAAATTGGATGGTAAGTTTTATTTAGCATCTTCTGCAGACTTTGATTGTTACAGTTGCTTCTTATTTTTGTAGCAAAACCTAACAGCCTTCATTGTGTTCCCTTTCAAACATAACTCCATGTTGTGTGACCTCAACACTGTGGGACATGCCCTCACACGTGACCAGTATCTGACGCTTGTATAACATCATGCCTATTTATAGGCCTGCCGTTATCAGGTGAAGTGGCAATTAAAAGCATTGCTTGATATATAAATGACACCTGTGAACCGCGCCTTCAGCCTTATTATCTTCAGGGAGACTGCATGTCAGCCGTTTGTGTAACGCTCACAAAAAGACTCTTCATTTCCTCTCTATCTTTTCAAAAAGAGAAAGAAAAATGTATTTACTTTTCTGTCCCTTAAAAAAAATGGAGAAAAAGATGAATGAGAGAGAATTCAGGAATCATATTACGCCTTCCTCGAGTTTCATCACGGGGGGGTGGACACACTTTCTGTGTGAAGTGTCTAGGGATGGAGCACACCAGGGCAGCTCTCGAGATGTCTAACTGTGCGCATTGTGAACACCTTAAAATTAGGCAGCAACTCTCATGACTTGCTCTCTTCTTGGCCGAAGAGAGTTGGGTTTCAGAGCCTAGCGGATCTGGGCTGGCCCCTGAAAAGGCAGCCAGCCGGCTCAGGTCCTTGGGATCTCGTATGGATCTGGAAGAGTAGCTGGAGATGAGGGCTGCTTTATATCTTTCTCTGTCTTCCAGGTCCGGCTCTCCACTGGATTTTGGAGCTTGCTTGGCAACTCTTCCTTCCACTGTGGAAAGCCAAAAGTAAATAAATAAATAAATTTCCTCTCTGACTCTGAGGAGCCAGAATGGTGTGCTAAAAACTGAGAGCAGCTCTCACGTATATAAAGAGCTGCTTGAAGTGATTACTGAGGCTGTATGTCCTTTTTTTTCTCCCCAGTGAAAATAAATCTCCCTCACACTGCAGAAAACTCCCCTTTTGGATGTTAGATTAATCGGTCATTGTGGGGAATGAATGGCATGGCTATTTAGCTATCCCGAAGGTGGAGGAGGTGCTTGCGAGCTACCTCTATCCATTGATAGCAGGTAATTTAGGGAGCCGGCTTTACCATCCAAGCCATATAAGACCACTGTGGCATTGGTGGGCAAGATCTATGTGGTAGTGCGTCTTGCTTGTCATTGTAGACAATGGCAGTGTTGCAGGCCTACTAAGCAGACCTGCTGAGGGAGCTTGAAAATCTGATGCTTTCCCTCCAATAGAATGTGGAAATGTTAACATCACTAAAAGACCATCTGGAAATGTGGAAAATACTGTCAAATATGTCTCCATGGGTTCTGTCGATCGTAGAAAAGGGTTACCGGTTCAGAGGGGTGCTCAGCACAGTAGTCAGCACAGAGCAGAGCCTGAAATTAGTGCAGGAAGTACGATCCCTCTCAGGCAAAGGGGCCATGGAACATCTATCCCGTTTCCTGAGGGAGGCAGGTTTTTACAGATGTTATTTCCTGGTTTGCAAAAAAGATGGGAGTATGAGGCCAATTTTAGATCTGCGTCATCTGAACTGTAATCTTCGGCCATAGAGGTTCACATGCTGACGCCCAAACTTTTTATTCCACAGATTTAGTTTGAGGAGTGGTTTGTGACAATAGATTTCCACATAGAAATATTACCCAGTCACAGGAAGTTCCTGAGGTTTGTGTTTGGAGGCAACACATACCAATATTGGGTTCTTCCCTTCGGGCTATCTTTTTCTCCTTTCACCTTCACAAAGTGCCTGGATGTCATTCTGGCTCCATTGCAACTGCAGGGCATCCGTGTGCTAAACTACTTGGATGAGTGGTTAATTCTAGCATGATCCAGGGAACTGGCATTTCAACATCGAAATGTTGTTCTCACCTACATGAAGAGCTTGGAGCTCAGGGTGAACCTCAGAAAAGAATGCTTTCTCCAGTGCAGAGGACAACTTTTCTAGAGGTTGTAAGGATTCTACTACAATGAGAGCGTTTCTATCCCCAACATGCATAGGGTCAATCCTATCAACATTGGGCAATATAAAGCTGGTTCTCGGCATCCTCTCGTAGAGACTGTAGGGGCTTATGGCAGCAGCAACCAACATCGTACCATTGGGCCTATTGCACAGGAGACCGTTTCAGTGGTGGCTGAAAAGTTGGGGGTTTTGTCTGAGGACGAAACCTCTGAGGGTAATCAGTGTCACGCGGCGATGCCTACGTGCTCTCAGAATTTGGAGGTGACCCTGGTTTCTAGCCTTGGTTCACACTCTGGGGGTGTCTCCTTATCGCAAGATGGTAATGACAGACACCTCCCTCATGGTCTGGGGCATGGTCTTAGATGGTTGTCCAGCTCACAGTCTCTGAAGCGGCCCTAATCTAGAGTGGTATATAAATCGCCTACAAATGCGGGCCATATTTCTAGCACTGAAATTCTTTATTCCTCAATTGAGAGGTCACAATGTTAGTTGTGACAGACAACACAGTGGTGGTCTCATATCTTGACCACCAGGGAGGATTATCTTTGCGCCACCTGTTAAGGCAGGCACAACTAATTCATCCCTGGGCAGAGGGAAAGTTTTTGTCAGTGTGTACAATGTACATTCTGGGCAACTGGAATGTAGGGGCAGACATCCTGTTGAGGTAGGGACTGAGGCCCAGGGATTGGAGGCTCCATCCACAAGTGGTGGAGACAATATGGCAGAAGTTTGGCCAAACGGAAGTGGCTGTGTTTGCCTCCGAGGAGATAACGCACTGCCCAATGTGGTTTGCCCTCACTCCTCCCACACCATGGGGGCTGGACACCATGGTGCACATGTGGCCGAGGTCACATCTATATGCTTTTCTCCCGATGGCTCTGCTCCCACAAGTTCTAGAGAGAGTTTGCCGACTGTCTACGTTTGCTGCTAGTAGCACCTTATTGGCCAGCTTGAATATGCTTCTCAGAGATAATATCCCTGCTAGATGGCACTCCTTGGGAAATTCCCATCCACAAGGATCTCCTGTCTCAGGCCAGAGGGCTGATTTATCACCCTCAGCCAGAACTATGGAAACTGTGGGTCTGGAGCCTCTGAGCTGCACCAGCTCATAGATTCTGGTCTCACAACTAATGTTGTAGAGATCATGTTGAATGCTAGAGCACCATCCATGATGAAATTGTGTCCATTCAAGTGGCATATTTTTGTCTCGTGGTGTGAGGAACGTGAGCTAGACCCAGTGAACTGTGCAATAACTACAGTCCTGGAGTTCTTGCAAGGATGTTTCTCATCGGGGTGGGCTCCTCCTACTGTAATGGTCTTCATGGCCACAATTTCGGCCACACATAAACCTCAAACCAAACTTCGAGGTTTATGTGTGGTGTCAAGTAGCTGTGGCCCATCTGCAGACAGCTCATACCTTCCTGGGACCTTTCTGTGGTCCTGGAAGGTCTGTCAGGTGCCCCATTTGACCCCTTAGAGTCAGCCTCTGAGAAGCTTCTGACTCTAAAAGTAGCACTTCTGCTGGCCCTGACATCTCTCAAGCAAGTAGGAGAGCTACAAGCTCTCTCTGTTGCCCCGTCCTGCCTTGACTTTACACCTGGATTAGCCAAGGCCTTCCTGTATCATAGGCCGGATTATATTCCTAAAGTGCCTAAATCTGTTGCCCAGCCAGTAGTGTTGCAGGCTTTCTGTCCGCCTCCGTTCCTCACACCAGAACAAGAAAAATTGCACTGACTGTGTCCAGTAAGGACTCTCTGTACATACGTCCACCGCTCCAGCCAGTGGCATAAGTCGGAGCAGCTGCTGGTCTTCTTTGGTGGTGACAGTAGAGGTGCTGTGCCGAAGCAGCACATCTCTAATTGGATAGTGGAAGCAATCTCTATTGCTTATGAGGCGCGCAGTTTCGCTATGCTTCTGGGCATAAGGGCTCATTCCACTCCTCGAAAGCTTTGTCCAGAGGGGTATCCTTACAGGATTTGTGTGCTGCAGTGGGGTTGTCTACATTGCACACATTCATTCGATATTACAGCCTGGATATACATTCCACCCTGGATCTTTTTGAACAGACCGTACCCTCAGTTGGGTATTCTCGTTCCCACAGCCTTGAGCTCACGTAATGTGGAGTTCCCTTTGAAAAGGAACATCTGGGTTACTCATTTAACCCTGTTCCCTGAGAAGGGAACGAGATGTTGCGTAGCTTTGTTATACTGGGACATGCCTGTGAATTTCTTCTTCGCTTCAGATAATAGAGGCTGATGGCGCGGTTAACAGGTGCTGTTTATTTATCATGCGACGTGCTTAATTGCCACATCACCAGATCACTGTAGGCCTCTAAATATACATGATGCTTCAGAGACAAGTTTCAGATACCATTTATGCACGACGGTGCTTCCCACAGCGTTGAGCTCATGCTACATCTCCTTCCCTTCTCAAGGAACAGGGTTACATGTGTAACCCAGTTGTTTTACGTAATATGCTACTTTCTAATTTTAATTTAATTTGTTGCTAATTTAATTCACAAAGTGAAACTTTCATATATTCTAGTCTATTTTTGTTTTAATCTTGATAATTACAGCTTACAGCTCATGGAAATCAAAAATCCAGTATCTCAAAATATAATAATGTTGATCTGAGAAGAGCACTAAACAGTGAATTACCTCAAAACACCTGCAAAGGTTAATATAAAACACTACATGCTATTAAGTATATAAGCAAGGTCTCTAGTTAAGTTCACAGTAGACACTAAATGTCTACTTCAACGTCTAATTCAATGTGCTCTTGACAGGTTGACAATAGCCAGCCTTATGATATGCAATCTCACTAAACACTCGGGAAGTGGACACATTTAGCTGTTTTGGCTAATTGTGCTCAACCAAGAATGTGAATGAAACAAGATAGAGAGTGAAATAAATCCCCCAACACAACTGAAATTATTTGTAAAACATCTTCCCACTAGTCTTTGAGATGATCCCTTTTGAAAGACATTATATCCCTTTGCTATCCAAGTGCATTGTCAAGGAAAGCAAGGCAGAAAACAATATTGCTCTCTCTGTGTGTGTGTGTGTGTGTGTGTGTGTGTGTGTGTGTGTGTGTGTGTGTGTGTGTGTGTGTGTGTGTGTGTGCATGGTGAATTTAAACAAGTACAACTGTACAATGAAACATATTAATACTTTTGTCGATGGCTAAAGGAACAACACTGGTGGAGTTTCCAAACCCTAGCACTTACGATACATGTATTTGCTATATTCCACTAAATTCCAAATGGTGGAATTTAGCTAATCCATGGGTGCCAGGACTAGTTTGAAGATGGCTAACATATTAACACATTAACAGAGGAAATACATGAACATCATTGTAGTTATTTTAGTGTTAATAGGGTTTTAAGATGTTCTGTCATAAAGATATTTGTAGAATTGTAGCAAGTTGATTGCAGAAAATGCAGCAGAAGATTATTTCATAGATATTTCATAAATGTACCATTTATTAATATAAATATTTTATGGTATAATCTCCCTTAATTCTCTGTTGCCTTATGAAAGTATTGTACAGGAATAGGTTACATATAGTGTACACTATAGTTTGGAACAGTCAACATTACACTTCTAACATCAAATGTTAATGTGTTTTTTTCCTATATGTTTTCTGTATTTCGTTGTAGATATGTTTTTTCTAGACACACACACACACACACACACACACACACACACACACACACACACACACACACACACACATGCATGAATAATGAGTGAATAATGATTAAAATATGTTCCACACTGTGTGAACATATCTTTCATGTTTATCATTTTCATTATAGTAAATGACAATGTCACTGTTTCAGTTTGAGCTATGCATATTCTTGCGTGTCTAAGGTAATGGATAAAAATCTGTAGATTGATTGCAGCATATCTGAGCTGACTGACAGGAAATACTAAGCGTATTTTGGATTCTGCTCTTCCTGCCAGATCATGAATATATATTGTATTATCAAGATATGGTGACATTTTAAGCAGACACATTTAACTCACGCACTCTTGGCATATTGCTGTCCCTAATCATGGGATACTTTGGAAACAAGACAACATACATTCTCATGTTTAAAACGGGAATATTTGTCGCAGACAGCTTACTTTAAAGGATCCTGTGTGCTAGCTTAAGCTTGACCAGTTGGGTGCTGTCTACTTGCTCATTATGCCATGCAATTGAATGGGGTTTACATGTTTAAAATTTAGTGGCAGCAGAAATGTCAGGCTTGGCACATGATGAAATTAAACAGCGCTGCCAGCACAAGTGAAACGGAAGCTTCTAGACTGTTTAAGTTCATATTGAGTTCATATTGAATTACATTTAGTTTATAATGCAGGATAGTCAAATTATAGTCATAGTTCAGACAATTTAAGACCCTTCTGTTCTTTTATTTTCCTCTAATCCTAAATTAAACATCTCTAAACTAAACTCTAACATAGAATACATTATAATTGCAAAGGAAATCCACAAACTTTACATTTTACCTGTGGTATAAAGCATAAGCTTATATACAGTGTTTAAGAAAATTAGCATAATTAGAATGGAACATATTCATATTTTTATATTATTATTCCTTAAATAATAATAATAATAATAATAATAATAATAATAATAATAATAATAATAATAATAACCGAATTTGAATTAGTCAGTATTGTAACTTAAAGACACTGCCTTTATCTTTGTAATTTCATATTTTCTAAATAAAATAATGTCTCCCAAGAATCTTTAAATGTGATTATTGCTGTGTGTGTGTGTGTGTGTGTGTGTGTGTGTGTGTGTGTTTGTGCGTACGTGCGTGCGTGTGTGTGTGTGTGTGTGTGTTCAGAATAACTTTTGTGAAGAATAAAATAACATTGTGTGAGGAAAGCCTTCAAAAGTTTACTTATTTTAATCTGCTAGACAGGAATCTTTAGGGACTTAATTAAAATACAGTTATGGATAGAACTGTATTAGTTAGGCAGACACTATCTTCACACCAGAACACATCACTCCCTTATATTTTTGATCTAGGGTGTATGGCTGTGTAATATTTACAATATTCACAGCCATTATCTATTAAGATGTGGCTGCATGCTCTGACACCACAAACTCAATATTATTGTTTAAAAATATTCAATCTGGCTTTTATACCTACCGTATGTGCATTTATATTTTATTATATAAAAAATCCTGGCCAAATGTATTCATTGACTAATCTGCATTAAGTTCTTGCTTGGAAATCTTGAATTCAGCTACTGTGAAATATTAGTTGGAGTTCACCATTTTATTTTCAAACCACATTTAATAAATTATGTGTACATGAACCCCCATATTACATATTATAAGTGACAAACAGGGGATACATAAAAATAGATAAATAAAAGAAAATACAATATAATAACAGTACTGTGAAATTATTTCTTCCCATCTGACTTAAATAAATATTCAATGTTGCAAACGGTTAGGTAGTGACAGGTTATTTTGAGAACGGTGAAAAAAAAAACCTTCAGCCACAGGAAGAAAGCACAGGAGAGGGGGTATTTTATTATTCCAAGGTGAGAGGTTTAAAACAGCACTTTAAATGTTACCCTACTGTTCAAGATAACGAAAACCTTTAATTTCATGCAAATGAACAGCATGAACCATGGAACGTAATGTAAACGAATCCTTCTTTTGTACTTGTGTAGGGGTGGAGAAAGAGGGAGACAGCGAGAAGAGCAGTGGGGGGAAAAAGAAAGGCAAACCAGGAATAAAATTCCCAAGGATTCTATAATTGCTGTCTGAAATTATGTAAATCCCAGCACAAGGCTGAGTGCAATTATTCTGAGCCCATAGCTGCCACCTCCACTAATGTCTAACAAAATATCCACACTTGACATTTAGATGTGCTAATGCAAATGAGAATTTCTTTTTTTTTTTTTTTTGCTCCAAGACAAAGGGTGAGCCAAAGATCATATCATTTTGTTACAATAAAAATAACTAAACTGGCTTTGGTATATAGGATAAAGAAAGGCATGGAAAGATCATTATAAGATAGATTGCACTTTTGAACCTATTTAAAAACATTGCATGTGTTTTATAACCAATTTGATCTTTAGATTTGGCTGAGATTGTCCAACTACTTTGACTTGTCTTAAGTAAAATGTAATTTTATTTTACATTTAATTTTATTTTGCATTTTAGCATTTACATTGTTTTGCCTTTGACCTTTTTCAGTGTATTTGTCTGGCATACAGAGTAAGATATCTGTTTGGCTTACAGAGTAGGATATATGTAAATGTTTTGGGAGCCAAATGTGCTTCCCTGTGTATAACACAGTACTTATATATCAGTGGTAGAGGTCACATATTTTCCAGGCCAAGCAGAAACAATACATGTTACAATACAATACAATACATCAAGATTTACTCTAAAATATTATGTTTTTTTTTTTCTTTCTGATAATTAACAGTGCACTTAGGTACTCCAGTGTGAAAATCTAAAATTATTTCTTATAAAATAATCATGAATAACAAATAAATGAATGAAAGTTTTCAGAATGTTAATTTATTTAAACACCATCTACATAAAAGATGCTTCCTCAAACAATCTTCCACTCTGAGCACCCTGTTGGTGAACTATAAACAATGCAGACACACTGTGCGATAGTTCAAGTATGAGGCAGAGATACGGAGAGGGAAAAACAGTGAGCGTTTAGGAGTACTGCTATGCAGACGCCATAATGAGGTCATCAATCATCATTTTATAGGAAAGTATAGGAGTGTCCTCTGCCTTTTGTGGCAGCAGACCTCACTGTCCCAACATCACTTGGTAAATACTTACACCATCATGCTAGAACAAGGAATTCCATAAAGCACACAACAACACTTTGGACTCTCAGAAGTGAGGGGAAGAAGTAGTGAAGAAGTAATCTTGATGGATTTTTGTGCTGAGAAGACTTATTCTTAAGAAAGCCCTAGCTAATTCCAGAGATGGCAAATGGCTCATGACAACACCTAGGCCATGCAGTCCCTCCCTCTGCTCTTTTTTCTCCATCTCTCTCTCTCTCTTTCCCTATCTACTATCTAATTTGCTTCTGGAGAAACTTAAAAACACTAAAAAACCACCACACAGCACATGGCATTAACTGATTGTGGTGTATTGTGTCTGTCCATGTTTCTATCAAAGTGTGGTATTTTGTCTGTGTGTGCATGGCAGGGCATGGTGTGCTCAGGTGACAGAACCACAAGAAAATGGTGAACAAAAGGAAAAACAGACCTACAGAACAAAATACAGTGGTGTTTTTTATGCTGATTTCCAAATAAGTGTCTCAAGTATGGATTGAATGGAATAAACATTTTAACTATTCACACTGTCTGTTGATAATGATTGATATAGCTCAGTTTGTTTCTGATTTCTTATTATAACTATATTTAAAGTTCTACTTATTCATGCAATTATTATTATTATTATTATTATTATTATTATTATTATTATTGTTGTTGTTGTTGTTGTTGTTGTTGTTGTTGTTGTTGTTATTTAGGGATTAATGTGTTTGGCAATACTTATTCTTATTACAATAAAAGGCAAAAAATATATATATAATACAATAAACTTTTGCTGTGAGTGGTGAATAGTATTTGTTTGTTCATTTGCTTATGGTATGTCATGGTTGTAATTTGGAATCAGTGAAATACAACCATATAAATAGCCATACAAATATATAGAAACATTCTAACAATGCTAAATCAATTCTACACTAACCCTGGTTTAAATGCCAGCAGTGCATACAGATTATAGTATAATCTATAACATATATATATATATATATATATATATATATATATATATATATATATATATATATATATATATATATATATATGTATGTATGTTATAATAATAATAATAATAATAATAATAATAATAATAGTGATATGATTCTTCATTTCCCTTTAGCCCCTGTGGTTTCTATGGGTAGAAACACTCAGAGAACCTGTAGCAACATTCCTCCATCCCTGGAACTGATCTTAAAACTCTCCTGATTCACTTCTTCCTCTCTGGCCATCGAGTCATGGTATCCTGTAAATCGACGTGACACTTCATAATAACAGTAAGAGGTCTCTCCTGTCCCATGTCAGGCCTGCACAGATTAGTTCCTCTCCAGGTCATTTTCTTGCTCCTCACTGAATACATTTGGAGAGATCTCTCTCTCTCTCTCTCTCCCTCCCTCCCTTACACACACACACACACACACACACACACACACACACACACACACACACACACACACACCGTCCCTCTGATTAACTATTACAGCTGGGAGAAATTAACTAAACATTTTTATGTTGTTCTGCAGGGGAATAGAGTGTTGAAAGAAATATTGTAACATTAAAGATTAAAACAAAAAGGATGTATTTCAAAGATTATATATAGATTTTTGCAGTGTGCTATATATAGATCTTGAAAGCTGTTAAACTTTTATATATTCCATACTGAAAATGACAATACAATTGTGCCAAGATGTGGTATCTGTTTTACATGTTGTAATATATTTGTTCATGTCCCACTTTTGTGTAGTGTCAGTCGGGTTACCTCTAGGGAAAAACAGAACAACCCATGACATTTTCCTTCTCAGTCTCTCACTCTCTCAATCACAGCTATAGTTATTCCTCTTGTTAATAATTGATATGGTTAATTATCATAGAGGGAGCATAATTAAACATCAGATGGCAAAGGCTTCAATCAGAGTTGTCAAGCATTCCACTGAGTATTCAGATCTAAGTACGTATTCTGCCATTTTTGCTAACAGCCCATCTTCTACTCTGCTGTTATTTTTATAATGTAGTCACATACAACCAAACCCTGTCTACTGCTGTGAATCAGTGGCTTCATAAAGCTGCATCATAAAACCAAACCTAACATTTCTTTCTTTTTTTATTTATTTATATGGAAAAATGTGTGTTGATGAGGATCTCTGAGTTGTATGATTATACAGCATGTATCATTTTCTGATGGCTACATTATCATAATTCATAAACAGTATACTTGAATTTTTATGTGCAGAGTTTGCCGTATTTGTGATGGACTATGTAAATGTGTAACCTTTATTTATGAGCCTGTGTGCAGTGTTGTTTTTAAGTATCACATTGGCTAGAAAGATAAATTAACACTAAAGCTTATTAGGTGGCTATTTTACTATCCTCCTGACATGACTGATGATTAAGGAAGTATAATTTGTGTATTAACACAGTAGTAATTATACCTTTAATTTATGGAACATTATTTGGCTTCTTGGTGGACCTGTAGAGACTCTGATGTCTTTTGGAAATATAGTTAATTTATTTAGTTTTTGGCATGGATAAAATTTGTTGATATCAATCATTTTTTTTTCCAGGAAGGAATTAGCGCCATTAAAATAGCTGTCTCAAAGCATGCCCTAACCCTAACCCTAACCCTTCAAATTTCGAGGTCCATGCTGGTGGACTGTCCTCTTCAGTTCACCCCACAGGTTTTCTATGGGTTTCAAGTCGGGGGACTGGGATGGCCATGGCAGGACCTTGATTTTGTAGTCAGTAAAGCATTATTGTGTTGATTTTGATGTATGTTTTGTCATTGTCCAGCTGGAAGATCCAACCGCAGCCCATTTTGAGCTTTCTGGCAGAGGCAGTCAGATTTTCATTTAATATCTGTTGATATTTCATAGAGTCCACGATGCCATGTATCCTAACAAAATGTTCAGGTCCTCTGGCAGAAAAACAACATTTAAGATACTACCACCACCATATTTAACCATGGGCATGAGGTATTTTCCATATGGATACCTCTCTGTGTGCACCAAAAGCACCTCTGGTGTTTATTGCCAAAAAGCTCTATTTTGGTTTCATCTGACCATAGAACCCAATCCCATTTGAAGTTCCAGTAGTGTCTGGCAAACTGAAAATGTTTGAGTTTGTTTTTGGATGAGACTAGAGGCTTTTTTCTTGAATCTTTTCCAAACAACTTTTGGTGATGTAGGTGACTTTGGATTGTAGTTTTGGAGACTTTCTGACCCCAAGACGCAACTCCTTGGAGATTTTTTGGCCACTCGAACCATCCTCTTCACAATGCATTGAGACCATATAGAAACAGATCCTATTCCAATTTGATTCATAACATTTCCAGTTGACTGGGACTTCTTAATTATTTCCCTGATGGTGGAAATGGGCATTTCCAATGCTTTTGCTATATTCTTATAGACACTTCCCATTTTGTGAAGCTCAACATCCTTTTGCAGCACATCACAACTGTATTCTTTGGTCTTACCCATTGTTATGAATGATTAAGGGAATTTGGCCTATGTGTTACCTCATATTTATACCCATGTGAAACAGGAAGTCATGGTTGAACAATTTCCTGTTCCTAGTCACCCAGCTGTACTACAAAAATATCAAATATCAATGGAAATATACTTCAAATATAATTTTCTCACATGAATTCATAGGGGTGCCAATAATTGTAGCACACTTTTTATACACCTATATACAATAAACACTATATTACGATTTATATATATATATATATATATATATATATATATATATATATATATATATATATATATAAACCTGTGTTATGTTGGCAATTGTTTGATATCCATGAGATCTGAGTATTTTTGTGAATTTTAACAAAAGATCTAAAGGTTAAAAAATAAAGGCAACTTTTCACAGCCTTCTTTGCTCATATTTACCAAGGGTGCCAATGTTAGTGGATGGCACAGTACATTTTATTTGTAATTCTCTATTATCTTCCCAGCATGGACAGAAATTAAAAGCCATGTCGCTGCCTGCAGCCATTTTGTTGTTGTTGAGTATGTGTGGTCAGCATGCAACAGTGTGATTCGCTTTGGGAAACCCACTGTTCCTTAAATATTTCCCCATACAAACTGATATATGTATAAGGTTTGAGAACTCAATTACATCACATTTAGTGTGTCCTATTGTATGTGTTTAAACTGAAAACCTCACAGAGCTGTGTCAATGCTACCCCCTTGTGACCAATCTAAAATCAGAATGGCTCAAGAGAGGATAGAATGGAATAAAGAGATATTAGCAATTAGAGAAGATGAATAAAAAGAAAATGCTTGAACAAATTGAGCAAATTTGTGTGCTAGTTTGAGTGTACATTTACTACAGGTTGTCTAACCAGCTACAGAAATCCATTAAATACACTCGCATGTTTTCTAGAAGAATTTGTGATCTTTATAATTATATACATGTAATATAATTCAACCAAAGCCCTCATATTTATGAGATAATATTTTTATAAAAATTGAAAATAGTAATAACCTCAGAGACTGTTAAGAAAGACCAGAAAGCTGTATCTTATGGTTCTTGAACAGATCTCTTTCATTAGGCTGCTGGAGACATCACAGAATGTGCTATGTTGACACACAGACAGGTATCTTTGTCAGCCACACACAAAGCTGTTCTTTTTTGGGGGTACTTCCACCTACTGTCCAACTACTTGCAAGTGGAAGGTACACTATGAGCCCTCTTGAAATGACATAATTAGACACATATAATTCACCACTACTATCGAAGACAGCCGGAGAGACAGGTGGGGCTTCAGAAATGCCGCTTGCCAAATGCAGTTTTGTCTACCATCAAAGCAGTCCATCATGGATTGCAACATATTTTCCCCCTGAATAATATATGGTTGGAGGTTGGGTTATGTGCAGTGCTTGTGGTTAATATGATAATATCCATTAACAGAATAGGAATGCAGATAAAGAAAATTGCAGATGTTAAAATTCTAACACCCATAGTCTGCAAGCAAAGGAAAAATACTCTACGGCAGAAAACACTCAAATATTCACAAGTCTGCCTCTATACCTCTGCCTTTATATCTCTGAGACACTCAGGAAAGATCTGTGTGGGTCAAGACATGATCAACACCAACCAGAGCATCCCATTGACTTTCCTTCAGCTCCACCAATATGCCTCAACCATTTCATTAAGAGTCTGACCCACAAGCACCTCATGTAATGGACAGCTTGATTTGTGTAGGGCTGGCAGGTCTCAATACACTGCTGACTTTTATCTACTCAGCCATGTATTTGTGTCTGTCGTTCCTGCACACTTGCTATTCTTCTGGCATGTGTGGTGTGTGTGTGTGTGTGTGTGTGTGTGTGTGTGTGTGTGTGTGTGTGTGTGTGTGTGTGTGTGTGTGTTAGCCAACTGCACAGTTTATATATAAAACAAATAAAACTTTAAAGGTGGCTTAATATGCGTTCCTATTACAATGAATAATATTAATAATATTGCATATTGTATATTGGAGCCTAGGTTTTTTTTTTTTTTTGTTTTTTTTTTTTTTGCGTGGAACTGGCGTAATTTAAGAGTACTAGTACCCATCAATCCCAATGATTTTACAGTCTTTTTATGTAATTTTACAGTGGATTTAATGTTAAGTAGTTTAAACAGCAGAAGTCATTCAAACATAGCTACTGTTTGATTTAGACACAGCTAGTCTGTTCTGAACTGGATGTAGGTTGTGAAATTTTTGAATAGATGTATACTTCTTTAGCCAACTAGTAAATAAAAATGCTACAGTATGTTGCAACCTTGTTATCATTCTACTTCATTATGTCACGATTCTGGATGTAATGAAGTTGAGGACGGATGCAAATGCAGATAAAGATGTTTATTAAAGAGCGAGGCAAGCAGACAAATCCAAACAGTAGTCAAGGCATGGTCTAATAACAGGCAATGGGTCAAGTGATCGGCAATCGGGCATAAACAGGGCTAGGCTGGAATCAATACGAGAAACGAGAAACAATGTCATTAACATGAAACGAGAAACAAGGTCATTAACATGAAATGATAAACGGGGTCAATAACATGAAACGAGAAACAACTGCTTAGTAAAGAGGTGAACTCAATACTGCGCAATTTGCACAGAGACATGAGGGGTTTAAATGACTAACATAATCATGGGTAAACACAGACAGCTGGAAACAATATTGACACACCTTCGGAAAACAACCCATGACTAAACGGGGGCAGAGACAGAACATAATCATTACAAATGCACGTGTCCAAAGTAAACAAAGTAACTGTCATTAAAAACCGAAAAGCGTCCGTTCGCTGAGTGCTTACGCACGTGGCTCATGCATTCGAATGCACTTTGGTTTTCCGACCATACTGCGAACTGCAGCGCTGTCTCAAGGGGAAATCGTGACACATTATTCCACAAATATTTTCATACTCTTTTTGGTGTAATGAGATGTGCTCCCAGTATGAGGTTGTTGATCATTAATTATCAGTGACTGAAGTTGTTGTTAATTATATGTTATGCTAACATAACATGCTAACAGTCCTGAACCCACTCAAAATCACTTGTACACAGCTTTACAGATCTTTATTGGAAATGGTTGAAACAATGTGTTTCATGTTTGTTCAATGAATCAAAAGCAATTATTGCACATGCACCTGTGAAACAGTCATTAATATACAAACAGTTTATAGGTGGTAGGCAGTTAAGGGCACAGTTATAATAACTTAGGACACTAAAGAGACCTTTCTACTGACTCTAAAAAACACCAGAAGAAAGATGCCTAGGGTGCCCGCTCAACTGTGTGAACATGCCATAGGCCTGTTGCAGGGAGGCATGATGACTGCAAATGTGGCCAAAGCAATAAACTGCCATGTCCATAATGTAAGACACTCAAGACAGTGCTAGAGGGAGATAGGAAGGACAACTGATCATCCTTGCAGTAGAAAACCATGTGTAACCATGTGTCCCCCCAGATGTGATCGAGAACTTTCAAATGCCTTAGTGGAAGAGTGGGGTAACATCTCACAGCAAGAACTGACAAATCTGGTGCAGTCCATGAGGATGAGATGCACTATAATACTTAAAGTATCTGGTGTCCACACCAGATTCTGACTTACTTTTGATATCGATCCTCCATTTGCTCAGGGATTCATTATTCCATTTTTGTTAGTCATACGTCTGTGAAACTTGCTCAGTTTATGTCTCAGTTGTTGAATATTTTTATGTTAATGCAAATATTTACACATGTTAAGAAATTTGTAGGATCAGTAAATCAGTTGAATGTTGTAAATCAGTTGAATGTGAGAAGACATTTCTTTTTTTGCTGAGTATATCTGTATAGTGATTTATCATAGGATCTATTCCGAACGTTTCATTACAGTGGTCCATGCCCTATTGTGTCTGAGACAAGAGGTTGTCAAAACTCATTAATGCTTTCTGTGGAACTGATGCATTATTGGAAGGCTTATTGCCAAACATAGGTGTCACCTATTTCATTACTTATTTCATTGAGAACACCAGAATATCAATGACTTCAGTGTATACTGTCACTTTCCTGCCTACATGTATGTATTCTTAAAAGTTATATTAACTAAGGCTCAGTATGGGTTTACCATAATGCAATATATACCATATATTTAATTATGTAGATAATATGCAAAGGCACTAGTATAAATACTGCAAATATAAAATGGGATCTACATTTTTTTTCCTTTTTAAAGACTGAATTTGTTCATGACGTTATGTCTGATAATATGCTTCTTCCATCCACAAAGACACAACCTGCATACAAACATGACCACAATACATATTTTGATTTATTTGTCAGCGGGAGTCCAATAAAACATATTTTGTTTGCATGGTGCTATCTGCCCTGGTGTCCCCAGCATTTCAGGAAAAAAGGAACATGAGCAATGTCCAGTGAATGGTATGCAGCCTTGGCTTTTCAGAGAAAGAAAGGTAGAAAGCGAGTGAAAGAAGGAAAATGACTTCCCAAAAGCTTTAATCTCTTATTCTCTGCATTTTAAAATATTTTTATAAAATGCAACATTTGTGTCCCAATGGCACATTTTGACTTGTGGTTCTACACATATAACATGAGATAATTATCAGACTGTGTTTTAATAAAAGAGGCTCTTGGTTTCATATATAATACATGAAAAAACAATCTCCCATAAAACTGCATAATGAAACAGCTTCAGCATTTTATGATTTCATAGCTTTTATTATGTGAAGATAAAAAAGAGAATTATCAAAAGTAGCAAGGATTAATGCTATTGCTTGAAATGAAAGTTGATTTGTTTGTGTACTAGTGTGTATTCAACCCACACTTTCTATTGGGTTTTTGTGGTGTTATGGCATTAGTTTACATAGCCTTTGTCAATGGTGCCTACAAATGTGGACATGTAAATAGCGCTGGCTCTGAATACCCCGTATGGTTGGGTGATTTGAAAAACAAAGCAGTCAAGCCATTCTTCAGCACTCTGTTTTTCAAAAAGAGCAAGTGTTGTGGGTGTTGTCACCCATAAATAAATGTCCAGACAGCAGGAGCCAAAAACATAATCATTTGCTTTCCATATAAAATTTGGTGCTTTGTAGTAGTTGTTTATTTTTTTTAGTGGTAATTTATTGTTTTATAGTGGTTAAGTGAAGTCTTGTTCTTAATGTTTGATGTCATGGTAAGGGTGCTGAACCACACATCCTGTCAGCCCCAGCAGGGCACATGTCGGAATCACTCTCAATTGTGTCTCATTTCAACCTGATTGGAACCACTATGTACATTCTAGTTTTTCAGCACCTCACTGTCAAGCTTTCACGGTTGTTTGTGTGCCATCATATGTGCCATTGTTTCACTTATATTCTGTATGTTTTTGCTTAGTATTCTCAGTTCAATTTTGTATTCTTGTTTTTCACTGTTTTTGGTTATCTGTCTAAACTTTACTTAATAAAAATGTGCACTTACATCTGTCTCCTCTACAATTCCCTTACATTTGTATTTTGAGGTACTGAATATAAGGTAAGCCAGTATTAGTGGATTGCTTAAAAAGTTCCTTCAAAAGAATCAAATATTGTTTATTTTAGCCTTCACCCTCTTACAATTTTACTGATGAATAATATTGGGGTAAACAAATAGGGTGTTTGAGTTGAATTATTCATTTACTTTATACCACTTTTTCTTTGACAGTTCAGTTAATGCAACATCTGTTTATTATATCTTAATATTATTATTATTCCAAGTATATTAATATCATGAATAATGGCAGACTCAGAGCAGATAAAATCAACTCCGAATATAGTGTACATATCACAATTTCCCCTTTAAGCAGTGCGCTGTGGAGCATGTGAGCGCGCGTGCACGAGCAGGTGTGCGAGCACCTGCTTTTCCCTTGTTGACAATCGTGACATTTCGACACGTGCATTTGTTTATGTTTCTGTTATGTCTTTGTTAGGAGCAAAGTCTGGCCCATCTGGTCTGATCCCACAGACCTACTGTAGCACCTAAAATGCGCACATGGGCAGCAGAACTGGACCATGGATCAATGGAAGAACGTGACCTAGTCTGATGAATCAAGTTTTCTTTTACATCATGTGGATGGCCGGGTGTGTGTTTATCACTTACTTTAGGACAAGATGGCACCAGGATGCACTATTGGAAGATGGCAAACCAGCTGAGGCAGTGTGACCCTCTTGGAAATGTTCTGCTGGGAAACCTTGTGTCCTGGTATTCATGTGGATGCTACTTTGACACATATCTACCTAAACATTGTAGGTAGTTACAATATTTAGAGGGGCTTCCAGAGAGCGTCATCTAATATTGGAGTTTTCAAAACACCTGCACTAATATCATTTGGCTTATTATGAAAAAAATACAGCTTTTTTGCCATATTTTATAGTACACTTCCACTGTTCCTATGCGTTCCTATGCAAAATGTGTAAAAATTTCATATCCCCACTATGTCTTCATAATTTGATTACCTGTGCATTAGAGCAAGGATATTACTTACTTAATTGTATCGTGGAGCACACCTCTCTGGAAGTGCATATGTTTCTCCAATCATTCATATATAGGAATTAATAAAACCATTCAACTGACCCAGTTAAGTTCTGAGGCTGACATTTTTGGACTCAATATTGGGTAGAAGTGTTTATGCCTGTCAAACAAGGATGTCAGCTTTGCATGTGAATGAGTGCATGGTGCTGTCACTTGTGCTGTTGCTTATGGTTTTGACAGTGGAGTGACAGAATGTTTGACAGATGAAGACATCCACCATGAATAAGGGCTTGGAAGAAAAGTGTTTTTTAAACTTAAACTATATCATATTGGAATAGGTGTGGTGTAGTATGTTTTAGGTTAGTGGAGACAAAATGTTACTTGTGTTGCAAGATGTGGTCAATGTGTCAGAAATATCTTTCTCTTGTCCATTCTCTTTTTCTCTCTTTGGTTAAATGATAATCCATGCCTGAATATCTGATAGACTGCAGTATGATTCATTTAGACAGCGACTGACTACAAATCCAATCTGCTTCAACACAGGAGAAGTGGCTTATTATCTCCCCTATATGAGATGCCTGCGGCCTCTAGGAGCGTCTGCATCAGCTGGCTTCACTGCAAGGCTTGCTGTGTAAGTAATCAATAAGCATTTGTGTCTAGTCCTTTAGGCTATTCCGTTATGACAGTGCTGAAAATTAAGCTGGCAGATATTAATAATAATGGAAAAAATGACAATGCTGAGGGACAGATGGTGATTCGGTTTTGGAAGGGAAAGTGTGTGTGTGTGTGTGTGTGTGTATGTTAACTATACATTCCTATTTATTCCTAATTCCTATACATCCATTACGGAATAAAACAAAAATTATTATTTAATTTGTTACATTGTTGTTTCAATATTGTTAATTAGTTTCATTGTTGTTGAAGCAGGGTCAGAATCAACAATCAGTAAAAAATAAATAAATAAAAATACTACAACTGCAGCTCTTGCATAAACAGGTCCTGTTTTTTTTTTTTACCAGTGATGGCAGGTCTCTCTCTTTAGAGGTAATAAAAATCTCACAGTTTCGCCTACATTTTCTTGGCTGAACGATGCATCCATACAAATCTTTTGATTCTGATTTCTGTAACATTTGTCTGTATTGCACTTGATGACCAAATGTTGACCCTCTTTGATTTAGTAATGCTTTCCTATTTGGCAGCAGTTGCAGGGACATTAAAATGAAGTGTCTAATAACAAATGCCTATGATTGCCTACACTGGTTTAATAAGGGTTAGGATATACCTTAAGTCTAATTTTCACACAGATACTAATTAAACAAAACACCTAATTATTTATTTGTCGCACTTATTATAATAGAGAGATAAAATACATTTAAATTTGTCAAATAATTCTAAAATGACGTGGATTTGTTTAAATGTGTCTAATTATTTTATCACTCTCATGACAATTTCTACTTTATACTGACCTTCTGAGAAAAACAGGTGCATGAGAAAAATGCAGTGAGTTGAAAATATAAGTTCACAAAGTTATCGTGCTGTGAACTGCTGACTGTAGTGTCGCTGCGTGATGAAATATTATACATAATAGTGGTAACACTAATACATGAATGTAAGAAGAAGAGAAAAAACATATAGCTCATTTCTGGCTTGTGGGGAAGTCAGCACTTTTTTTTCAGAACTTTTTAGTACTTTATTCTCCAGCAAAGTCTGTGTCACACTGGTGAGTATGAACCTCTCCCATAAGTCATAGACTCTAGTTCCCATCGCTATATTAATATCCAGACTTGCAACACTGGGCAATGTGGCACAGAGCATTATGGGAGATTATAAGGGATGTACCTGTAAGAACATTACACTAACAAAAGTGTACAACCAACCAGAACCAGCAAAATACAATTTGAGTTCAGAATCATGTTTATTAAAATTCTCGAGTCCATGAGTTTGAGCTCAGCTAATGAGTAATTTTAAAGTTATTGTGCATATGACACTGTAAGTACAATGGTATTTATACAATTTATTTGTGCTTGAAACCATTTTGAAGGGAAAAATATTATAATATTCTTATATGTAATGAATTTTTGAAAAGTAGCTTCATTCATTTGGTTATGCTGGTAAGGGTTGTGGAAGTTCCAGAACCTATCCCAGAACCTATCCCAGGATCATTAGATACAAGGAAGGGAAATAGATGGAACCAGGCAAATGCAGGCACAACACATGCTCACATGCACATGTACAGCAGCCAGTCCACCTACTTGTCAGGATTGAACTTGTAGGATATTTTGCTTCTCCAACCTACATTGACCTGTCTAGCTCACAAACTTAAACTATAATATTAATTAAAAGATCTATCTGACCATTAAAAAGAATAAACAGCCGAACTCACGAAGACTTCAGATGAGGTAGGTTTATTAGCAGGCAAGCAAGACAGCAAACAAACCAGCTGGTACCAGAGACATGAAGCTTGCACTGAGGCTTCACTGGCTTACAATTTCTTTATATGCATTTCATGCATGTTCCTCTTATCCAACTTTAATCAATCACACACGTTCCCTTTCAAAGGGAACTCAAGGTTGCATGAGCATTACACACTGTGGGAAGCACCCTTGCGCATGACTGGTATCTGACCGGTATTCCTGCATTGACTTTGCCCCTGGAATAGCCAAGGCCTTCTTATATCCTAGGCCGGATTATATTCCTAAAGTGCCTACATCTGCTTCCCAACCAGTAATATTTCAGGCTTTCTGCCCTCCTCCATTCCTCACACCAGAACAAGAGAAATTGCACCTAATGTGTCCAGTAAGGGCTTTCTGTACTTGCGTCCACCGCTCCAGCCAGTGGCGTAAGTCGGAGCAGCTGCTGGCATGCTTTGGTGATGACAGTAGTTGTGATGCGGTGTTGAAGCAGTGCATCTCAATTGGATAGTGGAAGCAATCTCTATCGCTTATGAGGCAAGCGGTCTCTCTACATTTCTGAGCATAAGGGCTCATTCCACTATGGGGTTTGCCTCCTCAAAGGCTTTGTCCAAAGAGGTACCCTTACAGGATGTATGTGCTGTGGGATGGAGGTCTATGCCACACAAATTCATTCGATATTACAACCTGGATATGAACAGGCCATGCCCTCAGTATGACAGAGTGGGTATTCTAATTCCCATAGCATAAAGCTCATGCAACGTTGAGTTCCCTTTGAAAGGGAACGTCAGCCTGTTCCCTGAAAAGGGAATGGGATGTTGCATAACTTTGTCATACTGGGGCATGCCTGTGAATTGTGTTTTCACTTCAGATAATAGAGGCTGATGGCATGGTTCACATGTGTTGGTATACACACACAAAGTACTGTGCAAAAGTTTTAGGCACAAGCAAAAAATTGCTGTAGAGAAATTAGTGAAATTAAATGTTTCTACTTAAAACCAATAATGTAAAGAGCAGTAAACAGTAGTAAATGAAACAAGGTCAATATTTGGTGTGGAAAAAAAAAAAAAAATTAGTAGTCTCCGGTACAATTTGTGAAGTTTTATGAGGATATTAGCTGGTAAGTTTTATTGATCATCTTGCAGAACCAGCCACAATTCTTCTACAGACTTTGACTATCACACTTTCTCCTTATTTTTCAGCAAAACCTAGCAGGCTTCATTGTGCTTTTTGTCTTAAAAGTGGTATCTTACATAATATGCTGCTTTCTGTTTCTGAATCTGTTTTTGTATGACTCAATAATGTAGAAGTAATAAAATACAAAAAAATCTATAACAGAGTTTTTGTATATATATTTTAGTGCTGTCAATCAACTAAAAAATTTAATCGAGTTAATCACAGTCATGGGCTGTGATTTACCATGATTAATCGTAAATTTTAAATACTAGGATTTACTTGTAAACGTGCAGTGTTGAAATAAATAAATGCATGAGAAACTGGTTTAAGGAAACAGATTCTTCAGTTTTATTATCGCAACCATTAACATTAACATGTTTAACAAGTGGGAGTTTGCATGTTCTCCCCGTGCTGCGGGGGTTTCCACTGGGTACTCCGGTTTCCTCACCCAGTCCAAAGACATGCATGGTAGGCTGATTGGCATGTCTAAATTGTCCGTAGTGTATGAATGGGTGTGTGAGTGTGTATGTGATTGTGCCCTGCAATGAACTGGCACCCTGTCCAGGATGTACCCCGCCTTGTGCCCGATGCTGCCTGGGATAGGCTTCAGGTTCCCCGTGACCCTGAAAAAGAGCAAGCGGTAGAAGATGGATGGATGGATGGATGTTTAACAAGTGTTCAGTAACGATCTCTTAAATTGTTGAGGCATCCATTTGAACTGCAGACATATTTAACAGAAACCAACAACTGTTACAAAGTAATGTCTGCTACACAAATAGCTTACCTGTAAATTTTTTGCATATTAACATAACTCAAATGAATGCAACAATAAGTAGGCCTATTTTAGAAATGGAATGCCATAATGTCTGTGAAGAGACAGAGTGAACAGTCTCTACTTTAAAGATAATTACTTCAAACAGTGTGCATCTGTGCAACATGCCTCCTGTCAACCAATCATACAGTCTACTCTTCTTTCAACCAGTTGCTCAGGCATACTAGCTTGTTCACATTTTCAGATGATAGAGCTGAGCTCTTCTTCTGCAGAATGTGGCCTGCCAAAGAGAACAGTCTCTCACATGGCACTGTTGAGGCAGGTGTAGCCAAGTACCTTTTTGCAATATGGGCCAGCTTACCATATGTAACTGCTTGTGATGACCACCACTGTAGTGGACATGTTTCTATTCTGACACAGGGCTCTGCCTTGTACATCTCTAGAGATTTTTCTGTGGATGGTACCTCTTCATCTGTCTCTGACTCTGATCCCATGATTAGGAGGGCCATCTTCTTCTTTGGTGGCTCTGGCTCCACGTTTTCTCGAGAGGTCTCGATTCAGGTTCTTGATTATGTGTGCTGTTACACCGAGGTAGTTATGGTTACTTACTGATGTCCAGTCGTCTCCAGTAAGTGCAATAAAAGTACCTTCTGCCAACTGCCTCACTTTCGTAGCTTTTTCAGCATTGTACAGTTCATGTACGGAGTATTCTGCACTCCACCAAAGTCATTTGACGAGCATGGCTTGTTGATCCTGTCTCAGCACTAGCATCTTTGCTAACATTATTAAAAATGTGTTTCACCCGAAGACGGTACTTCGAGCTTGTCATGCTTCGGTGGAAGGACAGTTCATCACTGCAATAAGTGCACACAACTTTGGTTTTATCAAAACTTCCATCTGGAAGCTTTTTATAACGAAACTTGCCATTCAGCAGAGCGGACACCGTCTCCTCTGTCATCTTATTATTCGCATTTGCTGTGCCCTAATCACACAAAGCTAGGTAACCATCCATGCTGTGATAACGGGAAGAAATTGGGGTCAAACTTGAATGTCAAAGGATTAATTTGCGTAAAAAAAATAATAACGTTAAAATTTTTAGATTAATCGCATGCATTTTGTGTAAATCTCATACAAAATAGTTTTAGATCTTCAAATGAAACACAACATGAAACAAAGGCAAACTGAATAAATTTTTATTTCATTTTTATTGTATTTATTTTTTTTTTTATTGAAGCGAAAAAGTTATCCACCATCTATCACCAATATGAAAAACTAATTGCCCCTTAAACTTAAAACCTGGTTGTGCCACCTTTAGCAGCAATAACTGTAACCAAATGCTTGTGATAACTGGAGATGAGTCTTTCACTTACTTCTAGCACTAGTACTTACTCCTGTGCTTTGGATAATTTCTTGCTGCAAAATCCAATTGCCCTTGAGTTTAAACGTACGGACTGAAGACCGGACATTCACCGTTAGGATTTTCTGGTAGAGAACAGCATTATACAGTTTTAGCTAAAACATTATTGGATGTAGTTTCTCCAACTGAACAATTCAGTGTTCCCTTTCAAAGGGAACTTCGATGTTGCATTTAGCATAACAGTATGGGAGCGCCTTGCGCGCGTGACCGGTATCTGAAGCTTGTGTAAAATCATGCCTCTACTTATAGGCCTGCCATGATCAGGTGATGTGGCAATTAAGCACGTCGCATGATATATATATGGCACCTGTGAACCACACCGCCAGCCTTATTATCTTCAGCCAGACTGCATGTCTGTTGCTTGTGTGACAAAAGAAAAAGAAACGCTTCATTTCTACTCTATATTTCTCAATATCTCTCAACTTTTCTATCCCTTTTTTAGAAAAAGAAAAGAAAAGAGAGTGAAAGAATGAGCGAGAGGGATTTCAGGAAGTGTGTTACGCCTTGCTCCCGTTTCATCACAGGAGGAGACGGGCACACTTTCTGCGTGAAGTGTTTGGGTGTAGAGCATGCTACAGCAGTCCTCGAAGGGGTCTGACTGTCAGCATTATGAACGTTTCACGATTAGGCAACTATGCTCTCGGCTCGCTCTCTTCTCGTCCGAAGGGAGTTGGGTTTCAGAGCCTTGCGGATCTGGGCCGGCCGCTGCCAAGGCAGCCTGCCGGCTCAGGTCCTGGGGTTCTTGTATGGATTTGGAAGAGGAGCCAGAGACGAGCGCTGCTCTATCTCTTGCTCTGTCTTCCCAGTCCGGCTCTCTGACTAACTTTAGAGCTCGCGTCGCGACTCCTCCTTCCCCTATGGAAAGCCAAAACATCCTTGCTGACTCCGAGGAGTCGGTAGAGGGTGCCACTGCACCAAAAACCAACAGCGGCTCTCAAGCATATAAAGAGCTGCTTGAGGTGATCACTAGGGCGGTTCAAAAGTTGAATATAGACTGGCCTGGGGAGGGGCCAGTCATAGCAGGCTGGATGAGCACTTCCTCTCCAGTGAAAATAAATATAAAGCTCCCTCACACCGCAGAAAACTCCCCTTTTTTCCAGAAGTGCATGAAGAGATATCACTCTTCTGGAGAAAACCATATACTAGCTGTGTTTATAACCCTGCAACTTCTGATTACTCAGCCGTCATGGGGAGTAAGCAGCACGGCTATGTAGCAATGCCAAAGGTGGAGGAGGCACTTGTGAGCCACCTCTCTCCAACAACGGCATGCAATTTAGGGAGGCCAACTGTACCTTTGAAGCCATGTAAAGCCACTTCGGCGTTGGTGGGCAAAGCCTATGTGGCAGCGGGTCTTGCTTGTGGGTCCCTGCATACAATGGCAGTGTTGCAGGCCTACCAAGCAGACCTGCTGAGTGAGCTAGATACTGGTGAGGGAATTGGGCCCGAGGCAGTGGCAGAGCTGCGCCGCGCCACAGATTTATCTCTCCGGGCGACCAAACAAACAGCCCGCCATATCGGCCGTTCAATGGGTAGCCTGGTTGTGATGGAGCGGCACCTATGGCTCAACCTCTCAGGGATGGGGGACAACGCTAATGTCTCCTTGCTGAACGCCCCTGTTAAACCTTCTGGCCTGTTTGGCGGCGCGGTCAATGCCATCACCGACAGGTTTCGCGAGGCAAAACTGCAAACGGTGGCTTTCAGCCAGTTCCTTCCCTGTCGTTTCGAGTTCGCACAGGTCTCCATGAGTGGAGCCCAGGCCAGCGCTGGTGCGAGGGGAGGGAGACGCAGAAGACGAGTGTGGCGGCCCACCTCCCCCCGCAGAAAGCCAGGGGGACCGGGCGGCCACAGCCACAGCCTGCTAAGAGGCCTGATCTAAGAATGATCATAAAAGCAAAGCATGCAAGGAAGTAACGGTCCTGATGGGCCACGGAGGGACGTATCAGGGGACATGAGTCTGCTAGGGCAACTAGCCCCCAGTGCTACTGTAGGGCCTGCCCTGACCAAGGCCATACCACGTTTTCAGTCTTCTCTGGTCAGCGAGCTGTCACAGTGCAATGGAAATCTGATGCTTTCCCTCCAACGAAATGTGGAAAAGCTAACATCACTGAAATACCATTTGGCAGCATGGAAACTACTGCCAAATGTGTCCCCATGGGTTCTGTCTACCATAGAAAAGGGTTACTGGGTCCAGTTCAGTGCTCGACCCCCCCGGTTCAGAGGTGTGCTCACCACAGCTGTCAGCACAGAGCAGAGCCCAATGTTAGCACAGGAAATAAGTTTCCTTTTGGACAAAGGGGCCATAGAACCTGCACCCCGTTCCCTAAGGGAGGGAGGTTTTTACAGCCATTATTTCCTGGTCCGCAAAAAAGATGGGGGTATGCGGCCAATTTTAGATCTGTGTCACCTGAACCATACTCTTCGGACATACAGGTTCAAGATGCTGACGCTCAAACTTATCGTGCCACAGATTCAGTCCGAGGACTGGTTTGTGATGATAGATCTGAAAGATGTATATTTCCACATAGGAATATCGCCCAGTCACAGGAAGTTAATGAGGTTTGCATTTGGAGAAAACACATACATACCAATTTAGGGTTCTTCCCTTTGGGCTAGCTTCATCCCCTCGCACCTTCACAAAGTGCATGGATGCTGCTCTGGCTCCCTTGCGACTCCAGGGCATCCGTGTACTAAACTACCTGGACGACTGGTTAATTCTAACACGATCCAGAGGTTATATGGGATTCTACTACGATCATGGCGTTTCTATCCCCAACACGCATACAATCGATCCTATCAACTTTGAGCAAGATAAAGCTAGGTCTAGGCATCTCCTCCAACCTTTACGAGAGGCTGTTGGGCCTTATGGCAGCAGCAGCCAACATCATACCGTTGGGCCTATTGCACATGAGACCGTTTCAGTGGTGGCTAAAAAGTTGGGGGTTTCATCCGAGGATGAAACCTCTGAGAGTAATCAGTGTCACGCAGCGATGCCTACGTGCTCTGAGTAATTGGAGGCGCCCGCAGTTCCTAGCCTTGGTCAGTTCCTAGCCTTGGTCAGTTCCTAGCCTTGGTCACACTCTAGGGGCGTCCCTTACCACAAGACGGTAATGACAGACGCATCCCTCATGGGCTGGGGTGCAGTCTTAAATGGCTGTCCAGCTCACGGTCTTTGGAGCAGCCCTCATCTGGAGTGGCATATAAATCGCCTAGAGATGCGGGCCGTATTCCTAGCACTGAAGTTCTTTCTTCCTCAGTTGAGAGGTCACAATGTGCTAGTTGTGTCAGACAACACAGCAGTGGTCTGACATATCAACCACCAGGGAGGGTTATGTTCATGCCCCCTGTTCAGGCAGGTGCAACTAATCCTTCTCTGGGCAGAGGGAAAGTTCTTGTCAGTGAGTGCAATGTACATTCCAGGCAGCCGGAATGTAGGGGCAGACATCCTGTCGAGGCAAGGGCTAAGGCCCGGGGGTTGGAGGCTGCATCCACATGTAGTGGAGTCCATATGGTGGACGTTCAGACAAGCGGAAGTGGATGTGTTCACCTCCATGTTCACCACTGTCGTTCGCCCTCACTCCTGCACCATTGGGGCCGAACGCCATGGTGCACACGTGGCCGAGGTCATATCTATATGCCCCCCCCCGATCGCTCTGCTCCCACAAGTTCTAGCGAGAGTTCGCCAAGTCTGTCTACGTCTGCTGCTAGTAGCACCTTATTGGCCAGCTCGAATATGGTTCTCGGAGATAATGTCCCTGCTTGACGGCACTCCTTGGGAGATTCCCATCCGCTGGGACCTACTGTCTCAAGGCCAGAATTATGGAAACTGTGGGTCTGGCCCCTGAGGGGCACCAGCTCATAGATTCTGGTCTCACAACTGAGGTTGTAAAAACCATGTTAAACGCTAGAGCACCATCCACAAGGAAATTGTATGCGCTCAAGTGGCGGCTTTTTGTCTTGTCGTGTGAGAAACGTCAGCTAGACACAGTGAACTGCACAATAGCTACAGTCCTGGAGTTCTTACAAGAGCGTTTTTCAGCAGGGTTGGCTCCTTCTACAATCAGGGTTTACGTGGCCACCATTTCGGCCAGCCACACCCCTGTTGATGGAGCCTCTGTGGGGCAACATCCTCTAACTTTGAGGTTCATGCATGGTGTCAGACGGCTGAGGACCAACTGCAGGCCGCGGATACCTTCCTGGGACCTTTCTGTGGTCTTGGAAGGTCTGTCAGGGGCCCCATTTGAGCCCTTAGAGTCAGCCTCTGAGAAGCTTCTGACTCTAAAGGTAGCTCTTCTACTGGCCCTGACATTTCTCAAGTGAGTGGGAGATCTACAAGCTCTCTCGGTTGCCCCCTCCTGCCTTGACTTTTCCCCCGGACTAGCCAAGGCCTTCCTGTACCCTAGGCCGGATTATATTCCTAAAGTGCCTGCATCAACTGCCCACCCTGTGGTGTTGCAGGCCTTCTGCCCTCCTCCGTTCCTCACACCAGAACAAGAGAGGATGCACCTGCTGTGTCCAGTAAGGGCTCTCTGTACTTACGTCCACCGCTCCGGCCAGTGGCGTAAGTCGGAGCAACTGCTGGTCTGCTTTGGTGGCAACAGTAAAGGTGATGCTGTGTGAAAGCAGCGCATCACTAATTGGATAGTGGAAGCAATCTCTATGGCTTACGAGGCGCGTGGTCTCGCGACGCCTCTAGGCATAAGAACTCATTCCACTAGGGGGGTCTCCTCCTCGAAGGCTTTGTCCAAAGGGGTATCCTTGCAGGATATGTTTGCGGCTGCAGGGTGGTCTACGCCACACACATTAATTTGTTATTACAGCCTGGATATTCATTCCACCCCGGGCTTGAGTGTCTTGCAGTGACCCTCGAGCTTGGGTATTTTTGAACAGGCCGTACCCTCGGTATGACGGAGTGGGTATTCCTGTTCCCATACTGTTATGTTAAATGCAACGTCGAAGTTCCCTTTGAAAGGGAACGTCGGGGTTACGCAAGTAACCCTGTTCCCTGAGAAGGGAACGAGACGTTGCATAGCATTGTCATACCAGGGCAGGCCTGTGAATTGTGTCTTCGCTTCAGATAATAAAGGCTGGTGGCGTGGTTCACAGGTGCCATATAAATATATATATATATATATATATATATATATATATATATATATATATATATATATATATATATATATATATATATATATATATACACAGTATCTCACAAAAGTGAGTACACCCCTCACATTTTTGTAAATACTTGATTATATCTTTTCATGTGACAACACTGAAGAAATGACACTTTGCTACAATGTAAAGTAGTGAGTGTACAGTTTGTATAACAATGTAAATTTGCTGTCCCCTCAAAATAACTCAACACACAGCCATGATGTCTAAACCACTGGCAACAAAAGTGAGTACACCCCTAAGTGAATATGTCCAAATTGGGCCCAAAGTGTCAATATTTTGTGTGGCCACCATTATTTTCCAGCACTGCCTTAACCCTCTTCGGCATGGAGTTCACCAGAGCTTCACAGGTTGCCACAGGAGTCCTCTTCCACTCCTCCATGATGACATCACGGAGCTGGTGGATGTTAGAGACCTTGTGCTCCTCCACCTTCCATTTGAGGATGCCCCACAGATGCTCAATAGGGTTTAGGTCTGGATACATGCTTGGCCATTCCATCACCTTCACCCTCAGCTTCTTTAGCAAGGCAGTGGTCGTCCTGGAGGTGTGTTTGGGTTCGTTATCATGCTGGAATACATGCTGGGATCATGCTCTGCTTCAGTATGTCACTGTGCATGTTGGCATTCATGGTTCCCTCATTGAACTGTAGCTCCCCAGTGCTGGCAGCACTCATGCAGCCCCAGACAGACCATGAAACTCCCACCACCATGCTTGACTGTAGGCAAGACACACTTTTGTCTTTGTACTCCTCACCTGGTTGCCACCGCACACACTTCACACCATCTGAACCAAATAAGTTTATCTTTGGCTCATCACACCACAGGACATGGTTCCAGTAATCCATGTCCTTAGTCTGCTTGTCTTCAGCAAACTGTTTGCGGGCTTTCTTGTGCATCATCTTTAGAAGAGGTTTTCTACTGGGACGACAGCCATTCAGACCAATTTGATGCAGTGTGCGGCATATGGCCTGAGCACTGACAGACTGACCCCTCACCCCTTCAACCTCTGCAACAATGCAGGCAGCACTCAAACGTATATTTCCCAAAGACAACCTCTGGATAGGATGCTGAGCACGTGCACTCAACTTCTTTGGTTGACCGTGGAGAGGCCTATTTTGAGTGGAAGCTGTCCTGTTAAACCACTGTATGGTCTTGGCCACTGTGCTGCAGCTCAGTGTCAGGGTCTTGGCAATCTTCTTTTAGCCTAGCCATCTTTATGTAGAGCAACAATAATTTTTTTCAGATCCTCAGAGAGTTCTTTGCCATGAGGTGCCATGTTGAACTTCCAGTGACCAGTATGAGGGAGTGTGAGAGCAATGACACCAAATTTTACACACCTGCTGCCCATTCACACCTGAGACCTTGTAACACTAACAAGTCACATGACACCAGGGAGGGAAAATGGCTAATTGGTCCCAATTTGGACATTTTCACTTAGGGGTATACTCACTTTTGTTGCCAGTGGTTTAGACATTAATGGCTGTGTGTTAAGTTATTTTGAGGGGACAGCAAATTTACACTGTTATACAAGCTGTACACTCACTACTTTACACTGTAGCAAAGTGCGATTTCTTCAGTGTTGTCACATGAAAAGCTATAATCAAATATTTACAAAAATGTGAGGGGTGTACTCACTTTTGTGAGATACTGTATATATATCATGTGACGCGCTTAATTGTCACGTCACCTGATCATGGCAGGCCTATAAGTAGAGGCGTGATTTTACACAAGCTTCAGATACCGGTCACACGCGCAAGGCGATCCCATACTGTTATGCTAACTGCAACGTCTGGTTCCCCTCTCAGGGAACAGGGTTACATGCATAACCCTGACGTTTTGTAGACAAGCAAGAACATCCTCAAACTGATCTTAGGTACTGGTATTCAGTGCAGAGATCTGAGGGCTTGCATATCTTTCTTACCTTTTGTAGAAGAAGATGGAGAGAACCCATACTATGCAGGAGCCAGAAACACCCACCCACGTGTAGAGGGTATTGTTTTCAATGTGAGAGACTTTTATTTTGACCACTGTTCTGCCCTGGAGTCAGGCTGACACATGTGCAAATGAGAGAAACATTCTGGTGTGAGAGAGCAGGGAGAGCGGGGAATGGGCAAGAGATGTTGCTGCATTGTGACCATGATGGCCAGTTAGAAAAAATGACATTTTCTTTTTTTCTAGACGACTACCGAAGGCTGAATCTAGTTTGAGTTCGGCAGCACTGTGTTTTCGTGAGCTTTCTGAAATGACATTTTCTTTTTTTCTAGACGACTACCGAAGGCTGAATCTAGTTTGAGTTCGGCAGCACTGTGTTTTTGTGAGCTTTCTGTGACTTGTGTTTTGCTGGTGTGAGGAGCGAGAGTTTTGTGAACTTTGTCATGCGCATTGGAGATGATAGGAGGTGTTAAGAGACTGACTGTGAGTGCTAAAGGGGCTGCTAAAGTCATGAGTTTCATTTAAAACACATCACTTTTATGAGCCGGTAATCCTGCTTTATGCATCATTGGGTTTTTAACTGTTGACTACAGGAGTGTGAACATTTAAGTGACTGGTTAAATTAACTGTTAAGTGTACATTCAAGTGAACATTTATCTGAATCTTTACTTGAGCATTGAATCCTAACAATGAATTAAGTTTATATTGAGAACTGTTTGAAAGGGTTGTATATTGTATTCTTATACATTCCATTTAAGAAAAGGTTTTGTTGTGTGTAATTCTAATAATTACTTACTAATAACAAGGCTACCGTTTAGATTTTGATTTTGACATTGATGTGAGAAGAGTGACACTTTTCCATTTGTTTTATTACTTTTATTTTAATAAATTTTCATTTGTAAATTTAGTGACTCAAATTTATTGAACTGTATCCTTCCAACCTTTCATCTTAGAGACAAATAAATTCTGGAAGAGAAATGAATAAATAAAATAAATGTCATCTAATGCTTAAGTTTATAGATGTTATATGTTGTTTTGAATGCTACCAGGGAGTAGGGGGATCTCACCTACCTTACTAGTTGGGGAGGGTAGGATATGCAAGGCACATTTCCTACAGTGCCTCACACACACATTTCACTCTTCAGTATGCCACCGTTTCAGAGTTTATACCTGAATCATACCTCTCCCATTCTGTTTAGCGTTAGACAGAGTAAGGTACCTTGCCACACTACTGCATGAAATGTACATTCATGTCAGCTACTGCAGAGTTGTATCAATAACCTGCCAGAGATATCCACTTTGTATCACCATCTGATCCCAAAGAACTTGATCAGGTGACGGAATGCTTAGAGTCAATGTTCTGCTACACGCTAGATAAGGTAGTTCCATTTAAAAGAAAAATAATTAGAGATAAAAAGTTAGCACCCTGGTTTAACAATCACACATGCACCTTAAAACTTGAAAATTAGAATGTAAATGGCATCAAACCAAATTTGTAGTATTTCAAACATCATGGAAGGAGAGCCTCCTGAACTATAGAAAATCTTTTAGTGCTGCTAGATTAGTCTATCTCTCTACCCTAATTGAATATAACAAAAATAATCTAGATTCTAGATTATTATTTAATACTGTATCAAAATTTACTAGGAATAAGTCCACCACAGAAACATGAACTCAATCATTATATAGTATTGATGATTTTATGATTTTTTTCAATGGCAAAATTGAAAATATTAGACAAAAAAATATTAGACAGCACTGATTAGAATGGTAAATTACCAAGTACAGGCCTCTGTTCAGGGTTGTGTCTTCTTGCTTGTGGTGCTTGACCTTAGTGCACCTCATACTATTCTCCTTGTTAGACTAGAAAACATTGTTGGCATTAAGGAAATAGCCCTCTCCTGGCTCAGGTCTTTGACTGATCGCTATCAGTGTGCAGATGTAAAAGGTGACTTCTGTATGGATAGTGAGGTAAAGTTTGGTGTTCCACAAGGTTCTGTTTTATCCACACTGAATTAGCTCCCAGTAAAATGTTGCATTAATTATAATATATTGCTATTGACCTATAAAGCACTAAATGGTTTTGGGCACAATACCTGAACAAACTTTTGGTCTTTGAACTTTTTGTCTTACTTCAATCAAATGGTGCAGACTATTTGTTGGTATGCCAAATAGTGAAGGCTACAACAAGGGGAACAGCTTTCTCTTACAAATCCCCACAGTTATGGAACAGCCTTCCAATTTGTGTTTGGGACTCAGACACAGCACCCCCAATTAACCCACTTTTGTTGATGGTGGAGTGGCTGGCCGCCTTATGTCCCAGGGTGTCCTCATGTCTGTGTTAACTTCTGGCTCTCCCTTTTAGTTATGCTCTCATAGCTAGTCCTGTTTACACTCAATCAAAGTACATTGTCCTTTACCAAGCAATAAGAAATTACGATACAATAAGTATACCTAATATTTTCTCCCTCTCTCTTTCTCTCTCCTGTCAAGCTACACATGCAACTCCTGAAATACCAGTGATCCTGACCCCTTGTGCACTCCAGACCTGCTTGATCCATCATTATGCCCTACTTCTAGTTGGAGTTCTCATCAATTGGAAGTCACATACTGCTGCTGAGGATGGCCCCACATGGTGCAGCCTAAAGATCATTGAGATTACGGACCTCAGTTCATACAAACACTTATGCTATGATGGCTAGAACTACAATTGCTATGACATTTTTAGGACTGCAATTGCCACAAACAGTTTTGCACTCACCTCTCCTTCAGTGAAGAGTTGATAAGTTTAACAAACAGACTTCATGTAAAAACTGTAATGAATTGTCCTGGTTAAACAATGGCACTATTTGACCATATAGTATTAGCACATTTATAGAAGGGATTTATTTATAATTGTACCATCCACATGATGATGAGTTCCCTTTTGGGTTTGGTCTGGTTTCTATCAAGGTTTCTACCTCATATCGTCTCAGGGAATTTTTCCTTGCCACAGTAACCTCTGGCTTGCTTGTTAGTGATAAATTCATACATTTAAAATCTATATCCTGAATTTATATATTTCTGTAAAGTTGCTTTGGAACAATGTCCATTGTTAAAAACACTATACAAATAAAACTGAATTGAATTGAATTGAGGTAAGAGAAAACAGAGTACAGAAACTTAAAGCATCAGGGGTAGGGACTCTGATCATTTCATCACTCATCTTCCAGGGCAGTGTTGTGAGGTTTTCCCCTACAATGTGGGGCTTAACTTTCCCCTGTTACACATGGCATGCTGCAGGGGAAGGAGCGAGACAAACCCACCACCCTCTCTATCTACCCTCTCTCTGTTTCTCCCTCCCCCTCTCTCTTCCCTTCCCTCACTCTCCCTCTTTCTCTTCCCACCTCCTTTCCTGTGAAGAACTACAAGCAAGATCATTGTCTTGCGGCATGATAAATTTCCTCCTGATATATTTGGCAGACAAAATGTTCCTGTAATCTTCTGAATTCATTTTGCTGCATTATGAGTTACATCATCAACAAAGATTGTGTCACCTTTGTAGCAGATAATCTTGGTTTCAGAACTTTTGTGGCAAATCTCTGTATTTCTTTGTGATTTCCCATCTGGTCTTCTGATTCTTACTGCTCATGAGTGATTTGCATCTTGTGGTATGGCTTCTATATTTCTGTGCTTGAAATCTTCTTTGAATGATGGATTATGATACCTTCACCCCGGCCCTGGTAAGATTGTTGGTGAGGTTGTTGTTGATTTTGGGTTTGTCTTCATAGCCCTCACAATGTTTCTGTCATCAACTGCTGTTGTTTTCCTTGGCTGACCTGTTCCATGTCTTCTTGTTAATGCACCAGTGGTTTCTTACTTTTTCAGGACATTCCAAATTGTTGTATTGGCTATGCCCAGTGCTTATGTAATGCCTCTGATAGATTTTCCCTCTTTTCACAGTTTCAAAATTGCTTTCTATTCTCCCATCGACAGCTCTCTGGTCTTTATCTTGGTTTATCATTTAAACAACAAATACAGTCTTCACAGGCAAATCCTAGGGCTCAAACCAAGAGGAGACATTCAGAGCTATTAAATCTTTAAACAATCAGTTTTACAGGGCACACCTGGGTAGCAAGAAACAGCAATCCATTCAATATGTTCCATTATTTTTGATTACTTTGGAAAAATGTGTGGGTTCAAACAAAAGGTGCCATGTTAACACATTTAGATGTAAATATAAGGAAATGAAAGCGGAAATTCTGATCTATTATCTCATATCCATCTTTTGATCTCAAACCCAAATGTCTAGTGTACAGTGAAAAGTATAGTGAAAAATAACAGAATCAAGCAAGAAACAGCAAGGCCAATTCATTTGTTTTTGCTACACGATGAAGACATTTGGCTTTGAGATCAAATGATGATATGAGAGATCAGACTGCAGTCTACGGCAAATATACAGTGCTGTATTATTTGTATTTGCCCCTCGTATTTGCCCCATCCTGATTTCTTATGTTTTTACGAATATCTCATACTAAATTGTTTCAGAAATTAAAACAAAATCTAAGATAAAACAAAGGCAACCTGAGTAAACACTACAGTTTTTAAATGATAATGCTATATATTGAAGCAAAAAAAGTTATCCAATACCAACTGAGCCTGTGTGAAAATGTATTTGCCCCCATAGTTACTAATTCCCAAAATCTATGAAATCGCATTCATAATGGGGTTCAGTTGGACTACCCACAACCACACTTGATTACTGAAAGCCCTGTTCAGGTCAAGCTGTTAAACAGCATGAAGTTGGTTTAAAGGTCTTACCCAGCATGACACTATGCCAAAATTGAAAGAAATTCCAGAAATGATGAGGAAGAAGGTTAGTGAAATACATTAATCTGGGAAGGGTTACAAAGCTATTTCAAAGGCTCTGGGACTCCAAAGAACCACAGTTAGAGCCATTATCTCCAAATGGTTAAACTTGACACAGTAGTCAACCTTCCCAGTGGGCCGACCTTCCAAAATTCCTCCAAGAGCACAGCAACTACTCATCCAGGAAGTCACATAAGAGCCAATGACAACATCAAAGGACCTACAGGCCTCTCTTGCATAAACAAAGGTCACTGTTCATGACACAGAAAGACACTGGGCAAAAATGGCATCCATGGAAGAGTGCAAAGGCTAAAACCCAGAAAAACATTAGGACTTGTCTGAATTTTGCCAAAACACACAATAGGGTCAGCTGGTCTGCTTCTGATTTAAGAGGGCATATTGTACTTTCCCTCTATCCTGAATGAATGCTATTGGCTGTTGATTGTTAGAGTGGGAAAGGGGATTGGTTGCCTGTTTGGTATCAATTGCTATGGCCAGGCTCTTCAAGACCTGTGTAACAAATGTACAACAAATGTAACGGCTATGTGTGATTCTGTTTTTGAAGCTAGTCAGAATGTTCTTGAGGGCTGCTTGAATGGGGAATAGGGCATGTTTTGGAGCCTCACCAAAGCACTGTTGGAGATTTTTTGTGTGTTCTCTTGTGGCCATACCAAGGCCATCTCTTCCATGCTGGATACTACAGTTTCACTCACTGCTGATATTGCTTGCTTGGCTGCACTGTGAAAACATTGCTGTAAATTTTACCTAGATTGCCAGTTTCTATTAAACAACTATACATATTTACAGTAAAGTACTTCAGTATCTTACATACGAAAATAACCCAAAATAACACATAATCCAGTACATTTGCTCATGTAGGATACTACTGAGGAAGTATTTTGCACAGGGACCCAGTAATGGCAATTTGGTGGAGACAGGAGTTGAAGTAGTTGTTATTATTAACCATGATTGATATTACAGTACTTTACTTTACATGCACTCTTTATTGTTGAAGCATTTGATATTTTGTTTTTAAAAAATCACAAAAATACTCTGCTCTCATGGATATCAAACTGTTGCAAACACAACACAGGTTTATAAAAAATAAAAATAAAACTTTGTTAAATATAGGTGTGCAACAATTATTGGCACTCCTATGAAGTCATAGGAGAAAAATAAATTTGAAGTACATTCCCATTGATATTTGACATTTTTTAGTACAGCTGGGTGACTAGGAACAGGAAATTGTTCAACCATGACTTCCTGTTTCACAGGGCTATAAATATGAGGTAACACATAGGCCAAATTCCCTTAGTTATTCATTACAATGCATACAACCAAGGAATATAGCCGTGATGTGCAGCAAAAGCTTGTTAAGCTTCACAAAATAGCAAGTGGCTATAAGAATACAGCAAAAGCATTGAAAATGCCAATTTCCACAATCAGTGCAATAATTAAGAATTTCCAGTCAAATGGAAATGTTATGAATCAATATGGAAGTGGACATGTGTCTATAATGTCTCAACACATTGCGAAGAGGATGGTTCGAGTGGCCAAAAAATCTCCAAGTATCATGGCAGGAGAAATGCAGAAGTTAGTTGCGTCTTAGGGTCAGAAAGTCTCCAAAACTACAATCCAAAGTCACCTACATCACCAAAAGTTGTTTGGAAGGGTTTCAAGAAAAAAGCCTCTACTCTCATCTAAAAACAAACTCAAGCATCTTCAGCTTGCCAGACACTACTGGAATCTCAAATGGAATCGGGTTCTATGGTCAGATCAAACCAAAATAGAGCTTTTTGACAATAAACACCAGCGGTGTTTTTGGTGCACACAGAGATGTAGCCAAGTGGAAAAGTAAATATGGTGGTGGCTCTTTAATGTTTTTGGGTTCTGCCAGAGGACCTGGACATTTTGTTAGGATACATGGCATCATGGATTCTATCAAATATCAACAGATATTAAATGAAACCTGACTGCCTCTGCCAGAAAGCTTAAAATGGGCTGTGGCTGGATCTTCCAGAAGGACAATGATCCAAAACATACATCAAAATCAACACAAAAATGCTTTACTGACCACAAAATCAAGGTCCTGCCATAGCCATCCCAATCCCCTGACTTGAAACCCATAGAAACCTGTGGGGTGAACTGAAGAGGAGAGTCCACCAGTGTGGACCTCGAAATTTGAAGTATCTGGAGAGATTCTGTATGGAGGAATATTCTCTGATTGCTTGCCATGTATTCTCCAACCTCATCAGTCATTATAGGAGAAGACTCAAAGCTGTTATCTTGGCAATGGGATGTATCACAAAGTATTGACTTAAAGGGTGCCAATAATTATTGCACACCTATATTTAGCAAAGTTTTTATTGATAAACCTGTGTTTTGTTTGCGATTGTTTGATATCCATGAGAACAGAGTACAGTGCATCCGGAAAGTATTCACAGCACTTCACTTTTTCCACATTTTGTTATGTTACAGCCTTATTCGAAAATGGATTCAATTCATTATTTTCCTCAAAATTCTACAAACAATACCACATAATGACAACGTGAAAGAATATTGTGTGAAACCTTTGCAAATTTATTAAAAAATAAAAAACAAAAAAACAGCACATGTACATATGTATTCACGGCCTTTGCCATGACACTCAAAATTGAGCTCCAGTGCATCCTGTTTCCACTGATCATCCTTGAGATGTTTCTACAACTTGATTGGAGTCCACCTGTGGTAAATTCAGTTGATTGGAAATGATTTGGAAAGGCAAACACCTGTCTATATAAGGTCTCACAGTTAACTATGCATGTCGGAGCAAAAACCAAGCCATGAAGTCCAAGGAATTTTCTGTAGACCTCAGAGACAGGATTGCATTGAGGCACAGATCTGGGGAAGGGTACAGAAACATTTCTGCAGAATTGAAGGTCTCAATGAGCACAGTGGCCTCCATCATCTGTAAATGGAAGAAGTTTGGAACCACCAGGACTCTTCCTAGAGCTGGCCGCCCGGCCAAACTGAGCGATCGGGGGAGAAGGGCCTTAGTCAGGGAGGTGAACAAAAACCCCATGGTCACTCTGACAGAGCTCCAGCGTGTCTCTATGGAGAGAGGAGAACCTTCCAGAAGAACAACTATCTCTGCAGCACTCCACCAATCAGGCCTGTATGGTAGAGTGGCCAGACGGAAGCCACTCCTCAATAAAAGGCACATGACAGCCCGCCTGGAGTTTACAAAAGGCACCTCAAGGACTCTCAGACCAAGACAAAGATTGAACTCTTTGGCCTGAATGGCAAGCATCATGTCTGGAAGAAACCGGGCACCAGTCATCACCTGGCCAATACCATCCCTACAGTGAGGCATGGTGGTGGAAGCGTCATGCTGTGGGGATGTTTTTCAGTTGCAGAAACTGGGAGACTAGTCAGGATCGAGGGAAAGATGAATGCAGCAGAGACATCCTTGATGAAAACCTGTCCCAGAATGCTCTGGACCTCAGAATGGGGCAAAGGTTCATCTTCCAATAGGACAACGAATCTAAGCACACAGCCAAGATAACAAAGGAGTGGCTACAGGACAACTCTGTGAATGTCCTTAAGTAGCCCAGCCAGAGTGTTCAATCCAGATTGAACACGATTGAACATCTCTGGAGGGATCTGAAAATGGCTGTGCACCGATGCTCCCCATCTAACCTGATGGAGCTTGAGAGGTCCTGCAAAGAAGAATGGGAGAAACTGCCCAAAAATAGGTGTGTCAAGCTTGTAGCATCATACTCAAAGGCTGTAATTGGTACCAAAGGTGCTTCAACAAAGTATTGAGCAAAAGCTGTGAATACTTATGTACATGTGCTTTTTTGTTTTGTATTTTTAATAAATTTGCAAAGATTTCAAACAAACTTCTTTCACGTTGTCATTATGGGGTATTGTTTGTAGAATTTTGAGGAAAATAATTAATTTAATCCATTTTGTAATAAGGCTGTAACATAACAAAATGTGGAAAAAGTGAAGCGCTATGAATACTTTCCGGATGCACTGTATATATCACCTATACAGTCAAATGCTGTATATACCTGGTGATTTAGGGCAAGAATCTGCTTCATCGATTTAACCACAATGGCTGTTTGCCTGTTTGAGGGCAGATGGCACTCTGACAAAGCCTTTACTAAAGGAGAAAACAGGAGGTGAAACAATAGGGAACAATGTGACAAACACTTACTGAAGGACCCATAAACCGGCAAAAAAAATTTCCACATTAGACATATTTACCCAAGCAGAAAGGGCCTGGAAGGGAAGATAGCATCTTGTGCCATTAATCTTCCTTAAACAGTTAAACTGTGACAAAGTAGGTAGCAGAAATTATGATGAATTAAAATATATATTTAGTCAATAATGAGAATTTTCTTTTGTCAACCCCCTATGGTTTTTCTTTTAAAAGGTCTTGTCAGAATGAACATATATGAAAGGTAAACTGCTTATTCAGTACTTACCTATAGATATGGTAAAATAAAGTAAAGATACACAACCACAGACAGAGCACAGAAGTACTCAAGGCTTACCCCTCAAAAATGTTGAATTAAATTAGAAGTGAATTCTAATCAGCTGCATAATTTAGAGGCCTACTGCTATGCTGATTAAAATGGGCAATTGAATGGTCATCACTACTGTCTCTATCATTGAGACAGAGCACCAGAGCGTGCCTTTCTCAGTCTTGTATCTCATGTACATGTCTTTTTTAACATTTCCTGCATAAGGAAAAGGCAGGTTGTTCCTTGCCAACATACAGGCATCATTTATTTTACTCCCTCATTTGAATATGATGAATGCATCAGCCATTTATGTTTTCAAAACAAGCGAATAATTGTGAATCAATCTATTTGGGTACAATGAATCATTTTCCCTGTCTCCTTTTGCCTCAAAACATAATGTTTATGATTTTTTTTACACAACTGGGTTTTTTTTTAGCAAATGGTTTAGACATTTTAAAATATATATATACAGTATTGTGCTCAATATCTATAAAATGTCATTTATCCAATTCAATAATTTCACTTATAATCTCCAAAAAATATATTATTACATTTTTATTTAATACACAAAATATCATATAAAAGAGGAGTGGCAAGCAGTGGTGTTCAGGGCCATACGCACATATATGCCGTATGCTTACATTTTCCTGCCTTTTAAGGATCAATATTAGCTTATTAGCTTACTCGTTATACCCATTTCTTTTGTTGTGTCAGAGGTTCCTGGTCTACTCTTGTGTAAGATTCCCCTTCAACTGTACTGTGTGCTTTTTTTTTTGTAATTGGTGCATTTTTATTTGAATTCCACCCTTCCCTGCCCATGACAATTGCAGTCAACTGCTGTCAACAACTGAAGACACTGTCCTGCTGAAGCAGTCAAGTAAAATTAATAATTCAAAGTGCTTGAAGTGGGTTTGAAGTATCTACTCTCCTCCGTCCCTGCTCAAGAGAGACTGAACTCGTGGATTCACTCTTTTTCTTGCTCCACTTTAATCACAATCAATTTCTTTACTTTTATTTTGTGATGCATCACGATTTATTCATAAATCTACAACAACCTTTAGTACTGGATTTCCAAAAATCAGTAAATGACAGGCGATGGCATGAATCGTTTCAAAAAAGCACCTACATTTTATAGTCCTCCTATTGGAAGGTCCACAAGTTGTAATCTTGTATGGCTGCTATAGAGAATTGGATTGTGATGTCAGCAATGCAAGGCATTGTGGGATTTTAGGACACGGAAGCTATGGTAGAGACTGAGTAGTAGTGGAGGTAGACATTGATGTGTATATTATCCAACTTAAAAACATGTTGGAATGGTGATCTCTTGTTATATCTCTTGCTATATTATCAACTTCCATGCCCATACTCACGAAAACGTATTCCCAACAGAGTGTGATTTTTCAGCTTTGATTAATAATGTGCCCCATGTAAACCATGACATAAATCATGTTAACTAAATATGAACTGCATATCCTGCATTAACAGCATTATTCATATGTTGCATACCACGTGTTACCATAACAAATAATGAAAAAGTACTCATGAGTCTTGATTTGTGTAAAATAATATGCTGAACTAAATGTGTACAGTTCACATTTAGTACAAACATAAATACAACAGTTAAAAGAGTCTAAACTTCAGTGGCAGTGTAAACTTCAAATACTAACAAGTTAGATAAAAAAGCAATAAGTAAAGAAGTTAAAAATAAAAGGAAAAATTAAAACCTATTGCACTGAAAAGTTCAGAGTATCAATGTAGTGCTAATACAACAGGTAAAAGAAGTAAAGTGGCAGTGTAACCTTCAAGTTCTGACAACTGAGTTTAAAAAAGACAATAGATAAATATTCAAGTTATTTTTTTTCCAATTTCATTTTTATTGAACATTTCTGCTGAAAATTTCTGCTGTACATTTCTGCTGAACGTTTCTACTGAACATTTCTGCTGAACATTTCTGCTGAACAAAACATTACTGCTGAACATTTCTGCTGAACTAAACATTACTGCTGAACATTTCTGCTGAACATTTCTGCTGAACATTTCTGCTGAACATTTCTGCTGAACTAAACATTACTGCTGAACATTTCTGCTGAACTAAACATTTCTGCTGAACTAAACATTTCTGCCGAACATTTCTGCTGGACATTTCTGATGAACACATCTACCAAACATGTCTGCTGAACGTCACCTTTTCTCTTCTCTCCTACCCTCCCTTTCCCAAATATTCTATTGAGAAGAAAAAAGAAAACAAATTGAGCAACACACAGCAGTAAACATTCACAGGTTTTTTTTTCTTTTTATACTAACAAAGGAAAACAAAATTAAAAGTACCCATTAAATATTCAAGTTAAACAGTAAACTTCATCTATTAGTAAAGTGAAGGTGTGCCTCAAGAAACTTCTAATTTCTGAATGCTCGAATATGTAAGCGCGCACACCACAAACAAGTTAGGAAACACGTTTGGAAAATTTTTGGAAATGTTACTTGCAATATCTTATTAAGATCACGTGACCACTTTTTGTGTTCGTATGGATTGAATGCATTAATTTCCTATATTTTCTCTAAGTAATGATTCTTTAAGTCCTTTTTCAGCTTCTCTCTGCAAGGAATGTTACACTTGATCTTCACTCTGTCCATCCATGTTTTTTCTCTGGTGATTTGTGTTTGTTGTCGCTGTGTGCTCCTGAGTGTATCCTAACATTTAGAGACACTACCCAGAATGCAATGTGCCATGATGTAGTTGCTCATTCTCTATAGCCGTTTTAACAAAGCGTTTTCTACATTAACAAGTGAGTAACACGTAATTGGTAGTTAACAATTCACACTGAGATACTGTGTTGGAAAAGTTACAAATAAATATAAAAAATCTTTATTGAAATTACTGGCTTATGCTTTTCCTTAATTGGTGTCCATTGTCATTTAATTAAATTAGCACTTTTATTATATTTAAACAGTAAGACTATTTCAGAATTTGTGTTGGGCAATAACAATATTGATGTAATATGTGAAAAGGATATGATGCTATATTGTGATGTACATATGTGTATATGTATGTACGTGTGATATCATAAATACACATACAGTATTTGAGGTAGTCAAAAATATACACACATTATATATATATATATATATATATATATATATATATATATATATATATATATATATATATATATATATATATATATATATATATATATATATATACACACAGTATCTCACAAAAGTGAGTACACTCCTCACATTATTGTAAATATTTGATTATAGCTTTTCATGTGACAACACTGAAGAAATGGCACTTTGCTACAGTGTAATGTAGTGAGTGTACAGCTTGTATAACAGTGTAAATTTGCTTTCCCCTCAAAATAACTCAACACACAGCCATTAATGTCTAAACCGCTGGCAACAAAAGTCAGTACACACCTGAGTGAAAATGTCCAAATTAGGCCCAAAGTGTCAATATTTTTTGTGGCCACCATTATTTTCCAGCACTGCCTTAACGCTCTTGGGCATGGAGTTCACCAGAGCTTCACAGGTTGCCATTGGATTCCTCTTCCACTCCTCCATGATGACCTCACGGAGCTGGTGGATGTTAGAGTCCTTGTGCTCCTCTACCTTCCATTTAAGGATGCCCCACAGATGCTCAATAGGGTTTAGATCTGGAGACATGCTTGACCAGTCCATCAGCTTCACCCTCAGCTTCTTTAGCAAGGCAGTGGTCATCTTGGAGGTGTGTTTGAGGTTGTTATCATGCTGGAATACTGCCCTGCAGCCCAGTCTCCGAAGGAATTTCGAAGTACATGTTGTCATTCATGGTTCCCTCAATGAACTGTAGCTCCCCAGTGCCAGCAGCACTCATGTAGCACCAGACCATGACACTCCCATCACCATGATTGACTGTAGGCAAGACACACTTGTCTTTGTACTCCTCACCTGGTTGCCACCACACACGCTTGACACCATCTGAACCAAATGAGTTTATCTTGGTCTCATCAGACCACAGGACATGGTTTAAGTAATCCATGTCCTTAGTCTGCTTGTCTTCAGCAAACTGTTTGCCGGCTTTCTTGTGCATCATCTTTAGAAGAGTCTTCCTTCTGGGACGACAGCCATGCAGACCAATTTGATGCAGTTTGCGGCGTATGGTCTGAGCATTGACAGGCTTACCCCCTACCCCTTCAACCTCTGCAGCAACTTCTTTGGTCGACCAAGGCGAGGCCTGTTCTGAGTGGAACCTGTCCCGTTAAACCGCTGTATGGTCTTGGCCACCGTGCTGCAGCTCAGTGTCAGGGTCTTGGCAATCTTCTTATAGCCTAGGCCATCTTTATGTAGAGCAACAATTATTTTTTTCAGATCCTCAGAGAGTTCTTTGCATTGAGTTGCCATGTTGAACTTCCAGTGACCAGTATGAGGGAGTGTGAGAATGATGACACCAAATTTAACACACCTGCTCCCCATTCACACCTGAGACCTTGTAACAATAACAATCACATGACACCGGGGAGGGAAAATGGCTCATTGGTCCCAATTTGGACATTTTCACTTAGGGGTATACTCACTTTTGTTGCCAGCAGTTTGACAGTACCCCCCCTCAGCTCCGAACCTATTGTCGTGGCGTGACGGGCCCAGAGTGTGTCTCGTCATGAGAGTCCATCGGCATTCCCGTGTTGGGCCCCCGCCCGGTGCTGGACCTGGAACGCGAAGTCTCGTAGGGCCAGGAACCACCGGGTTACCCTGGCGTTGGTGTCCTTGGCCTTGGCCATCCACTGAAGTGGGGTGTGGTCGGTCACCAGGACGAAGTGCTGACCGGCCAAGTAATACCGTAGTTCTTCGATGGCCCATTTTGATAGCTAGGGCCTCTCTCTCTATGGCTGCATATCTCCTCTCAGCTGGGGATAACTTCCTGCTAATGTAGAGGAACGGGTGCTCTTCCCCGTCGAAGGTTAGTGAAAGGACCGCGCCCAGTCCGGTCTCAGAGGCATCGGTATGCACGGTGAACGGGAGGGCGAAGTCCGGGTTGCGTAGCACGGGGCCGCTTGTGAGGGCTTCTTTTAAGGCCTGGAATGCTTATTCCACCTCCGTAGACCACTTCACCCAGTCCGCCTGGCCCTTCTTCGTGATATCTGAGAGGGGGGAAGCTAGAGAGAAGAAATTAGGTACGAACCTCTGGTAGTACCCTGCCAACCCCAAGAAGGCATGTTCCTGTTTCTTTGATGTGGGTCGAGGGTAGTCCTTTACGGCTTCGATTTTCTTTGCCTGTGGCTTCAGCATTCCCCGGCCAATCTGATATCCCAGGTACTGTGCCTCGGTCAGCCCTAGGTGGCATTTCTTGGGGTTGGCTGTCAGCCCGGCCTCCTGGAGTTCCTTCAGGACCTCCCCCAGGTGAAATAGGTGGTCCGACCAAGTGGAGGAGTGGATGACTATGTCATCCAGGTAGGCGACTGTAAACATACAGTGGGGTCGCAGGACGATGTCCATCAGTTGCTGGAACGTTGTGGGCGCCCCGTGTAGCCCGAAGGGGAGAACCCGGTACTGCCAGTGACTGGTGGCCATGCTGAAGGCCGTCTTCGGTCTCGTGTCCGGCGCTAGCGCGACTTGCCAGTAACCTTTTGTCAGGTCCAGGGTAGATATGAACCGAGCCCTCACCAGTCGCTCCATGAGGTCGTCCACTCGTGGGAGGGGATAGCTATCAAACTCAGAGACCTGGTTCAGCTTTCGGAAGTCATTGCAAAGCCGTATACTCCCATCCGGCTTCGGCACGACGACGATGGGGCTGGACCAGGGGCTGCCGGACTCCTCTATGATGCGGTCCCGCAGCATTCGGCCGACTTCTACATCTATGGCTTTGCGCCGGGCCTCTGGGACACGGTAGGGCCGCTGTCTTACCACTACACCTGGAGGGGTTTTAATCTCGTGGTGGACCAGTTGGGTCATCCCTGGGGAGGCAGAAAACACGTCAGAGAATTGGTACACCAACTCAGTGAGCTCCTGTTTTTGTGTGGGGGTAAAATCCTCCCCCAATTCGACCAAGGTACGCTTGTCGTGATCTGTGTCCAGAGCGACACTATCACTATCACCGACACTATCAGTGCCAGTTCTACACACTTCTTCAGCAAGTTCACATGGTAGAGTTTCTCTTTGACTTGCTTACCAGGCTGCTGCAGGCGGTAGTTGACGGGGCTTCTGCGCTCGAGGACTGTGTACGGGCCTTGCCACCGGGCCAGGAACTTACAGGAGCTACTAGGCACTAGTAGGAGAACACGATCGCCTGGTTGGAACTCCCGGGGCTGTGCAGGACGGTTCTACACCCTCCTTTGTTCTTCCTGAGTGGCCCGCATGTGCTCCTGGACTATCGGGGTTACCCGGTCAATCTTCTCTTGCATTTCCCACACGTAGTCGATGACCGAGCAGAATGGGGATGGTTGCCCCTCCCATGCTTCACGGGCCATGTCCAGCAGTCCCCGAGGATGCCGTCCAAAGAGGAGCTCAAAGGGGGTGAAGCCTGTGGACGCCTGGGGGCACTCCCGGACGGCAAAGAGCGCGTAGGGAAGGAGGGGGTCCCAATTCCTTCCTTCCTCATCTACCACCTGGCGTAAGATCTGTTTGAGCGTCTAGTTGAATCGCTTGACCAGCCCATCAGTTTGTGGGTGGTAAACAGATGTCTTAAGGTGTTTCACCTGTAACAGTCGACATAGATCAGACATTAGTTTAGACCTTGGTCGGTCAGCACATCCTTTGGGATCCCCACACGACTGAACAGGAGTACCAGCTCCCTGGCGATGTTGCAGGAAGTGGCTTTGTTCAGCGGCACTGCCTCAGGGTACCATGTGGCGTAGTCCAGAATGACCAGGATGTACTCGTGGCCCCGGGCAGACTTGGGAAGGGGCCCCATGAGATCCATGCCAAACCACTCGAAGGGGACGCCGATAATGGACAGAGGCATAAGGGGCGCCTGCGGGGGACGCACCTTTGCATCCATGCCGGGCCAAACAAAGCGATCCCTCAGTTTCTCCAAGGTGTTTCGTGCCCCCAAGTGGCCACCGAGGGGATGGGTGTGGACCAGGTGCATTAAAGTTTGGGTCATGGACTTGGGCACCACCAGGAGATCCACCTGCTCCCCGCAGCGGTAGGCCCATTGATAGAGGAGGCCACCCCAGACAAGGAAGTAAGAGGCAGGGAGTCTCAGGTTAGGATCCTAGTCGACTCCCTCTACCACTCGCACCTGGGCCCAACAGTGCTTCAGGCGGTCGTCTTCCTACTGCTCCTGTCCAAAATTCCCCTCCTGGTGATAGACAGAAGACACAGGGTTAGCGTGTGTGTGGGGCTTACCTTCTGTGGCGGCGTCTCCGTCGTCCCGTGCCAAGTAGGCCTGCCGGGCTCGGCTCCTCTTCGTGTGTTGCTGCGTCATGCCGGATTCTAGAGCTGGGCCCATCGGGAATCCTGGCCAGTCCCTTCCAAGGAGCAGGGGCACCGGGAGATCGGGGATCATGCCCACCTGAAGGGGCCAGACCTTAGCTTTACCCCGGATCTGGACCTTGGCTGCAGGAACTTCCCGAGTGTCCCCGTGGATGCAGGTTACGGTGAGAACCCCGCTCTGGTGAAATAATTTGGACAGGATTGTCGGTCGGGCGAGGGTCACCGTGCTCCCAGTGTCCAGCAGGCTCCCCTCGACCCACACCATCAGGGTGGGGGCATTCGGCGGGTTCAGTGAATGGAGGGCGCACCCTGCTAACCACGGCTTCTGGGTCGGCTTGGAGGGTTCCAGCACCGGCTCCGTGGGCATGGGTTCGTCCACAGGGGTCGCATGGACGGGTGAACTCCGGCGGGTCCTCCAGGTGCCGGGATGGTGTTGGCGGTCGGACCGGGGCCCCATGCCCCCGAGGGCATCGCCGCCGCATGCACCCCTACGGCCTGGCGCTCTTTGCGTGGTAACGCCCTCAGGAAGCGGTCCATGGCACATCCGGCTGGAGCCACCTTTTGGTTATACGGACGAGGGCGTTCAGCTGTCCGCGTGGTCGAGCCCACGGCCGATAAGCCCAGCAATGGAATTCTGTCGCGGCCTGGTGGGGGTTTGCCCACACCACGCCAGGACTCCCTTCTTCATCTCCCCATAGTCAGCAGCTTCCTCCGGTGCGAGGGCATAGAAGGCAGTGCACGCCTCTCCCGTGAGCAGTGGGACGAGGGCGCGGGGCCAGTCTTCCTGGTCCCAATCTTCGTGGCGGGCGATACTCTCAAAGGTCTCGAAGTAGGCCTCGAGATTTTCCTCGGGGGAAAGAGGGGGAAGCAGGCGGCGGATCAGGGAGGGGCGTGGAGGCAGCGTGAGTTTCGGTCCTCAGGGCAACCAGCTCCTGGGTTGCGGCTTGGAGGCTTACGGTGAGCTGTTGTGTAACATTCTGTTGCTGGATACTGACCTCCAGCAGGCGTTGTAGCATAGGATCCCTGTCTCTCTCTTTTTTCCCTCTCTCTCTTTTAAGTGGGCGGGTCTGTGCTCATGCCTGCATCCTCCACCAGTGTAGGGAAATAGCCTGTGAGGGGCCTAGCACAGACATGCAGGAGACGTTGAATGCAGTGATCAAGGGATTAACTTTATTTTTTCTTACTCGAGTGATGTCGGAAGTGCGGAGGTGTGCGGGGGTGTGAGTGTGTGAGGGTTAGTGTGAGGCTAGCGTGGCAGCGCTCTCCAGGGCGTGTCGGGATTTCCCTGAAGCGTGTGGGCTTTCTCGTGCCGTTGGTAAACGCCACATGCGAGCTCTCCAAGCTGGGTCCTCCTCTGCACCCGAGAATTCTGGAAAGAGAGAGAGAGAGAGAGAGAGAGAGAGAGAGAGAGAGAGAGAGAGAGAGCGATTAGAAAAAAATGCCAAAGTATGGATATCGGAAAGATTAAGGAGAAGCTACACGCACATGTCATGCGAGCTATTACTCAAAATTAGACGGGCGGAAGAGCGTCCTGTTATACCCTTCCCCCGTCTGCTGAGTGGTGGAATTCTCCCGCCTGACTCCCCAGTCGTCGGCCGGGGTTGTGTCAGCGGCTCCGCCCCATCGTGACGGGCCTTCCGGTTGTCGTCAGGCTCGACGCGAGGCTATCCGCTTCGTGCCTGTGTGGCAGTCGGGGAATGAGCGACTTTCCTACCATGCGCGCCGGCTGTCGGCCCGTCGCGACTATATATATATATATATATATATATATATATATATATATATATATATGTGTATATACACACACACACACACACACACAGATTGCTAACATGCAAATGGGGGAAGAACTGGCACCTGTTTTCTTCCCATGAAAATGAAAAAGATGACAAATTGTATATTAAATGCTTTTTAAAACATTAGTGATGAGTGATGTGTTGTCTTAGTCAGGCTAATAATGTCTAGTTAGACCAAACAAACTCACTGATTTATTTTCAGTCATTTTTAAGCTGTTGTTTGGGCATGTTTAATATGTATTAAACACACACATACACACACACATACACACACACATACACACACACATACACACACACACACACACACACACACACACACACACACACACACACACACATTGTCACTGAGACTAGGGGTAACTCTGAAACATTACCAAATAATGTTACATTTACTCACCATATAGACAATCACCAAATAATGAACATCATCTAACATCCAATAAATTGAATAAACCAAAGCAACGAGCGATTATGAGGGGAGTGTACAATAGGAGTATTTGTCTTAATAAGAAACACTAACAATGCCAGACCAGTAAGACAAAGAATTTATTCAAACCCTGGAATGGTTAGTACTCCTATCCATTGTAGATTAACATAATAACTACAGTATATCTGCTGTAATAAAGAAAGAAAAAGAATGAAAGTAAACCATGCAAGCTAAAAAAAAAACCACCCTCTTATATCATTGAACAGTGATATCATTGAGGAAGACTATTTATCTCCTGCCCACCAAGTTGGGATGCACATCTGGCAGTGGGTAGTTAGTGCAATTATTTATGATTTCCTCCAAGATTTAAAAGCTCTTTGCCAGGGCTTGTAATGCACTAACTGATTGTAGCTCTAATGTAATTAAGGGGAGATTATGATGTCCACGTGGCTCACCAGATGGTGGCATTCGCAGTGATGGGGGGAGCCACAACTGGCACACCACTGCACAAGGGCAGTGAGGCGCAGCCAGTCGGAGTAAGCCAGACCTCCTGCCAGATGAAGGAATGTGTGTGTGTGTGTGTGTGTGTGTGTGTGTGTGTGTGTGTGTGAGAGAGAGAGAGAGAGAGAGAGAGAGAGAGAGAGAGAGAGATACAGTCTACAGTAATAGTAAAGGAATATTAAGATTAAAAAATATATCAGATTCAGTATCTTGTGTAATGACATTGAGGATATTTTTGTAAAGAATTTTATTTACACTGTAAAACACTTTCAATCCGTAAGTCATATAGTTCAACTGCACTTTAGCCAAAAGTATGTGGACACCTGACCATCACACACATATGTGGGCCTTCCCTTCCCACAAATTTGGAAGCACACGATTATTGAGAATGTCTTTGTATGCTGTAGCATTAAGATCTTTCCCCACTGGAACCAAGCGACCTAGCCCAATTTGTTCCAAATAATAATGTTCCTGTGCACAAAGTGAGGTGTTTTTCCAAGGATGGTGTAGAAGAACTCAAGTGGCCTGGAGAGCCCTGACCTAAACTCCACTGAACACCTTTGGGATAAATGGGAATGCTGACTGCACACCACAACTTCCTGTCTGACGTCAGTGTCCAACCTAATTCTCTTGTGGCTGAATGGGCACAAATCCCCAGAGCCATGTTCCAGATTCAGCAAATCCTGCTTTGTATTGACCCTCATTCACAAAGCAGTTTGGTGTAAAATGAATCAAACAAACATATACAAATTTTCTCAATTTTTGGGGGCACATTTCCTTCAAAAATAAAACTAATAAACTACGTCTTCAGTGGCTCTAATGCTGGGAGTACATTAAGACTCTTTCATTCTTACAGCCAACAACAGAACACTTTCAAAGGTTACAAATCTGAACATGGTGGACTTTGTGCAACTAACTTAGGGGTTAGGTGTGGAGCTGAACTTGTAAAAATAACAAAACACTATTCCTGAAAATAATTTGCAGAGAAGTAACTTAAAATGTAAGCTTGGCTCGTTGTCCATTCATGAACATGGGAATGGGCAGAGTTAAAACTGTACTGGAGAGTTAAAACTCTCTCCAGCCTGGGCAAAACTGGAACGGTTCTGCGCTGGGTGGAATCCTATCTCTCGGACAGATCCTTCAAGGTATCATGGAGGGGAGGTATTTCTGAAACTCAGCAACTCACAACTGGTGTTCTGGGAAGATTGAATAAATCTGCCAGCCCTTCATTTCTACCCCAATTCCTATACTACCCGCCGAGGATTCCCCTTCTCCTTCACTCACACATTTTTCTAATCTAGCAACAGAATTGATCCTGCAGGTCATCTTGTCCTGCAATCCTACCCCCTACCCGTTGGATCTTCCTTCCTTTCCTTCCAAAATGCTCCAGACCATCTCACAAGACCTCCTCCCCTTCAATACCACTATCATAAATGGCTCCATCTGGTCAAGAGAGCAAGGGTTATTCCCATGCTCAAGAAATCCACTCTGGATCCCTCTGACATTGGCAACTACTGACCAGTATCACTTCTCTTTTTTTCTAAAACCCTCAAATGGAAAACTCTCACAGAACAACCTCCAAGATCCTAACCAGTCCAGCTTCAAAGTAGCACATTCCACAGAGACTGTCATTTTGGTTGTCACTGAGAAGCTATATGCTGCTAGATCAGACCAACTGTCATCAATCCTCATCCTCCTTGACCACAAGACTCTCTTGGTCACTCTCATGTGTCTCAGAATTTGTGGTGCCCCATTGCATTGGATTGCTTCATACCTGGAAGGTCATTCATGAACGGTGATGTGGAAGGGATACACATCGTCTCCCCACAGATTATCTACTGGCTCAGTACTTGGTCCTCTTCTGTTTTCCCTCTATACTCGATTTCTTGGTGAGGTCATATCCTCACATGGGTTCTCATACTACTGTTATATGGATGACACTCAACTCATCCTCTCCTTCCCGCCCTCAGATCCTCTTGTTTCTGCTCAGATTTCAGCATGTCTGACAGACATCTCATCATGGATGGCAGCTCATCAGTTGAAACTTAAACCCAGCAAAACTGAACTGCTGTTCATCCCAGGTGATTCATCACAGTGTCAGGATCTTGTGATTTCCCTGGAAAATTCTATAATCCCACCATCACTATATATATATATATATATATATATATATATATATATATATATATATATATATATATATATATATATATATATATATAGTGTACATTGTGTTGTTTTAGCTGTGTGTTTTTCTTACTATATTAACTCCCAATAGAGTTTTTAGACTGATGATACTTTTAGTCTGTGACCCAGTGAACCAGTATCAGGAAGTATTTATTGATAGATACTTCAAAAGCACTTCTGTAAGTCACCCTGAATAAGGTTTTTTTAAATATATATAATTATTTTATCTAATTGTTTTAAGTAATTATAATGTAACTTTTAAATGGATCTGTCCGGTTTGCTTTGTGCCATAAACAGTTCCAAGTTGTACTGTTAAAACTTAAGAATGTTATTTTATTCATATTTTAACTATATGGATATGACTTTAAACAATAAACAATAACAATATATAATGAAACTCATTACTAATGACTGAAGTGTTACTGTTTTGTTCTTCAGTAGTTAATGAAGATCTGAAATAGTATTGTGTGAAACACATGGTGATTCATAATCAGATATCTGAGAGCACATGGAAATAACATCCAAATAATGCAAGTTGTATAATTGAAATTTACGTGTCATCTAAGTCATGAATGGACCCATATCCATTTGTCTGGGATGTTTAAAATCTTTTGCCATGCGATGTACTTGATCAGGACTCAGTGGATAATATTTACTGCTTCTTTTCTCATGCTTTTTTGACTTTGACTCTTTAATCACCATCGGGGCTACCCCGATGGTGGCAGGATTTATGCCAGGGTCATCTGATTCATCATTGGAGGATGAAAAATCTGAGGACCATGTCTTTGATCAGCAGTTATGCTTTTTAAGAGTTGGATACAGCTTCTTTACTTTCAAAGAAGAAGGCAGCGTCCATTTTTCATAAACCTCAATTGGGGAAGGTTAATGGAGCATTGAGATGGCTCACAAGTTTTTTTTAGAAGCATTAGTGGTGAGTCTATGGTTGGCACATTCCTGAGCCAGCTTACTGACTAGCTCATTGCTCTCATGCTTTATTTGAATCCCTCTCATGAGCCCTCTCTTGTATTAGGAAAACTTGCCTGAACACCTGCACCACTGCCTCAAAGTCTTTACGCATTTATCCAAAGCAGAAAAACATTGGTCTCTAGTCCATTCTGTTTTTCTGAAATACCAAGTTCTTTACATAGCTTAGCCTTTTTATTTCCACACAACTTATTTAACATTTGACCTAGCTCTCTCTCCAAATTGAGTTTATCAGCAAAAGCTAAGGGGGATTCACAAATTGTTGAAGTAGACTCTCCAACACCCTTAGGATCACGATTACTCATTGCCATACTGTATAAAACAGCCCTAACTGGTAAGGTATAGAGAAATTTCAATGGCAGTCCTATTAATCAAACTTCTATCTTATCGCCAAACTGATTCTGTCATCTTGCAAGTTCTTCAAGACAGGATGACCCACTCATCTGTACTGGTAAATGTTTGTCATAGGAGCACATAAATGCTATCACCAGATCAGATCAGACAGATGATGATGACTGTTATCTGCATCATTAAAGGGCACAGACAGAGAACTTCACTGTCCCCGAGTCACAAAAAATGTTGTAAATCTTTCTTTGATGACCATCAAAATACTGCAGTTTCATCAGAAGTAAGGTGACTGAAGAATCAGAAGACAGAGACTCAGGTGATGATAAAAGAGATGGTTTTCACATCATGAGTGAACAAAGATACTTACAGAAATGTATCCATTAACAAATAATGAATGAAAAACAGGAAATAATCCCATATTTACTAATGATTGAATTGTTGCTGTGTTATTTTTCAGTAGTTGATGATAACAATATGACACATAGGGTGGCTGTGGTGCAGGTGGTAGAGCGGGTTGTCCACTAATTGTAGGGTTGGCGGTGCGATTCCCAGCCTGGATGACTCCACATGCCGAAGTGCCCTTGGGCAAGACACTGAACCCCAAGTTGCTCCCGATGGCAAGTTAACACCTTGCATGGCAGCTCTGCTACCATTGGTGTGTGTGTGAATGAGTGAATGAGACACAGTGTAAAGCGCTTTGGATAAAAGCGCTATATAAGTGTGCCATTTACCATTTACATGGTAATTCATTACTAAGTTTGGATATTTAAAAGAAAGAAATTTACAAAAAATGTTTTTATTGTTGTCCATTTCTTTCTTTGGTTGTTGACTGGCTAAATAAAAACAATGGTCCAACCCTCTGCTCCTCTGCAGAAACCTATAATACCTCATATGTACATTTACATTTTTGACATTGTATTGGAATAGGTTGATGTATATTAAGATAATAGCTGTCCAGAGGGATGATAAGCCTTTGCTATTGGGAATTAATGAAACAAGTATCAATAATTATTCAGTACTTATTATAAAAGAGCAAAGTTACCTAGTAGTTCTGCACGAGAAATTTAACACTCAGTAATTACTGCTCAAGACTGAGTAATTACTGCATAATTAATAGTGAACTCCTACTGACATTCTTATTGAGTAATTAACTAGTAGTTCTTAGTAATTAATAGGAATATGATGTGTTAATGAAGAACTACTCTTTTGTTTCTGCTTAGTTCCTGCATAGTCATCTATGAGTTGCTGAACATTATATTATAAATTGTTATTGAAAACAGATGGAATAAAAAGCATGTGCAATCATATATAGCTTAGACATTGTATGTAAGAAGCGGCAGAGAATGCACACCCAGGATTTGTCAACTTTACATGCATCCACAGATGGGGGCACCCTTTTATTAAAGCAGCAGTATCAAACCTTTTTTTGGTTAAAAATGAACAAATATCAATTATTTTGCGAGTGCATAAAACATCAGTGTTCAAAACTGTCTCCTTACCATACCCCCGATTTGCAATGGTAAATTTATAATAATGATTTTTAATTTGAGCTGTTGGGCTGGATTTAGCAGGAAACATCATTTTGACGTTATTTCCGTGGCCTATATCATCACCATGCCTTTGTGTGGTTACGTCACATCTGTAGAAAGAACAGAAAGCTACTATCTCACATGTGTAGGGGCTGATTATGGTGGATTGTTTGTAGCTTATCCTTACAAGAGTTACTTAGAATTTAAACTTGTTATCTAGATGGCTCCATTTAAACTGGATAGTTATAAACACAATCATTGTACCCATCTGGGGAATAAGTTCTTGTCAAAACCAAGAAGCCACAAACTGCAGAGAGCCTGCAGTCAAAAAAAGAGGAAACTTACAGAGCTAGTGCTAAAATGAGAAAAAAAAAATATCGGCATGAGAGAGAAATAGTTGGTATATATTGTAACTGTAGTTTTGACAGGTATAGGTCAAAGGTCAAAAAGATACACATTCTAACTCTCTATATCTAGATCAAAGGTCATGATCATAAAAATATGAATAGTTATGTTAAATCTGGATCACATCCATTCGTGACCATACATGGTGTGGCCATGTGTTTTTCCGCCCCACACGTTGCGCACACATGGTACATCTTTTCACATAGAATATGAAACTCTCTGTGGTAGGTCATAAAAATATATATAGTTATGTTAAATCTGGTTCACATCCAAATCGTGACCATACCTGGTACGGCCATGTGTTCCCCCCCACCCCACCCCACACACACACACACAAGTTGCACAATCATGTTTTTTCTAACACTCTGTGGTAGGTCATAAAAATATATATAGTTATGTTAAATCTGGTTCACATCCAAATCGTGACCATACCTGGTACGGCCATGTGTTCCCCCCACCCCACCCCACCCCACACACACACACAAGTTGCACACTCATGTTTTTTCTAACACTCTGTGGTAGGTCATAAAAATATATATAGTTGTGTTAAATCTGGTTCACATCCAAATCGTGACCATACCTGGTACGGCCATGTGTTCCCCCCCCCACCCCACCCCACCCCACACACACACAAGTTGCACACTCATGTTTTTTCTAACACTCTGTGGTAGGTCATAAAAATATATATAGTCATGTTAAATCTGGATCACATCCATTCGTGACCATACATGGTACAGCCATGTGTATCCCACATCCAAACAAAAATATCACACACACACACACACACACACACACACACACACACACACACACACACACACACACACACACACAAACACACACGTGCATGTACAGGCAAACGCATCCATACGAACCTGCTTATAAAAGTCGAGCATGCCTCTAGGTTTTATAATACTCTGTACTTAGAACAACGTGTGCGATCTTACAACATGGCTGATGTTTGTCCTAACGCGCCGAAAAAAGCTCACCCTTTTTTGGGAATAATAGAAAAAATGTTAGAACATGAAAAGATTCAATATTGGGTAATGTCAAACGGATGTACAGCCGGGTTTTTTTTCGATGCAGAAAAAGGAACCGTTTTGCTTTTCAAGTTCTCGGTCCCGGGACACATCCACTGGAGCCGTGCTACAGAGAACGTAACTTTTAACAAAGGTGACTGGAAAAAGTTCAGAAAATGGTGCAAGGATTTTGACTACATTGTTAGAATGGATTTCTTTTCCCCGGATGCGTACAGACGTAAATGGAACAGTACGTCTCTTCAATGCAAATACTGTATCAGAGCAACAAATTTCTCCAAGAACCAAGTTTCACTGCACTGTGCTGCTGTATTAACCGGTGACAACGCCCCTGATAACAAAGAGAATTGTGAAGTGAGGTATGACCGAACCAGCTGGCACGATCTGCAACGCTACTTCCGGCAAATCGATGAATTATTCCAAAAAACTGGAAGAGACAAAGAAATGATGCAAATAAAAATAAGGCTAGAAGAAGTCTTATTCTGAGATCGTCAATATACTATTCTTGATCAGAAACTCCACCTCCCCCAAGACTCCTCCCACACGCTATATAAATGAGTCTGATTACATATCGAGTCAAAGTATTCTGAACGTCAACCAGCAATATGTCTTGTGAAATCAACCCCGTTTTCTACACCTCTGATGCAACCCTGTATGCTGCTGCTGCTGATGATGATGATGATGATGATGTGACCAGTTCGGGTTTTGAAGACGGTGAAAACCTAGGAAAAAGAAATCTGACCTATCTGACAACGAACGATGAAGCCGACGGGTGTATAACCAACACTGTGCTAACCATCATACGTGCTGTTACGGGGGAACTGCTGGACAGAGTTATCCAACAAGATCTGAAGGACAACTGTCACGGCTGCGCGATCGATCACCCGAGTCAACTCCAACACGCGTGTTTGTTCGATCCTGAAGAGTACTATCTACACCTAAACACCTACCGATTGCTGAAAAAACTGTTTAAACCATGGTTCAAATACACATTGGCAAGAGGTCTGAAACTGTGTGGAATCAAACACACTCCTTCGCTGGAAAAAATTCAAGGCATCGCTGAAGCCACCGTGTGTGAATGGCGAGACGAGCCTCACATCAAAACCGTGCTGAACGAGGTCAAGGAGAAAATTAAAGACGTTTTCAACGAGCAAGTGTGCGAAGACGTCGTAGATTACTGGAACTTTCACTCATCTCTGGAACCTGCTGAACCATCGCATACATGGGAAACCTCAAAACAAGCCACGTCTATTCTGACTGCGAGAAAAGGCTGAAGCCAATTAAAACAAAAATGCTGAAGACATTCGTAAATAGCGTGTGTCCTTAACACATAGGTGTGTAACAAGTTTTTTTATATGTATTGCTGAATCAATTGAATGTAAACTAAACATGTATCTAAACCTGCGTGTGTTTAGAAAGGAAAATGTTACTTTGATTGAATATGTAATACCTTACTCACGTGTTCTGAGATAAATGCTTATTCTACACTGGTGTTTGATCATTCTTGCCTTGACACTCGAAATGACTGAACGATTGATGAAGAATATATATTATACACCGTCAGAACCTGGTTCGTACGGTGGTGTTGAGAGTTTGCAAAGAGCTATTGTTGAGAAAATAGGTAAAAGAGCTAATGATACTGAAATAAAAAACTGGTTAGCAGAGCAGGATGCATACAGTCTACATAAACCAGTATCTACAAAGTTTAAAAGAAACAAGGTTTTTGTGAAGAACATCGATGAACAATGGCAAGCTGATTTAGTCGATATGAGCAACTTGTCAGAGAGTAACGACAATGCGAAATTTATGATCACGTGTATAGATATTTTATCCAAATATGCCTGGGTACGTGTGTTACGAAACAAGACCGGAATCGAAGTAACTAAAGCTTTTGATTCCATTCTAAATGAAGGTAGGGTCCCCAGAAAACTACAAACTGATCAAGGGAAGGAGTTTTTTAACAAAAATTTTCAAACATTAATGAAAAAACATGACATTATTCACTTTGCTACGGGTACGGGGCAAAAAGCATCGGTGTGTGAAAGGTTCAACAGAACGCTAAAGACCAGGATGTGGAGATATTTTACCGCTTTTAACACGAGAAAATACATCGACATAGTTCAGGATTTGATTCAAGCGTACAATCACAATTACCATTCCAGCATCAAAATGAAACCTGCCGAGGTCAACGAATCCAATTCCTTCAGAGTATTTAAAACCCTCTACGGATTGTTCACACCTAAATTAAAGAAACTAAATTTCAAGTTTAAAGTTGGTGATATCGTTAGAATTTCTCGTTTAAAAAGACAGTTTGAGAAAGGATACGAGCAAAACTTTACGGATGAATATTTTACAATCTCCGAACAGATACCGAGAGATCCCCCAGTGTATAAATTACAAGACTATGATGGTGAAAAAATTGACGGAACATTTTATGAACCCGAGCTACAAAAGATCATTATCGGTAAGGACAAGACGTTTAAAATTGAGAAAATCTTGTCTGAAAAGACCCGAAACCAGAAAAAAATCTGCCTGGTGAAATGGGTGGGTTGGCCCGATAAATTTAATTCGTGGGTTCCGGTCGAAGACGTAGTTAACATAACAAAAGGATCACCGTGAACAAAACTGAAAACTATACTCATTAAACCATGGAAGAGTGTGGTTTCTTTGTGACCCTTCCAAGCAACGCGTCTTTGGATATTTACCCTAATAATAAGATCTCGCATTACACTACTAAATTCGCCAAACCAATCGATTTGAACGGAATATGGGAAGTATCGCTCGCAGAGGTTCAATATATCCAGAGTTGGTACTCGTTAACGGAGGAAGACAGTATGTGTCATATTATTCAGAGGGATGGAAAGAGAACACAAAACAGTAACTTTAATATCACTCCAGGATATTATAAAAATATCGATGAAGTGGTTAGTGAAATCAACAACAACATAAAGAAAATGGAGCTCGGAATAGAGCTATTCTATAACCATATGAAAAATAAAATACGCATCGTATCCCAAAAACATTTTGCGTTCAAAGCTAATGGAAAATTAGCATATATGCTCGGTATGAACCCCGGTGTTCCGATAACGGCCCGAGAACCAGAAGCGCCTAACCCCTCTGATATTCACGCGGGCTTTTATACGATGTATGTATATACAGACGTTATCGAGTATCAACGAGTTGGTGACAGTTTTGCTCCGTTACTGAGATGCGTACATATAACGGGTGAAAACAACAAAGTCGTCACAATTACTTATGATGAGTTGCATTACGTACCTCTCACCAAGAACCACATTACCGATATAGTAATCGAAGTCAAAACGGATCAGAACAAGCCTATACCTTTTAGTTACGGGAAATTTATTGCTAAACTACACTTTAGACCCGCTAAACATTCGTTAGAACTTCTCGTTTAAAAAGACAGTTTGAGAAAGGATACGAGCAAAACTTTACGGATGAATATTTTACAATCTCCGAACGGATACCGAGAGATCCCCCAGTGTATAAATTACAAGACTATGATGGTGAAAAAATTGACGGAACATTTTATGAACCCGAGCTACAAAAGATCATTATCGGTAAGGACAAGACGTTTAAAATTGAGAAAATCTTGTCTGAAAAGACCCGAAACCAGAAAAAAATCTGCCTGGTGAAATGGGTGGGTTGGCCCGAAATAGATAAAATATTTCATGGCGTGATGGCCTGTGACGAGCTACCTTAAGTACTCTGAGAAAGTTTCCAGCTTTATTCATCGTAAACACACATCCGAGACACATGCCGGGTGAGCACTGGTGAGCACCAAACCAGTCAGTACGATTAAAAACGGGGGATTTGAAAATGACGAGGGACAAAGCATGTTATGTTATGTTACCCTTTATTTCAATAAAATAACTTTTGTTTAACATTTTTCTTGTGAAGCATCGTCATTTAACATTCCACTACATATGTAAATGAAACATATCTAGAGAGTTAACACATTGTACACATGTAATTGAATGCTTTTTATTTACTCTAGGGTACATTTTTTTAACGAATGACACAACAGTGTTATCATTTCTAATTAAATCTTTGCTATACATAGACATAATATGGTTAAATGAATAACCTTTAGCTTTGTGACACAGAAAAAAACACATAGTGTTGCCCGCAACAAACCGACGTAAAGTTTTGAACTTGTACAGGGTTATATTTTATTTTGCAACAGTTCTTTGTCAAAAAATAATGAATCGATCGAGGAAAGAGTTCGTAGTCTGGAGGGTTTCCGTACGAGTCAAAAAATTCTCCTGTGTTTTCGTCATTAAGGCATAACGCTAGCCAGTGCTCACCCGGCATGTGTCTCGGATGTGTGTTTACGATGAATAAAGCTGGAAACTTTCTCAGAGTACTTGTAGGTAGCTCGTCACAGGCCATCACGCCATGAAATATTTTATCTATTTCAGGACAACTTCTCATAACCTCCGTTAGTTCTCTGGTATCCATGAGTTACTGGTAATCGATGAGCACGTTTCTTCGATTGTTTATTTCTAGAATGCTGTCAAAACTGGCATACACTATTAGATTCACCGTGATCGGAAGTGGTTGACGAAATCTGAGTTCCAATCGCATATTGCCCGATTTTATTAATGACAAATGTTGCCCACAATCGTCATCGGGATTCATGTTGAAAGAGAATAAAGTATATCCGTTCAGGTACTCTTCTCTGTTTATCGACAGTGCCTGATCTTTCAGCTGCTTTCCTGATGCTTAAATTAGAGAATGGAATTCACGGACCACGTTACCGGACTGAAAAACAGGCTGAAACGGCTTTGCGGGATATTGCGTACCATCTACGTACAGCACGATAAACTCTGCATCGTAATGTTTAAAATTAAAAGGGTTTTTATTGTACGACCCGCTGAAGGCATCGTTGTCAACCATCCCAAAGATGATGGTTTTAGGTAAGGGACCGAGGAAGAGGTTCTCTTGTGAACAAATGCGGCTCCCTGCAGCTAGACTGAAGGTCTTCAAACAGACTCTTTCGATCGGATATTTGGCTGTGGCGGTATGAAGTGCTTGTCCGTGACCGATTTTTACAGACGGTGAGACGGTTACTTTCTTCACAAAAAGAGGAGCGTTGAGTATTTTCAGATTGAAATTTGCATTTCCTTCCTTCATCAAACAGAATTCAGCTTTGCTGCGAACCATTTTAATCCTCAAATCGATCCCGTTCAGTAAAAGTTTATCCTGAAAAAATATATCCGAGTGAATGTGTCCAATCAGGTCGAAGGTGTTGCTTTCAGCACTAAAACTGGCCCTTTTTTTGAGGCCTTCGTTTCGTCCGTCCGGGTCTGTGGCGTCCATATGCCCCGCTGTGTCTTTGTAGAATAGCCCGGTGCAAAATTGTGTTTCCAGTGTATCTTTTCCATAGTTGATAAGACTTTCAAAGGTGGCACGGTATGGGTATGTATTGCTAGATTGAGAAATAAGACGATCCCCGAGCATGACATCCACTTGTGAAAAAAGTGAGGCTACGGGGTAGTTAACGACCCCAACCTTTGCATCGTTAGCTATATTGGAACCGTCGGGGTTCACGATTTTACAGGTCAGATGTAAAAAAGTGTTGTTCAAGTCGAGGTAATCCTCCCCGTTTCCAGCCACGTAGAACTCCAGGGGCCCGTTGTCCGTAAGAGCGGAAAGTGGTGGTATTTCGACATAAGTGTACTTTTCGATACTCGTTTGGGTAAAAGGTAATGTGAAAATATCCAATTCTGTCTTGGTACACTCTGAGGATAGACTGTGTAAGAACGCCATGATGTTAGAAAATGTTCAGCCGATTTCTCTTGTGAGAGATGTAAGGGTGCCTGTTGCCTCTCTGCTCGGTCTTTTTCACACTGTTCTTGATTTTAGTAACCTTACGTCTTTTATTAGGAACCACATGTCGACGCCCTGGGAGCCTTTTAGATTTTTTACGCGCAGTCAACGCAAGCCCTGATCCGTCTTGATTCTGAGCTTGTGTCTTGCTCATAATGTTGTTGAATACGTCACTTACGAACCCTTTAGCAGCTGTTTTTAAATGAGGCTTTGCAATAGCAAAACCCCTTTTGAGGAACGGAACCGCCATTCTAAAAAGACCCTTGAACAGTCCTCCTAGCCCCGACCCATACATGGTGGGGGCGCCTTGAAACCCAGGAAGACCATTTCCAGCCTGGTGGACATAATAATCCACGTAGGTCTGCGGATGAACGTAGCCCCTATCCATCATTTTACATACGGAACGAATGTTTAGCGGGTCTAAAGTGTAGTTTAGCAATAAATTTCCCGTAACTAAAAGGTATAGGCTTGTTCTGATCCGTTTTGACTTCGATTACTATATCGGTAATGTGGTTCTTGGTGAGAGGTACGTAATGCAACTCATCATAAGTAATTGTGACGACTTTGTTGTTTTCACCCGTTATATGTACGCATCTCAGTAACGGAGCAAAACTGTCACCAACTCGTTGATACTCGATAACGTCTGTATATACATACATCGTATAAAAGCCCGCGTGAATATCAGAGGGGTTAGGCGCTTCTGGTTCTCGGGCCGTTATCGGAACACCGGGGTTCATACCGAGCATATATGCTAATTTTCCATTAGCTTTGAACGCAAAATGTTTTTGGGATACGATGCGTATTTTATTTTTCATATGGTTATAGAATAGCTCTATTCCGAGCTCCATTTTCTTTATGTTGTTGTTGATTTCACTAACCACTTCATCGATATTTTTATAATATCCTGGAGTGATATTAAAGTTACTGTTTTGTGTTCTCTTTCCATCCCTCTGAATAATATGACACATACTGTCTTCCTCCGTTAACGAGTACCAACTCTGGATATATTGAACCTCTGCGAGCGATACTTCCCATATTCCGTTCAAATCGATTGGTTTGGCGAATTTAGTAGTGTAATGCGAGATCTTATTATTAGGGTAAATATCCAAAGACGCGTTGCTTGGAAGGGTCACAAAGAAACCACACTCTTCCATGGTTTAATGAGTATAGTTTTCAGTTTTGTTCACGGTGATCCTTTTGTTATGTTAACTACGTCTTCGACCGGAACCCACGAATTAAATTTATCGGGCCAACCCACCCATTTCACCAGGCAGATTTTTTTCTGGTTTCGGGTCTTTTCAGACAAGATTTTCTCAATTTTAAACGTCTTGTCCTTACCGATAATGATCTTTTGTAGCTCGGGTTCATAAAATGTTCCGTCAATTTTTTCACCATCATAGTCTTGTAATTTATACACTGGGGGATCTCTCGGTATCTGTTCGGAGATTGTAAAATATTCATCCGTAAAGTTTTGCTCGTATCCTTTCTCAAACTGTCTTTTTAAACGAGAAATTCTAACGATATCACCAACTTTAAACTTGAAATTTAGTTTCTTTAATTTAGGTGTGAACAATCCGTAGAGGGTTTTAAATACTCTGAAGGAATTGGATTCGTTGACCTCGGCAGGTTTCATTTTGATGCTGGAATGGTAATTGTGATTGTACGCTTGAATCAAATCCTGAACTATGTCGATGTATTTTCTCGTGTTAAAAGCGGTAAAATATCTCCACATCCTGGTCTTTAGCGTTCTGTTGAACCTTTCACACACCGATGCTTTTTGCCCCGTACCCGTAGCAAAGTGAATAATGTCATGTTTTTTCATTAATGTTTGAAAATTTTTGTTAAAAAACTCCTTCCCTTGATCAGTTTGTAGTTTTCTGGGGACCCTACCTTCATTTAGAATGGAATCAAAAGCTTTAGTTACTTCGATTCCGGTCTTGTTTCGTAACACACGTACCCAGGCATATTTGGATAAAATATCTATACACGTGATCATAAATTTCGCATTGTCGTTACTCTCTGACAAGTTGCTCATATCGACTAAATCAGCTTGCCATTGTTCATCGATGTTCTTCACAAAAACCTTGTTTCTTTTAAACTTTGTAGATACTGGTTTATGTAGACTGTATGCATCCTGCTCTGCTAACCAGTTTTTTATTTCAGTATCATTAGCTCTTTTACCTATTTTCTCAACAATAGCTCTTTGCAAACTCTCAACACCACCGTACGAACCAGGTTCTGACGGTGTATAATATATATTCTTCATCAATCGTTCAGTCATTTCGAGTGTCAAGGCAAGAATGATCAAACACCAGTGTAGAATAAGCATTTATCTCAGAACACGTGAGTAAGGTATTACATATTCAATCAAAGTAACATTTTCCTTTCTAAACACACGCAGGTTTAGATACATGTTTAGTTTACATTCAATTGATTCAGCAATACATATAAAAAAACTTGTTACACACCTATGTGTTAAGGACACACGCTATTTACGAATGTCTTCAGCATTTTTGTTTTAATTGGCTTCAGCCTTTTCTCGCAGTCAGAATAGACGTGGCTTGTTTTGAGGTTTCCCATGTATGCGATGGTTCAGCAGGTTCCAGAGATGAGTGAAAGTTCCAGTAATCTACGACGTCTTCGCACACTTGCTCGTTGAAAACGTCTTTAATTTTCTCCTTGACCTCGTTCAGCACGGTTTTGATGTGAGGCTCGTCTCGCCATTCACACACGGTGGCTTCAGCGATGCCTTGAATTTTTTCCAGCGAAGGAGTGTGTTTGATTCCACACAGTTTCAGACCTCTTGCCAATGTGTATTTGAACCATGGTTTAAACAGTTTTTTCAGCAATCGGTAGGTGTTTAGGTGTAGATAGTACTCTTCAGGATCGAACAAACACGCGTGTTGGAGTTGACTCGGGTGATCGATCGCGCAGCCGTGACAGTTGTCCTTCAGATCTTGTTGGATAACTCTGTCCAGCAGTTCCCCCGTAACAGCACGTATGATGGTTAGCACAGTGTTGGTTATACACCCGTCGGCTTCATCGTTCGTTGTCAGATAGGTCAGATTTCTTTTTCCTAGGTTTTCACCGTCTTCAAAACCCGAACTGGTCACATCATCATCATCATCATCATCAGCAGCAGCAGCATACAGGGTTGCATCAGAGGTGTAGAAAACGGGGTTGATTTCACAAGACATATTGCTGGTTGACGTTCAGAATACTTTGACTCGATATGTAATCAGACTCATTTATATAGCGTGTGGGAGGAGTCTTGGGGGAGGTGGAGTTTCTGATCAAGAATAGTATATTGACGATCTCAGAATAAGACTTCTTCTAGCCTTATTTTTATTTGCATCATTTCTTTGTCTCTTCCAGTTTTTTGGAATAATTCATCGATTTGCCGGAAGTAGCGTTGCAGATCGTGCCAGCTGGTTCGGTCATACCTCACTTCACAATTCTCTTTGTTATCAGGGGCGTTGTCACCGGTTAATACAGCAGCACAGTGCAGTGAAACTTGGTTCTTGGAGAAATTTGTTGCTCTGATACAGTATTTGCATTGAAGAGACGTACTGTTCCATTTACGTCTGTACGCATCCGGGGAAAAGAAATCCATTCTAACAATGTAGTCAAAATCCTTGCACCATTTTCTGAACTTTTTCCAGTCACCTTTGTTAAAAGTTACGTTCTCTGTAGCACGGCTCCAGTGGATGTGTCCCGGGACCGAGAACTTGAAAAGCAAAACAGTTCCTTTTTCTGCATCGAAAAAAAACCCGGCTGTACATCCATTTGACATTACTCAATATTGAATCTTTTCATGTTCTAACATTTTTTCTATTCTTCCCAAAAAAGGGTGAGCTTTTTTCGGTGCGTTAGGACAAACATTAGCCATGTTGTAAGATCGCACACGTTGTTCTAAGTACAGAGTATTATAAAACCTAGAGGGATGCTCGACTTTTATAAGCAGGTTCGTATGCATGCGTTTGTCTGTGCACGTGTGTGTTTGTGTGTGTGTGTGTGTGTGTGTGTGTGTGTGTGTGTGCGATATTTTTGTTTGGATGTGGGATACACATGGCCGTACCATGTATGGTCACGAATGGATGTGATCCAGATTTAACATGACTATACATTTTTTTATGACCTACCACAGAGTGTTAGAAAAAACATGAGTGTGCAACTTGTGTGTGTGTGGGGTGGGGGGGAACACATGGCCGTACCAGGTATGGTCACGATTTGGATGTGAACCAGATTTAACATAACTATATATATTTTTATGACCTACCACAGAGTGTTAGAAAAAACATGAGTGTGCAACTTGTGTGTGTGTGGTGTGGGGTGAGGTGGGGTGGGGTGGGTGGAACACATGGCCGTACCAGGTATGGTCACGATTTGGATGTGAACCAGATTTAACATAACTATATATATATTTTTATGACCTACCACAGAGTGTTAGAAAAAACATGAGTGTGCAACTTGTGTGTGTGTGTGGGGTGGGGTGGGGTGGGGGGAACACATGGCCGTACCAGGTATGGTCACGATTTGGATGTGAACCAGATTTAACATAACTATATATTTTTATGACCTACCACAGAGTGTTAGAAAAAACATGAATGTGCAACTTGTGTGTGTGTGTGTGTGTGTGTGTGGGGTGGGGTGGGGGGGAACACATGGCCGTACCAGGTATGGTCACGATTTGGATGTGAACCAGATTTAACATAACTATATATATTTTTATGACCTACCACAGAGAGTTTCATATTCTACGTGAAAAGATGTACCATGTGTGCGCAACGTGTGGGGCGGAAAAACACATGGCCGCACCATGTATGGTCACAAATGGATGTGATCCAGATTTAACATAACTATTCATATTTTTATGATCATGACCTTTGATCTAGATATAGAGAGTTAGAATGTGTATCTTTTTGACCTTTGACCTATACCTGTCAAAACTACGGTTACAATATATACCAACTATTTCTCTCTGGCATGACTTTTAAGAGGTGACAAAAACTCTGAGCTCTGAAGGGATCGAAGACTGACACAGAGGTGGCTTTTTTCTCCTGAACAGGTAAAACATTACAGTGGCTGAATAAGTAGCTAGCTAACATTAGTGCAATTGTAGCACACAGCCAGCACCTTTGATCTGAAGTTAGGACTATTAAATATTAGATCTCTTACATCTAAGGCATTTATTGTTAACAACATCATTACTGATCAGGAATTTAACATAATGTGTTTAACAGAAACAAGTACATACCACTAAATGAAGCCAGTCCTCCTGGATACAGTTATATACATCAGCCTCGTTTAACTGGTAGAGGAGGAGGTGTTGCTCTCACCCATAGTAAAAATCTAGGTGTCACAAAAAAAACCTAGTCATAAATTCAACTCATTTGAAGTTCTTTATACCAGTATAACATATGTAGCCGCAAAAAATAAGTAGATTCCTCTAATTATTATTTAAAGACCCCCAGGGCCATTTTCTGAATTCCATAGTGAATTTGCAGGTTTTATCTCAAACCTAGTTGTTTCCCTAGATAAAGCATTAATCATTGGTGATTTTAATATTCATTTTGATAACCCAGAAGACCATTTGAGAACAGCGGTTGTGTCCATTTTAGATTCAGTATGGGTCAAACAGAATGAAATAGGACCTACTCATAATGGTGGTCACATTCTTGGCCTGATACTAACATACCAAAATATAGAAAATATTGTAATATTTCCATAGTCTGAAGTTGTCTCAGACCATTATCTTATCTCGTTCAAAATATGTATTGATCATAATATTCGCACCTCACCTTGCTACCACATAAAATGTACAATCACGTCAGCTACTGCACCGAGCTTCATCAATAACCTCCCAGAGACATCAATTAGATTTGGATTATCTGATCCCATGGAACTCGATCAGGCAACTGAATGCTTAGAGCCAACGCTCCACTACACACTAGATAGAGTGGCTCCACTCAAAAGAAAAATAATTAGAGAGAAAAAGCTAGCACCCTGGTATAATGATCAAACATGTACCTTAAAACAGACCACTCGACAATTAGAACGTAAATGGCATCAAACCAAATTGGTAGTATTTTAAACAGCATGGAAGATAACAAAAACAATTCGACATTTCTATTCAACACGATAGCAAAATTAACTAGGAATAAAACCAATACAGACATAGCAGCGAAGATTTCATGATTTTTTCATTGGTAAAGTTGAAAATATTAGATGTGAAATTCAGGCTATTAAATTAAAAACAAACAGTTTTATAACTAACCCTATAGATGATAATATAACAATATCTGATCAACGATTAGAATGTTTTACTCCCCTTAGAGAGACTGAACTAGCTTCATTAATCTCTTCAGCGAAATCATTAACTTGTATACTAGATCCCTTACCTACATGTTTCTTTAAACAGATTTGTCCTGGAGTAAATGAACCCCTTCTAAATATAATCAATTCTTCCCTTAGCACTGGCTATGTACCAAAATCATTTAAATTAGCAGTTATCAAACCTGATTAAAAAACCTGACCTTGACCCCTGTCACCTGTCCAACTATAGGCCAATATCAAATCTCCCCTTTTTCTCCAAGATCTTAGAAAATGTTGTAGCGCAGCAGCTATGCTCGTACCTACATAGGAACAGCATTCATGAACTGTATCAGTCAGGATTTAGGCCTCATCATAGCACAGAGACAGCACTGATTAAAGTGGTAAATGACCTACTACTGGCCTCTGATCAGGGTGGTGTCTCATTGTTTGTGTTACTTGACCTTAGTGCAGCTTTTCATACTATAGATCAAACTATTCTCCTCAGTGGAAATTTAAGGGAATGGTCCTCTCCTGGCTCAGGTCTTATTTGACCGATCGTTATCGATTCGTAGATGTAAATGGCAACTTCTCCATGCATACCGAGGTTAAATTTGGTGTTCCACAAGTTCTGTTTTAGGCCCACTGCTTTTTACTTTAAATATATGCTACCTCCAGCTCAAATTATTTGTAAACATGGAATTAGGTTCCACTGTTATGCTGATGATACACAGTTGAATGTTTCAGCACAGCCAGATAACAGACAGCAGCTTAATTAGGAATATGTAAAAGACATTAGATGGTGGATGCTAATTAACTTTCTCTTACTAAATTCTGATAAGACAGAAGTACTTTTACTTGGACCACATGTAACTAGAAGTAAGCTTTCTGATCACATAGTAACTCTGCTTTCCGTTTTGTTAATGTGCAGCAGTAAAAGACCTTGGTATCTTTGATGCTCATGTAGATAATATTACTAGGATAGCCTTCTTTCATCTCAGAAATATTGCTAAGATAAGAAATATAATGTCAGTACATGATGCAGAAATATTAGTTAATGCTTTCGTCACCTATAGACTAGATTATTGTAATGCCTTACTGTGTGGTTGTTCCAGTAGGAGCATAAACAAGCTCCAGTTAGTCCAGAATGCAGCTGCTAGAGTCCTTAGAACCAGAATATATGACCACATCACACCGATCTTATCCACACTGCATTGGCTCCCAGTGAAATCACGCATTAATTTTAAATTACTGTTATTGACCTATAAAGCACTAAACGGTCTTGCACCACAGAATCTAAGTGAACTTTTGGTTTTCTATGATCTGCCACACTGTTTACATCAAAAGGTGCAGGCTTATTGCCAGTACCTCGAATAGCGAAGGCTACAGCAGAGGGAAGAGCTTTCTCTTACAAAGCCCCACAGTTATGGAATAGCCTACCAATTAGTGTTCGGGACTCAGACACAGTCTCAGTATTTTAAGTCTGGGCGTAAAATATCTGGGTTATGCATGTATGTGTATGACAATGTCTATTGTAAAAAGCGCTATACAAATAAAATTGAATTGAATTGAATTGAATCTCTGTTCCCTGAGAAGGGGAGTGCCCTTGCACATGACTGGCATCTGAAGCTTGTGTAAAACCATGCCTATTTATAGGCCTGCCGTGATCAGGTGACGTGGCAATTAAGCGCGTCGCGTGATATATATCTATATATATATATATATATATATTCACAGGCCTACCCCGGTACGACAAAGCTATGCAATGTATCGTTCCTTCTCAGGGAACAGGGTTACATGCGTAACCCAGACATTCCCTTTCAAAGGGAACTAAACGTTGTTAAGCATAACAATATGGGAACTAGAATACCCACTCCATCATACCGAGGATACAGCCTGTTCAAAAAGACCCAAGCCCGAGGGTCACTGCAAGACACTCGAGCCTGGGGCAGAATGAAAATCCAGGCCATAATATCGAATGAATGTGTGTGGTGTACACCACCCTGCAGCAGCACACACATCCTGTAAGGATACGCCATTGGAATGAGCCATTATGCCCAGAGGTGTAGCGAGACCACTCACCTCATAAGCAATAGAGATTGCTTCCACTATCCAATTAGAGATGCGCTGCTTTCACACAGCATCACCTCTAATGTCACCGCTAAAGCAATCCAGCAGTTGCTCCGACTTACGCCACTGGCTGGACCAGTGGACGTAAGGACAGAGAACCCTTACTGGACACAGCAGGTACATTCTCTTTTGTTCCAGTGTGAGGAAAAGAGGAGGGCAGAAAGCCACAGGCTGGGAAGCAGATGTAGACACTTTAGGAATATAATCTGTCCTAGGATACAGGAAGGCCTTGGCTAATCCAGGGGTAAAGTCAAGGCAGGAAAGGGCAACAGAGAGAGCTTGTAGATCTTCTACTCGCTGGAGAGATGTCAGGGCCAGTAGAAGAGCTACCTTTAGAGTCAGAAGCTTCTCAGAGGCTGACTCTAAGGGCTTAAATGGGGCCCCTGACAGACCTTGCAAGACCACAGAAAGGTCCCAGGAGGGTATGCGTGGCCTGCAGATGGGCCTCAGCTGCCTGACACCACACATAAACCTCGAAGTTAGAGGATGTTGCCCCACTGAGGCTCCATCAACAGGGGCGTGGCTGGCCGAAACAGTTGCCACGTAAACTCTGATGGTAGAAGGAGCCAACCCTGCTGAGAAACATTCTTGTAAGAACTCCAGGACTGTAGCTATTGCGCAGGTCACTGAGTCTAGCTGACGTTCCTCACACCACAAGACAAAAAGCCGCCACTTGAGCGCATACAATTTCCTCGTGGATGGTGCTCTAGCATTTAACATGGTCTCTACAAGCTCAGTTGTGAGACCAGAATCTATGAGCTGGTGCCCCTCAGGGGCCAAACCCACAGTTTCCATAGTTCTGAGACAGCAGATATCTGTGGATGGGAATCTCCCAAGGAGTACCGTCGAGCAGGGAAATTATCTCCGAGAACCATATTTGAGCTGGCCAATAAGGTGCTACTAGCAGCAGACATAGACGGTCTTGGCGAACTCTCGCTAGAACTTGTGGGAGCAGAGCGATCAGGGGAAAAGAGCATGTGCACCATGGCATCCAGCCCTAATTATGCGGGACGAGTGAGGGTGAACTACAGCAGGCAGTGTGTTGTCTCCTCAGAGGAGAACACATGCAGTCCCGCTTGGCCAAACCTCCACCACATGGACTCCACCACTTGTGGATGGAGCCACCAATCCCTGGGCCTTAGCCCCTGCCACAACAGGATGTCTGCCCCCACATTCCAGTTTCCCAGAATGTACATTTCACTAACGGCCAAAACTTTCCCTCTGCCCAGAGAAGAATTAGTTGTGCCTGCCTGAACAGGGGGAGTGGACATAATCCTCCCTGGTGGTCAATATATGAGACCACTTCTGTGTTGTCTGTAAACACATGGTGACCTCTCAATTGACGTTGGTTGCTGCTGCCATAAGCTCCAATAGTCTCCCATAGAGACTGGACGGGATGCCAAGATCCAACTTTATCTTGCTCAATGTTGATAGGATTGACCATATGCATGTTGGGGATAGAAATGCCCTCATTGTAGTAGAATCCTTATAAGCCCTAGAAAAGTTGTCCACTGCACTGGGGAAAGCATACTTTTCTGAGTTCAACCTGAACCCCAAGCTCTTCATGTGGGCGAGAACAACATCTCATGTTGAACCACCAGTTCCTTGGATCATGCTATAATTAACCAGTCGTCCAAGTAGTTTAGTACACAGATGCCCTGGAGTCACAATGGAGCCAGAATGACATACATGCACTTTGTGAAGGTGCGAGGGGATAAAGCAAGCCCAAACGGGAGAACCCGATCTTGGCTATGTGGAAATATGCACCTTTTAGATCTATCTTCACAAACCAGTCCTCAAACTGAATCTGTGGAATGATAAGTTTGGGCGTCAGCATATTGAACCAGTATGTCTGAAGAGTACAGTTCAGACACTTCACCCAGAAAGTGTGCACTATTCCCCGTGATGAAACCAGTGCAAGCAGTAACACACTTCTTGAATTCTCTCACTCATATTTTCTCTCTCGCTCATTCCTTTTTTTTCCTCTTCTCTTTTTTTAAAGGGATAGAAAAGTTCTGAGATTTTGAGAAAAGATAGCAAGGAAATGAAGCGCTTTTTGTTTCTTTACACAAACAACTGACATGCAGTCTTTTGCTGAAGATCATAAAGGCTGATGGCGTGGTTCACAGGTTCCATATTTATATAACGCGACGCGCTTAATTCCCACGTCACCTGATTATGGCAGGCCTATAAATAGGCATGATTTTACACAAACTTCAGATGAGGGTTGCACGTGAGAGACACTCCCATAGTGTTATGCTAAACGCAACGTCGAAGTTCCCTTTGAAAGGGAACCAAAGCTGCCTTCCAAGGATCCTTCAAATTGAGATGGCCTTCGACGGCGCTTGATGACGTGGCAGCTGAGATATGCCTAGTTGCATCTATCCAACTGAACCCCATTATGAATGCAGATTCATAGATTTGGGGAATTAGTAACTAAGGGGGACAAATACGTTTTTACACAGGCTCAGTTGATATTGGATAACATTTGTTGTTTTTGTTTTATCTTACATTTTGTTCAATTTAGTATGCGGCATACACAAAACAAGACATCAGGATGGGGAAAATACTTTTTCATAGCATGGAAATTAGACAACATTCACAGACTCATCATCTCAGGTGCAAAAGTTTTATTACAGAGAGAGATGAATACAGGATAGAAGATGAGAGTGCTCGGAAACACTTGTGTCGCACATGCACTATATAAGTTTAAGATAAGGAGTGCTGGACATCTGTGAGTCAGAAAAAGGGAGTTCTAGGTGGTTTCAAGGTCTTAGCCGATGTGCAGACACTCAAAGAAAAAAACATGTTTGTCTCCCACAGAGGAGAGACAAGAAACCTTCTGTGCTAATCTACATGGTATGACATTACATTGTATCTATCTCCTACTGCAAGTACACATAAAACAAAGAAAGAATATGAAATTCTCTCAGATTTCCCCTCTTTTATCATATTAAAATCATAACAAAATAAGGAAAGAAATGATCATGTGGCATAAACATCAGAAGCTCAGAATCCTTTTACAGTCCTTCTAAACTCATCATAATATAGACAAATAGAAAAAGCTAAGGCTGTGGAGGAAGGAGCAGGGTGGTGTATAGCATGAGCAGTTACAGTTATATTCATTAAATATGGTTCAACACGATGAGTCAGGGAGAGCTCCCAAGAGCGTTATCCCTGTGCAATTGAGACAGATTGGGTAAGGTTTTTGTGGCTTGCTTACTGTAATATAGGCTAAAGTGTCCAAAGTAATGGGAACGCAATTCTTTGGTATCATTAGTATATTCCAGTGACATGAAGAAGAACGATGAGTGGTTGGCTGATAAGCCACAGTTGTTTTCAAAATGCCCTAGTCTCCACCTATTGAGGTTGACACGTGCTGTCTGAGTGAGGGTGGTATTAATCACATGATTGAGAGGTCCAAGGAAGAAGGGGTTCTCTACTGAGGACGGTAGAATAATGCATAGATAACAGCATGTCGAGACGTTATGCTGGTGGGCAGTGAGGTTAGCGTACTGCCAGAAGGTGTTATGAGAATATAGGTGGATTCCTGTGACCACCTGAAGCAGCACGAGGGCGGGTAGACAGCGCAGAATAACCATTATGGGTTTGTTCAATGAGGGGGCATGACACATTATCAGGATAACACCGTTGGCAATGATTCTTATGACCAAGGACAATGCAGAACGGTTTGAGGCGGCCAATATCTGGGCATGTGCCAAGGTTTATTGATTTGTGTCTAATCTACAAGAATAGTCAGTCAGGGAGTTCTGAGGTTGGCTATGTGAAGTAACAAACTCTTGTCGTCTAAGTCGCCCCCTCTCCCCTGGCCATTTCGCTAGATAATATGCACTGACAAAATTTAATCCACGTAACTACCATATGTTATCGTCAAACATCCTCCGTGAAAACCATGTGTCCTGGGTTATTTCTTAACACTCTCGCCACCCACTCATAACCCATGCTAGTCTCCCTTATATCCCTCCACTGCTATGGTAGAGTAAGGCCTATGAACTGTCCACTTATATTAGCAATAGGGCAGGCTACCAAATAGCACCTGATACTTTCAGTTGTATAGTCTCCTGAAAATGGCCCCGACCACCGTGGCTTGTTCCACTTGGTTCTGTGGAAATCCTTAATCACGACCCACTCTCTGGGCTGCAGGTCATGCAGCAGGCTTGTTGCTGGTGCTGGAAGCACTGCCTTCACCTGCTTATGGATAGACTGCAGAGCAGAGGACAAGGTTGCACAGGAATTTAACATTGCATCATCCCATGCTGCAGCGTCGGGAAGAGGAGCTATCACAGGTCCAATTCCTGTGTGTGGAGGTCACCCAAACAACATCTCAAATGAGCTACGCCCATACTTAGGTCATTCCCTCATGCGCATATGCATCAAAACTATGGGAAGAACCTTTGTCCATCCTAAGCCTGTTTCAGAACAGCATTTGCTCAATTAGTTTCTCTCTCTACCACCCCACCACTAGCTGGATGATATGCATAGTGCTGCTTTAAGTTAATACCCAAATATTCACCCACCTGCTTAAGGGCCGCATTAACGAAAGGTGTGCCATTATCACTGGAGATTTTAGTGAGGATTCCCCACCTAGGAATTATTTCACTTCGCTATTGCATCAGAGTCCTGGTTGGAGGTAGAGAACGTTTCAACCCATTTAGAAAACATGTCTACCATAACCAAACAGAATTTCTTCCCTTTGCTGGGTGTTAGTTCAATGAAATCCATCTGTAGATGGTCAAATGGTTTGTCTGGAGCTGGGTGAGCTGCCTGTTTCACCTTCAAACCTCGACCCACATTGTGACTGGCACATACTACACACCTGGAACAAAAATTTTGAGAGTAATTAGAGAATCCCATAGTGAACCAATGCTTGGTTTACGCTGCTGTCATTCCCCCTTTTGATGTGTGATCTCTTCCATGCTTTAACTTTGTATAATATAGGAACATGCATTTTGGGAGACAAGGGCGGCCCTGGGGGCACCGCCAAACTCTGTCAACAACGGTGTAGCCTGCTTTGTGCCACAGAGCCTTTTCCTCGTGGTTCCTCATAGCTCATGGTTGGAGTTCTGAAAGCTGTAGAGAAGGAGTGATTAACCTTCCAGGTCTCTGGAAATTTAGCTTCTTTCTTTGTTTTAGGGATCTCTCTCTCCTTTGCTTCCAGGTTAAGTTTTAATAGTTCTAACTGTCTGAGGTTAGACACATCATATTGGTTCAAGCAAATTTCTCCATAATTTATTCACATAAACGTACATATGAACATCCTGTACATACCACAGCATGCAGTACAGGATGTTCCTTGCTACTTGCTTTACCCATGTTTACACTTTTTTTAACTTTAGAAGTTTACTCAATTTAATACATTTTACTGTATTCCATTTATTGATTTTGTTTTTTAAATGTCTCAATGAAATTATTTGTTTAATTCAAAATAACTTATTTCTGCTACACTGATTGCAGTGTACTTAACCTATTGACATGTTTTTAAAGGACGTCAGCAAAGAAGCAGTCAAAGAGGACTACGCTGGGCATCGAAGGAACTAATGTGCTTGAAGATTGTGACTATGTGGCCAAGGCTTGCCTTCTGCTCATGGGCTTTATTTATGCTTTGAACTTATGTTACCCACGACAGCTGAAATACACTTTCGAAGTGTTTCAAAAGCTCTTTCTTGAGCTGGATATACTGAAGATGTCTCCAAAGATCCTGTCTTTGCACATCAAACTTCTTGCATGATTGTATGCAAATGTTTCAATGAGAAGTTTCAGTGAGAAAGTATTACCTCTCATATGTTTCTGGCCCTACTTTGTTTTGTTCTAGATGTTCAGTGTAAAATCTTTGCTCTCTGCTCTGATTGTATGTTCTTAAAGATCTAAGAAAGTGATGTGAGTGGTTGCACTCAAGTTTCTTGGGCAATTTGCACTTTGAATTGATAGCTTTAACAATTTCATTGGGCGTTTTATCAGATTTACTGGTTCACTATAAATGTTTTAACTGAAGTGTTTAAAATGTTTATATCTGTTAAGGGACTTCAAACTTTGTTTTTTAACCCAGGGTAAGCCTTTCAGGAAATGAAAATGTTTTGTCTGTTATTGAATCAGACTGTGTACTATATTTCCTGATTTTCATATTTGACCTACTGATTAACAATTTTTGAAGTTTCAAACAAAAGTAGAACTGTAAATTACAGCATACACAAATATTTTTTGTCACCTTTAGTAGACAATTTTAAAGATCTAAAAGTGATGTGAGCAGGTGTATTTACATTTCTGGAATAATTGGCACTTTTAAATTATGCTTTTGAAAATGTCCTTTTGACATTTTGTCAGAGATTTACTGGTTGGTGACTATAAATGTGTTACTGAAGTGTTTATGTAAATGTTGTTTACATCTGTAAAGGGATGAACCAAGAAGGGAAATTGTTTTAAATAACTTAACTCAGGGTAACCCTTTCAGAAAAAAAACTGTTTGGGCAGCACCAGTTCCCTTTCAAAGGGAACTTCGATGTTGCATTTAGCATAACAGTATGGGAGGCGCCCTTGCGCGCGTGACCGGTATCTGAAGCTTGTGTAAAATCATGCCTCTACTTATAGGCCTGCCATGATCAGGTGACGTAGCAATTAAGCACGTCGCATGATATATATATGGCACCTGTGAACCACGCCACCGGCCTTATTATCTTCAGCGAGACTGCATGTCTGTTGTTTGTGTGACAAAAAAAGTTTCATTTTTACACTATATTTTCTCAAAATCTCTAAAATTTTCTATCCCTTTTTTAGAAAAAAAGAAAAGAAAAGAGAGGGAAATAATGAACGAGAAAGAATTCAGAAAGTGTGTTACGCCTTGCTCCCGTTTCATCATGGGAGGAGATGAACACGCTTTCTGTGTGAAGTGTTTGGGCGTAGAGCATGCGACAGCAGCCCTCTTGAGGTCTGACTGTCAGCATTGTGAACATTTCACGATTAGACAGTTCCGCTCTCAACTCGCTCTCTTCTCATCCAAATGGAGTTGGGTTTCAGAGCCTCGCGGACCTGGGTTGGCCGCTGCTGATCTAGCCGGCTGGCTAAGGTCGTGGGGTTCTCGTATGGATTTGGAAGAGGAGCCGGAGACAAGCGCTGCTCTATTTCTTGCTATTTCCCCTATGGAAAGCCAAAACACCCTAGCTGACTCCGAGGAGTCAGTAGAGGGTGCCACTGCACCAAAAACCGACAGCAGCTCTCAAGCATATAAAGAACTGCCTGAAGTGATTACTAGGGCAGTTGAAAAGTTTAATAGACTGGCCCGGGGAAGAGGAAGTGGCTCGTAGCAGGCTGGATGAGCACTTGCTCTCCAGTGAAAATACATGTAAGGCTCCCTCACACCGCAGAAAACTCCCCTTTTTTCCAGAAGTGCATGATGAGATATCACTCTTCTGGAGAAAAGCATACACTAGCCGTGTTTATAACCCCACGACATCTGATTACTCAGACGTCATGGGGAGTGAGCAGCACGGCTATTTAGTGATGCCAAAGGTGGAGGAGGCGCTTGTGAGCCACCTCTCTCTATCAATGGCAGGTAATTTCTGGAGGCCAACTTTACCTTCTAAGCCATGTAAAGCCACCTCGGCGTTGGTGGGCAAAGCCTATGCGGCAGCGGGTCTTGCTTGTGGGTCACTGCATACAATGGCAGTGTTGCAGGCCTACCAAGCAGACCTGCTGAGTGAGCTTCATACTGGGGAGGGAATTGGGCCCGAGGCAATGGGAGAGCTCCGCTGTAGCCTAATTGTGGTGGAGAGGCACCTATAGCTCAACCTCTCAGGAATGGGGGAAAAAGATGAGGCCGCCTTGCTGTTAAACCTTCCGGCCTTTTTGGCAGCGCGGTTTATGCCATCGCCAACAGGTTTCGCCAGGCAAAACAGCAAACGGCGGCGTTCAGCCAGTTTCTTCCCCGTCGTGTCGAGTTCGCCCAGACCTCCATGAGTGAAGCCCAGGCCAGCGCTAGTACGAGGGAGGCGCAGAAGGCGAGTGTGGCGGCCCGCCTCCCCCAGCAGAAAGCCAGTGGACCGGGCAGCCACAGCCACAGCCTGCTAAGAGGTCTGATCTAAGAATGATCATAAAAGCAAAGCAGGCAAGGAAGGAATGGTCCTGATGGGCCACAGAGGGACATATCAGGGGACATGAGGTTGTTAGGGCAGATAATCCCCAGTGCTACTGTAGGGCCTGCCCTGGCCAAGGCCATCTCACGTTTTCAGCCTTCTCTGGTCAGCGAGCTGACACAGGGCGACGGAAAACTGATGCTTTCCCCCCAACAAAATGTGGAAAAGCTAACATCACTGAAAGACCATTGGCAGCATGGAAACTACTACCAAATGTGTCTCCATGGGTTTTGTCTACCATAGAAAAGGGTTACCGGGTCCAGTTCAGAGCTTGACCTCCCAGGTTCAGAGGTGTGCTCACCACAGTTGTCAGCACAGAGAAGAGCCCAATGTTAGCACAGGAAGTAAGTTCCCTTTTGGACAAAGGGGCCATAGAACATGTACCCTGTTCCCTAAGGGAGGGAGGTTTTTACAGCCGTTATTTCCTGGTCCACAAAAAAGATGGCAGTATGCGGCCAATTTTAGATCTGCATTATCTGAACCATACTCTTCGGACATACAGGTTCAAGATGCTGACGCTCAAACTTATCATGCCACAGATTCAGCTCGGGTACTGGTTTGTGACAATAGATCTAAAAGATGCATATTTCTAAAAGATGTGTATCTAAAAGGCTCAAGTTGAGAAAGTTGCAAGAAAGACATGCTTTCTTCAATGCAGAGGATAACTTTTCTAGGGGTTATATGGGATTCCACTATGATGAGGGTGTATCTATCCCCAATACACCTTGGGTCAATCCTATCAACATTGAGGAAGATAAAGCTGGGTCTGGGCATCCCCTCCAGTCTCTATGAGAGACTGTTGTGGCTTACGGTAGCAGCAGCCAATGTTATACCATTGGGCCTATTGCACATGAGACCGTTTAAGTGTTAGCTGAAAAGTTGGAGGTATCATTTGAGGACAAAACCCCTAAGAATAGTCAGTGTCACGTGGTGATGCCTACGTGCTCTGACAATTTGGAGGTGTCCCGGGTTTCTAGCATTGGGTCACACTCTAGGGGCATCTTAACGCAAGATGGTAATGACAGACTGATTGGCTGGGGTGCGTTCTAAGACAGCTGTCCAGCTCATGGTCTCTGGAGTGGCATATAAGTCACCGAGAAATGCGGGCCATATTCTTAGCACTTAAATTCTTTCTTTTAATTCATTCAATTAATTTTGTGCTAGAAAACTATGTTTGGGAATCAAAAATAAATAAATAAATAAATAAATAAATAAATAAATAAATAAATAAATAAAATAATTTGTACTGATTCGATAATGTAGAAGTCATGAAATAACAAATTTATAACAAAGTTTGTACTACAAAAATAGGATGCTTTGACAGTACTGTAAATAATTATCAATTATATAGTTATAATAAATTTTGATTAGTATATTACTTTATTCTCCCCTAAAGAAGAAAAAATATCACATCTTAAAACCCCAGCCCTGTGACAGCAGATCGGTCTGCAGATTGTATGGATGACAGACTAAAACATGCTGCACCACCATTCAAATACAGCACAATGACCACCATTCAAACTCTTCCAAATGCTGCATCATTGATCAATCAGTGCATACAAACACACCGTAAAGGCTCAAACCAATCTGCCTCACAATCGGAATGAACTGAGCAACTCCAAGTAAGACTGTACATCTGGGCAGGAAAGATAGTGTTTGCTATTAGATTTTTTCAAGGTTTTATTGTGTTGAGTAATCTGCAAACTGTTTTGTTGTTGAAACCTTTCATCTTCTCTCTTTGATGAGATAATGTCTCTCTTATCTTTGCATGTTATCTAACCCTGTGCTTGCTAACATGGTTCAGTAGTCTCCATTTATGTTGAGGAAAATAATATCAAAATATTATTCCCGTTAATGTTACTGCACTTTGGAATTTATTTTATACTCTAGAGCACACAGATGCCCTCATGCACACACACACACACACAGACACATTTATTTCCTCTCTCCCTCTTACACACACAAACTGTTTGTCTTCTCCCCGTTCTGTCATTGGTTGTTGTTTCACGCGTGTCTGAATTGTCCTCAGCCGTCAGCCATTACGAGGCTGATTATGTTTGTATATATACCGCGCGCCTCCCAGCACACAGTCCATGTCATGTTTCATGTTTAGGTTCGTTAGTTTAGTTCACGCTGGTTTCTCTGCTACCAGTCCCTCGCTGTAGCTTATGTTTCATGTTTTGTATCTTGACCCTATTTTCCGTGACCACGACCTTGATTCCTGCCTAGCCCTGTGTATGCCTGTTTGCCGATCGCCTGACCTTTTGCCTGTTTTTGGATTACGTTTTGGATCACGTTTTGGATTTGTCTGCCTGTCTCTCTCCTAAATAAAACCTGTTCATAGTGCGCTTGCACCCATCTGAACTTTATCACGTCACGAAACGTGACAGAATATTCCGCCCATCATTAATGCAGCAGGAGAACGGAGAGGACGCAGAGCCCGGAAGTCCACGCCAATCATCCCCGCCTTGGACTCGATACAGTTTCCACAAGAGACTTTCGTGGACCTTCCCGATTGGTACGATGGATTCTTTGGCTACCCGGACTATGTTTTGGTAGACTGTCAGTTTTATTTCTCAAGCCTGTTTGACCCGAAGCCAGAGGAGAAGCAATGGATAAGGTTCATGGTGTCCTGGTTTTTTGGCCCAGCTCACAATTGGGCACAGCGATTAGCAGCCATGAGATCCCGGGAACTGGAGAACAGTAGGCAATTTATGGACCTGTTTTTGAAGGAGTTTGGAGAACCAGGGCAGAGCTACAACCTGGATAAGCTGTTGAAGGGAGTCAATGTGGCAAACAAGGCTGACCTGCCGTTCCACATGCATTATGAGTGGGTGAACCACCAAGTGTATGTTAACACGGACAACCAAGCTCTGCTCACACCCAAGTCTACTGACCCAGTTGACCAAGTTCCGTTCATGTCCAAGCCTGCTGACCCAGTTGACCAAGTTCCGTTCATGTCCAAGCCTGCTGACCCGGCCGACCAATTTCCGTTCATGTCCAAGCCTGTTGACCCGGCCGACCAAGTTCCGATCATGTCCTAGTCTATTGACCCAGCTGCCCAAGCTCCGCTCAAGCCCAAGTCTACCGACATGGCCGACCAAGGTCCACTCAAGCCTGAGGTTAACCTGGTGACCTCAATGCCCCCATATGAGGTCCTCTCCCACCCTCCCTCCCCTGTAATGGATCTCGTTCGGTCTGCCTGCTCTGCTGAGGACACTGCTCGGCACTCCTGTTCAGCCAAGAGCGTCGCTCAGCACTCCTGCACTACTGGGTACAGCGCTCTGTTTCCCTGCTCGGCTGAGGTTGTCTCTATGCCATCCTGCTTCGCAGAGGATGTCGCTCTGCCTCTATGTTCCACTGAAGACGTCGTTCCTGTTCGTTGCTGCGCGCCATGTGTTACTCCCCCTTCCTGCTCCACGGAGGACTTCGTTCCTCCCTTTGGCCTCGCGGAGACCCACGCTCCTCTCCCTGGCCTTGCAGGGGACCTCGCTTCGCTTTCCTGCACTGCTGAGTACAGCACTCTGTTTCCCTGCTTTGCCGAGGACTTCGCTTGGCCTGCCTGCTCGGCTGTGGTCGTCGCTCTGCCTTCCTGTTTCGTCAGGGACATCGCTCTGCTTTTTTGTTTTGCCAAGAAGGCCGTGCGGTCTCCTGGGACATTCTGCCCAGGGGGCCGGGGCCGCCAATGGAGACGGATGTGTCATGGCACTCCGGGAGAAGTTCCTTTGGGGGGGGGGTGTTCTGTCATGAGTTCCCCTTTAAGCAACGTGCTGTGGAGCATGTGAGCGCGTGAGCACCTGCTTTTCCCTTGTTGACAATCGTGACATTTCGACACGTGCATTTGTTCATGTTTCTGTTATGTGTCCTCCCCATTCTGTCATTGGTTGTTGTTTCACGTGTGTCTGAATTGTCCTCAGCCGTCAGCCATTACAAGGCTGATTATGTTTGTATATATACCGCACGCCTCCCAGCACACAGCGCAGAATATTGAGTTAGAAGTTAGATAGTATAATAGATTAGTTTAGAGTCCTTTCCATAGTTAACCATAGTTGTAGTTCATGTCATGTTTCATGGTTCATGTTTAGAGTCATTAGTCATAGTCCATGTCATGTTTCATGTTTAGGTTCTTTAGTTTAGTTCACGCTGGTTTCTCCGCTACCAGTCCCTCGCTGTAGCTTATGTTTCATGTTTTGTATCTCGACTCTCTTTTCCGTGACCACGACCTTGATTCCTGCCTAGCCCTGTGTATGCCTGTTTGCCGATTGTCTGACCTTTTGCCTGTTTTTGGATTACGTTTTGGATCACGTTTTGGATTTGTCTGCCTGTCTCTCTCCTAAATAAAACCTGTTCATACTGCACTTGCATCCGTCTGAACTTCATCACGTCACGAAACATGACAATTACATGTCTTGGCCCAAATCTGTGGAAAATCTGCAGTAATTTTTAAAAATCGCAAGCTCCTCTGAATATTGTGGAGTTTGCTTGATTTTGCATTCATTTATGTGATCCCAAAATTGCTAAATCCTGGACGGACTGATTTAGAATTAGGTTCATAGCAGAGGTGGGTAGTAATTCACTACATTTACTTTGTTACATTTACTTGAGTAACTTTTTGAAAAAAAAAATACTTTTAAGAGAAGATTTAACTGGCCATTCTTATACTCTTACTCAAGTTTAAATCACAGAAATGTATTTTTACTTCGCTACATTTGGTGGTGTTCCTCCATTACTGTTAAATGTTAATGAATATGTACTTTTAATAATTCATTTAAATCACGTACTTTGTGGTCATGAGTCTGCAGTGATCTGAATGCGGACGCACCAAACATTCACCTTTTTAGTGGCTCAGTCCTGCAGAGGGGAAAGAAGTGAGCATGTCGAGGGAGGCAGGACACATACACACATACACACACACACACACACACACACATATATACACACACAACTACTAATACACACTTTCTCCACACACACTTTCTCTTCTGTTCTGTTCCATAGTCTGATCCTTTGTTCTCTGTTTTCTTGTTTAAATGCAGATGCTGCCAAGTTTGTATTTTTAACATGTTAATTGGTGTGTGTGAGATTTTGTGTTGAAAATGTGTTATTGTACCCATCACAGGACTGGGATATGCTGCTTCATCTTGAACTCAGGTTTTATACCAAGTAAACAGAACAGATAGAGTTTGTAGGAGAGGTGTGACTTACAGTTCTTCATGTAGTCTGAGATTCAGGATTTTCTATTCATTTGAATCAGATCCAAAGTAACTAGTAACTTGCTACTTGAGCAGTCTTCTCATTGGATACTTTATTACTCTTATTCAAATTATTACTTATTCTTATTCAAATTACTTTTACTGTTACGTGAGTAATTGTTTTTATAAGTAGTTTTACTTGTATTTGATAAACATTTTTGGCTACTCTATCCACCTCTGATTCATAGACAGGTAGTTTATCTGTGAGTTGACATGTTTCTTATATTCTATGTATTTCAGTAAATGCAATGTTATTGCACATCATATTATCTTGTTGTGGTTATTAATTTTATATTCAAGCTATTCAGAAAGAAGCCTTCAGAAAAAAAAAAAAAAAAAAAAAAACGTTATTGAGTATTTATTGTAAATAAAATTTACAATAAAATTATAATTAAAATTTAGGTATGTTAATTTTATTTGTAATTTTAATTCCTAATTAAAATTCTAAACTACAAAAGGGGGTATGCTATGAGCCTGATTACCTAATGAGACTGATTTGATCAGACTGTTTAATTTATTTTAATGATTACATTTTCAGTGAAGCACCTATATTGCTGGAATGTACCTTGCATGTCTAGTGCTTCCTGTATAAACATACCCATTTCCCCTGCACAGCTGTATGTACCCAAACTGACCTTAAATTACAAGCAGAAAACGGATATTACATCCAGCCTCTGCCTCCAGCAAATTAAGCAGAGACAGACTTCTTAAACCATGTTATTACAAGATATTAAAGAGAGACAGTGTCTTTCTTAAATTGGTAGTGGGAAGGAGATTCTGTTTGTAAGTGTGGTTTTCCTCTCTTCTGCCTTTAATGGGCTGGATGTATATATGGAGGTCAGTGGGGCACAGTAGATTTCCCAGGCCAAGATGAGAATATTAGTACACCTGCCTGGTAACAAAGAAATCTCCATTTCTCTGGTCCCCACACAAGTGTCGGTAAATTAGAAAACAGAGATAATGACCTTTCCTACAGTTTTGTGGAGTGCCAGTGCACTTTTTACTCTTTAAAAAAAATAGGCATATTCCTGGGCCAATACTTTTAAACTTTAAACTGTATGCTATTACCATGCTGAACAGGATGAAAAAAAATAACAGGATATTTGGCTGATTTTGGATTCTGCTGTGTTCTTTGCTTGTAACCCATTTTCATGACTTGTCAATATAGATGACACATATATTTAGCTCTAAAACCCCATAGAGCTGTTATATATTCTCTATTATAGATTTATTCCACATATTATACAAGATGTCCAATAAAAGAATTACTATAAGAAAGTGGCAATTTATTGGAATGCATGAAACACTGGCAACATAGAAGTATCATATATAATTTACAGACCCCCACCACTCCCCGTTTACCATCTGTATCATTCAACACATACAAACACACGTACACACACACAAACACACACACACACATACACACACACACACACACACACACATCCTTCCATGGTGTGTGAACACTGATCGCAGACTTTTTCACACTGAGTAATTCACCAGCTTTTCCAAAATTAGAGCATTTACTTTAACAAGTTTGCCTTTTTATGCTTTATACATCACTCTCTGCTCTCAAACACTTCAACAACAGCCTGCTTTTTGTTATATTGGCTGCTTGTGAAATCTAGCTGAGCTGTTGGGGGCAGGGCTGCAGCCAGTTTCTATCCTTGTCAGGACTGTTAATTGTGCCACAAGAAGTTCAGCTGACACTTTCTCACAGTTGGGAAAAATACACAAGAACACTGTGATGGTGTTTTTCAAGGAATATGTAGAAAAAATATTCAAGTAAACAAAAAACATTAAAGCATGCTCCTTTTATCAAAAGTGGGGTTTTAATGTTAATACTGAAGTGGCTGAAAAATGAATATCACTACAAAATTGCCACAAAGCAAAAAGCAGACACAAACACAAAACCAACTCTGACAAAACAAACTGTGGTTCATTTAAGAGACACATTGATTATCAGCTACCTTCAATGTGCTTCATTGTTGTTTTTCATACTATCATTTAGTTATGCAATGCAGAAGTTCTAAAACTTTTTGTGGCCAGGTGCAGTTTTAAGTTCAGTGCAGATTTAATTCATGTACACTATTTAAATGTGTTACGGTACCTTTTGTGGAGACAAGCATGGGGGGTGCAGTAATAGGAAGATGAGGATCAGGCTGAAGACGAATTCCGGAAACAGACGAAGGTCAGGCTATCGGGCAAACAATCCAAACTGGGCAAGGCAGGGAATCGTAATCCAAAACAGGTAGTAAATCTGAGAACCAGGGAAATCCAACACACAGACAACGGCGTGGTGAATGACAGAGTTATGACTGCTGAGTGTTTACTTTGCAAAACTCCATTGTTCTCAGCCTGACCTAAATACTCTGTGTGTGCATCTGTGATTGAGTGCAGGTGTCCGCAATCAGAATTCCGGAGAATGTGAGCGTGTATGTGTATGTGGAGTGCAATCCTCGGCAGCCAAGTTTGTAGTTCGCGCTGCACTCTGGGAACTGTAGTCGCGAGTTCTCCGTGACGTGACAGAGCCCACCCCAAAGGGCTCACTCTGGGAGCCAAATCCCTTCGAGGCCTCCCTCTCCTCCGCGGCCCTGGCTTTGCTGGATGAGCGGTATGAAAGTCCCTACTCAGGGGCTAATCCATACTGTGTCCCCGGGTTGGTAATTGGGATGATCCCTCCGGTGGCGATCCGCCTTCCGTTTGGCGGTGCGTGAGGCCTGCACTAGATGTTGGTGTATGCGTTCTCAAACCTGCTCACTCTGGTGGAACCACTCATCCACCACTGGCAAGTCAGTGGAGTTGGCGTTCCAGGGGTATAAAGGTGGCTGGTAGCCCACGACACACTGAAAGAAAGAGGGTGAGCTGTGTTGCCGAGTGTCGCAGGGAGTTCTGAGCATACTCCGCCCACGGGAGGAATTGGCTCCAATCCTCTGGGTTCATGGCACAGAAGGTCTGGAGGAACCTTGCGACCTCTTGGTTAGCCCGCTCTACCTGTCCATTAGCCTGGGGATGGTAACCTGAGGTGAGACTAACGGTGACACCCATTTTCTCCATGAAGCTGGCCCAGACTCCTGACGTGAATTTTGGCCCCCTATCACTCATGATCTCTTCCGGGATCCCAAAGTACCTGAACACATGCTGGAACAGTAGCTCGGCAGTGGCAAAGGCAGACAGGATGGCAGGGAGTGGGATGAGGCGCAGGGACTTTGAAACGCGATCAACGATCACCAGAATCGTGGTGCGACTCCAGTAAGTCAGTGATAAAGTCTAGGTGGGACCATGGCCGTGCTGGGATGGGTAAGGGCTTGAGCTTACCGGCTTGTAGTGTCTGCGGTACTGGGTGCACGTAGAACACGAGGACACTATATGTTGTACGTCCCTAGACATGTTGGGCCACCAGTACTTCTCGGCCAATAACCGGTTGGTACGATGTATTCCTGGGAGGCCCGTTGCTAATGCGGTGTGGGCCCAGGTGGTGAGCTCCAGTCGGTGTCACTTCAGGACAAACTGCTTGCCGGGTGTGCATGCTGCTGGGATTTGCGATCTGAGGAGGCGTACTAGGGCTTGGTCCAGCACCCATTCAATGGCGTTGACGATGTAGATATCAAACGGGTGCGTGGCACCCTCCAGCAAGTGCCTCCACTCCTCCAGGGCCAGTTTGGCTGCCAGGAGCTCTCAGTTCCCCACATCATAGTTGCGTTCAACTTGCAGGAGAAGAACACCACGGCGTGGAGCTTAGGCTTGTCCCCGAGCCTCTGTGAGAGAATGGCCCCTACTCCTGCTTCTGAGGGATCAACCTGCACACCGAAGGGTCTGGAGGGATCTGGGTACCTGAGGATAGGAGCGAGGGACGTTAGGGGGTGTGCTATGGTACTAAACCCTCGAATGAACCGTTGGTAAAAATTTGCAAAGGAACCATTGTAACTCCTTTATGGTTTGGGGCGTGGGCCATTCCACCACCACTTGAACTTTACGTCGGTCCATGGTGACCCCCCTCAGGCTGATGACATATCCCAGGAAGGAGATCGTGTGTTGGTGAAATTCACACTTCTCTGCCTTTACGTACAGCTGATTTTGCAGGAGACGGTACAATACCTGCTGGACTTGGCCGATATGCTCCTCTAGGGACGCTGAATACACCAGGATGTCACTGATGTATGTAATGATGTTCCTCCCCAGCATGTCTCTCAGAACGTCATTAATTGAACACTGGAACACCGAGGGGGAATTATGGAGCCCATAAGGCATGACTCGTAGTGCCCTGAGGTGGTGCTAAATGCCGCCTTCCACTCAGCCCCCTCCTAGATGCGGACAAGGTTATATGTGCTACGCAGGTCCAGCTTCGTAAAAATGGTTGCGGATCTTAGCTGTTCGAGGGCTGCAGGTACTAGTGGCAGGGGAAACCAGTACTTGACTGAAACTTGGTTTAGGCCCCGGTAGTCAATACATGGTCATATGCCCCCTCCTTTTTTCTCGACGAAGAAGAATCCGGCAGATTCGGAGTGCCTCCTGAATATACTCCTCCTTGTCTCTCTGTTCAGCTTGGGAGAGAGGGTATACACAACTTCGAGGTGGGCTGGCCTGGAAGGAGCTTGATTGCTCAGTCGTTGGGGCGGTGTGGTGGTAATCCGTTTGCTCTCTCCTTGCTGAATACCTCACTGAGTTCCTGATATTTGGGAGGAACCGAGACTGGGGCCAGAGTCGTGGGGCTCTCCACTGTCGTGGCATCCAAAGGGACAGTGGGGAAGTTCAGGTAGTTACTAAGGCATTACAGTGACCACTGGGTAACCTGCTTGTCTGCCCAAGAAACCTGGGGGTTGTGGAGCTCCAGCCAGGGCAGGCCTAGAATGATGGGGTGCCAGGCAGTGACAGTAATGTACAGGACTATGGTTTCATGGTGGAGGGCACTAATTTAGAGTACCAGAGGCGCTGTACAGTGGGAGATGATCCCTCCGCCTATGGAAGACCCGTCGATGGACTGAATCTGATGTGGCTGGAGCAGGGGGCGAATTGGAAGGCCGAGGTCTTGTGCAGTTTTCTGGTCTATGAAGTTGCCAGCAGCTCCTGAGTCGATCAGTGCTGAAAGCACAATAGTCAGCCCTGAGTGTTCTATCTTGACAGGTAACATGAATACATGTGATGTGTGTGTGCTTGGGTTTGACTCACTGTTTGACGACAGGGCCAGCTGTCCGCACTCCCCTCGGCCAGTCACGGCTTCTTGTGGGGTCACTGATGGACAAGGTGGTTGCCTTCACCACAGTAGAAGCAGCGGGACTCACGACGCCACCTCTCCCTGTCCTCCTCGCGAAGCTGGGTCTGGCCTAGCTGCATGGGCTCTGCTGCAGCTGCTGGCTCGGGTGGCAGTGCACCCCACAGTGTGGGGCTTTTGGTACTGCATAATTGGTCCAGCCGGTTCGCAAGGTCAATGAGTGCATTGAGGGTGAGTTGTTTATCCCGACAGGCCAACTCCTTCACCAACTCAGGATTCAGCCCCTGACGCGGTCTTGAGGGCCAGCTCGTTGCACCCGCTCCGTTCCGTGATGGTGTGAAACTCCAGGGCGTACTCCACTGCGTCTCTTAAGCCTTGCGAGATCTTCATGAGCTCCTGGACGGTCTCCCATCCATCAGGGGAATGATCGAAGGCACGATGGAAGCGGGAAAGGAAGTCCGCGAGTGAGGGCGGGCGACACCCCCTTGTTCCCACTCGGCCGTAGCCCAGAGCAAAGCACGTACAGTTAGGAGCTCCATGAAGTGTGTGATCTTACGAACCTCTGGCATGTCTATCAAAAAACAATGAACACTGGAGTAAGAAACCCTTACATCGCTCTGGCTCCCCTGCGAACTTCTCCGGCACGGGAAGTGGTGGAAAGTGCGCAGCTGGCAGTGGCTGAATATGTACCGGCACCAGGGGTGGAATGTGCACCGGCGGCAGTGACACGAGTGGGAGTGCGGGTTGCCCCATGCGCGTCAATTGCTCCTGTAAGTGCGAGATCTGTTCTTGCTGCACATTTTCGGTTCTGTTCCAAGATATAGTTGCAATTCTGGGGCGTCTGCTGCCTCCATAGTGAGGCGAAGTAATCTGTTACAGTACCTTGTGTGGAGACAAACGCGCACGGTGCAGTTACAGGAAGATGAGGATCAGGCTGAAGACAAATTCCAGAAACAGACGAAGGTCAGGCGGTCAGGAGAACAATCCAAACTGGGCAAGGTAGGGAATCATAATCCAAAACAGGCAGTAAATCTGAGAATCAGGGAAATCCAAAACACAGACAATGGCTTGGTGAACGACAGAGTTACGACTGCTGAGCGTGTACTTCGCAAACCTCCATTGTTCTCAGCCTGACCTAAATACTCTGTGTGTGCGTCTGTGATTGAGTGCAGGTGTCCGCAATCAGAACTCTGGAGAATGTGAGCGCGTGCGTGTATGGGAAGTGCAGTCCTCGGTAGCCATGTTTTTAGTTCGCACAGCACTCTGGGAACTGTAGTCCCAAGTTCGCCGCGACGTGACAAAATGTGCACAATAATAAGCTACTATTATTTATTACATAGTGCTTTCTATTGCTGAATTTTCCATTGACAGAACACATTAGGTCAATTATTTCTTCTTGTTTTAAATTTATTAAGGTTTGTTAAATCCATTCAATTCAAGTGAGCAGTCAAACAAGCTAAGAACCCAATAATAAAATGTACCTGTAATATATTTAATAATGGTGATTGTAATTTTCACCACTGTAACTAAATTAAAATACAGACCTTCTGGATATGCTTCACTGACCCTTAGGGTCCCCACTTTGAGAACCAATGGTGTAAGAAATATAATCGGATGTGGTATACTGTTATAGGAAAATAGTTAATGACAGTAGGGTTATGTGGCCTGATGTAAACCAGAGGAATGGTAAATGGTCTGCATTTATATAGTGCTTAGGGGGTTCTACAAAGTGCTTTACACTGTTTCTCATTCACACATGCACAAGCTTGAAATGGGGAGCAACTTAGGGTCTGGTTTCTTGCCTATGGACACTTCAGCATGTGGAGAAGTGGGCTGTGAATCAAACCGCCAACCCTTTGATGAGTGGACATCCTACTCCATGACCTGAGCCACAGCCACCCCTGTGGACTGCGATTATTCACCCAGGCGATTATTCACCCAGTCGAACAGCAACTGGTAAGTGTTTCTTTCTGGATTTTTTAGTTGAAACTAGTTTTAGCACCGATTGTCAGATAGAAGCTGTTACTGCGCTTCCATGTTGCTACGAGCTGTTTACACATTGCTAGATTAAAGCTAATTCCGGTATTCATATTTGGTTTCGGTCGGTAGTCGCTCTTACACGCGACTACTCTTTGTTTTGCTAATTAAAGAGGCGTGCTCAGCTGTGAAGCACCGCAGTATTTAAGAATTAAGAAACGCTGAGGCGGAAGCGTCAGCCCTTGTCTTGTGAAGACCAAGCTCGTATAAAGACCTGCGAGTGTACCTGCGCAAGTCCACCGAGCAAGGACATTGACAAGACACCACTTGCGCTGCTAAGTATACCCCCCCCCCCACACTTTATTCCTCTTGCTGATCACCTGTTTACACACTAACATGTGTCAGTTTATCCCTTTTATTTGCCACTGGCGCAGCCCACGGCACACTCCCAGAAAAGTACGCAACTTGGACAATCTACGCTCTCTGAATGTGGCCTCTGCAGATTCCCTCTCATTCTCTATTGGACTTTGGAACTGCCAATCTGCCGTCAACAAGGCAGATTTCATACCTTCCTTTGTAACCCACTACAACCTCAGTGTGCTGGCTCTGACTGAGACCTGGATCCATACTGAGAACACTGCCACGCCTGCTGCCCTAGCCTCCAACTTCAACTTCTCCCATACCTCACGTCCCAACAGACGAGGGGGTGGTACAGGTTTGCTTCTCTCCAAAATATGGAAATTTACCTGTCTTTCTCCCTCTTGCTCCAACATGTCCTTTGAATTTCATGCTGTTACAGTCACGGACCCTGACAAAATGCACTTTCTTGTTGTTTACCATCCTCCAGGTCAACTGGGGAAGTTCATCGATGAATTTGACACGCTACTGTCCACCATCCCGGATGATGGAATTCCTCTTGTGGTCCTTGGTGACTTCAACATTCATCTAGACAAGCCACATGCAGCTTTTTTGTTCTCCTTCCCACATTTGACATCAAGCAGTTCACCACACCAGCAACCCACAAAGCCGGCAAACAGCTCGACCTCATCCTCACACATAATTGCACCACACACAATCTTCTAATTACTGGTCTCCACACCTCTGACCATTTCTTTATCCAGGTCTCTATTTCTCTCCCCTCACCCCTTCACTATTTCCACCCTCTATCTCTTTTTGTCACAACCTTCGCTCCTTTCCCTCCTCACACTTCTCCTATGTTGTCACAACCTTACTTCCCTCTGATAGCCACCTCTCCTCACTGGAATTAAACACCACAACTGACATGCTATGTTCCACCCTAACATCTTCTCTTGACAGTACCTGCCCCCTAACCTCCAGACCTGCTCGCACATCACCCTTTAGCCCTTGGCTCTCAGAAGCTCTGAGCTCTGAACAACTGGGTCAAACTAAGAGCATCTGAAAGGAAATGGCGTAAATCTAACAATCCAACTGACCTAACCAATTACCAAACACTTCTCTCCACTTTTTCCAATAGCATTTCCACTGCTAAAGCCACATACAACCAAGAGAAGAGTGGCAGTTCTCCCAACACCGACAATCTCTTCAAACCTTTTCTTCTCTTCTCTGTCCCCCTCCTCCCCCTTCCCCTACCTCCCTCACTGCAGATGACTTTGCCACTTTCTTTTCCAACAAGGTTACATCAATCAGGAACCAGTTCTCAACCCCAGACATGCATAGACCGGCTCCTCCTCCATGTAATTCCCAACTGACTTCCTTCTCTCCCCTCTCAGAGACTGATGTCTCTAAACTCCTCCACTCTAGCCATCCCACAACCTGTCCTCTTGACCCTATCCCTTCTCACCTTCTTCAGTCCATCTCTCCCACACTATTACCTGCACACACACACATCTTTAACACATCCCTCTCTACTGGCACATACCCTACCTCATTTAAGCAGGTCCGGGTTACCCCACTGCTTAAAAAAACATCACTTAACCCTGCTGCGGTTGACAACTATAGACCTGTTTCCCTCTTCCCTTTTCTTTCCAAAACTCATGAAAGAGCCGTTTTTAATCAACTCTCCAATTTTCTCACACAGAACAACCTCCTGGACACCAAACAGTCTGGCTTCAAGAGCAATCACTCCATGGAGACTGCTCTGCTTTCCGTCACTGAAGCTTTACGACTAGCAAGAGCAACCTCTAGATCATCTGTCCTCATCCTACTCAACTTCTTTGCTGCTTTCGACACTGTGAACCATCAGATCCACCTGTCAACTCTCTCTAGCCTGGGCATCACCAGAACGGTTCTGTGCTGGGTGGAATCCTATCTCTCAGACAGATCCTTCAAGGTATTGTGGAGGGGAGGTATTTCTGAAACTCAGCAACTCACAACTGGCATTCCACAGGGGTCAGTTCCGGGTCCACTGCTCTTTTCTATCTACACTATATCTCTGGGGCAGTTTATTGAGTCTCATGGCTTCTCATACCACTGCTATGCTGATGAAAGTCAGCTCTATTTTTCCTTCCATCCTGATGATCCATCCATCTATGCATGTATCTCTGCTTACCTGTCAGACATTTCAGTCTGGATGAGGGAACACTACCTTAAGCTCAACCTGGCAAAATCTGAGCTTCTTGTCATCCCAGCCTATCCCTCAATCAACCACAACCTCACTGTACAGCTCAGCTCAACCACACCCAAGCCAACCAGGATGGCCAGGAACCTTGGGGTGATGATGACGATGGCAGCTTGACCTTTACAGACCACATCTCAACAACTGCACGGTCCTGTAGATTCATCCTGTACAACATCAAGAAAATCTGACCCTACCTCACCGAACAGGCTTCACAACTACCAGTCCAGGCTCTTGTTATCTCTAAACTGGACTACTACAACTCACTACTCTCGGGCCTCCTAGCGAGCTCCATCAAACCCCTTGAAATGATTCAGAATGCATAAGCACGCCTCGTATTCACCCAGCCCAAGAGAACCCATGTCACACCCCTCTTCATCTCCCTCCACTGGCTTCCTGTAGCTGCCCGCATCAAATTCAAGGCCTTAATGCTCACCTATAAGACCTTGTCTGGAACAGCACCATCCTACCTCAACACTCTCCTGAAGGCTTACATTCCCTCACGCAATCTGCGATCAATCAACGACCGACGCATAGTAGTACCTACTTAGCGTGGCTCAATGTCCCTTTCAAGAACTTTCGAATTAACTGTTCCTCAGTGGTGGAATGAACTTCCAACCTCAATCCTGACCGCAGAATCTCTCACCATCTTCAAAAAACACCTAAAGACCCACCTCTTCCATGAACACCTAACCAACCCATTAAAAAAATGAAAATTACTCTGGCACTTATACCTCTACTCTGCGCACTTTGATTCTTCTGGAACTCAATTATTGGATCTTGTATGGTAGCAATACTTGTATTGTTCTCTGCTTGATATGTTGCTTTACTTGTATTTTCTCATTTATAAGTCGCTTTGGATAAAAGCATCTGCTAAATGAATAAATGTAAATGTCTGAGGCCATGGGTAGCACCAACACCGTAATAATCTGATGAGCCACCCTAGGAGAGCCACCCCTGCTCAAAGATGACCTATGCAAATTTTATATTTGTGTTCACTGCCATCTGTCTCCTGGCATAGGTAATTGTTTCCTGTTTTGGATGCTGTGTTTTTTTTAACTCGACTGTATAATAGATAACTGCACAGACAGTATTAAAGACAACCGTGGAAATGTGCTCTCTCTATATTTTAACTCTATGATTGTCATGTCGCGGCAAACTCATGATTACAGTTCCCAGAATGCAGCGCGAACTACAAACATGATCGATGAGGACTACACTCCCCAGACACGCACACGCTCACATTCTCCGGAATTCTGATTGCGGACAACTGCACTCAATCACAGTCACACTCACAAATACAGTATTTAAGAGGAAGTTCACACAGTTCGAGCTCGCGAAGTAAACGCTCAGAATTCTCGTCTTTGTCATTCACCAAGCCATTGTACTCATTTTGGATTTATCTGGTTCTCGGATCTTGTACTTTGTTTCTCGACCACGATTACCTGTCTTGTCCAGTGTTGACTGTTCGCCCGATCACCTGACCTTCTTCTGTCTTCCGTATTCACCTTCAGCCTGATCCTCGACGTCCTGTTTCTGCACCGCCCACGCTTGCTTCCTGACAAGGTACCTTAACAATGATCAAAACTCATAACATTCTGACCAAAACACAGTTTCTTTGAATTCCCAAATAGAAAAGCTGCCCTGCAGATGGTGACTCTGCAAATCTTGTACAGAGCCATCACCAAAGAAAAAAAGTAAAATGTATGATCATCTAGTGAACACATATGATCATACATTTTATTGGCATTCATTGGCACATATTGTCGTGATGGATAATCTGTGTGATCTACTCCTAGACTAATCATGCTGACAGCTACATATGTAGCTAAAACAATTGAATGCATGTATAAGTTAGTAAGCTAACAAATGTAGCCTCATTTGCCCCATCCTGATTTCTTCTGTTTTTGTGTATCTCATACAAAGTTGTTTCAGAAATTAAAACAATATCTAAGATAAAACAAAGGCAACTGGAGTAAACACAAAATACACTCTTTAAATTATAATGTTATTTATCGAAGCAAAAACATTATCCAATACTAACTGGGCCTGTGTAAAAATGCATATGCCCCCAAAGTTACTAATTCCCCAAATTTATGAAACTGCTAATGGGTTGTCTGACACACTTAGAGAGAGGCTTGTTTGTGGTCTGCACAGTGAGAGCATGCAAAAGAGGCTCCTTACTGAGAAAGAACTCACTTTGACATGAGCACTAGAAATCACCGTCTCTATGTAGACAGCCGCAAAAGACATGCTGGAACTTCAAAGAAAGGAGACAGTTGAATGTCACATAAACAAATTTGCAACCAAGCGAAATGGGGAAAAGTCTGCTATATTAAAGATGTGGTAAAAAGTTACATGACCCTACTGAATGCTTGTTTAAAGAGAAAGAATGCAGACACTGTCATAGAAATGGACACATACAGAAAATATGCAAAGCAAAACCAACTGAGAATGAGAGAAGGACATTTTCAAAAAGGAATACAAAGTTAAATTAACAGAATGAATCAGACTCAGAAAACTCTGATATAGCAGGCTTGTCATACATTGAGCTGCATTCCCTTAAAGACACAGATGGCAAAATCATCTACATAACTCCTATCGTTGAAGGGGTAAAATTCAAGATGGAATTTGACACAGGAACAGCACGATCAATAATATCATACAAGGATTACAAAGACCATTTCAACAAACTCAAACTGAAGTGCACTTTGGTAATGCTCAAGACCTATACAGGTGAGAAAATTGCACCCATCAGAAAAGTAAAAGTCAGAGTAAAATGTGAAAAAAAAGGTGTGTTTGGATCTTTATGTGCTGAAAAAGGGTGGAGTACCCTTATTTGGACGTGAATGGCTTAGGAGTAATCGGCTCAATTGGCAGTCCATAAAAACCATGCAAGTTACGCCCAAGGTAATCTCATTCTCTGTGCAGGACAAACTAGAGCTTTTGCTAGTGCAATCTACACAAGTTTTCCAAGATGGCATTGGAACACTGAAACACGTTAAAGCAAGGCATACTATTGAGAGTATTGTGCAGTCAAAATTTCACAAGGCACGCCCTGTACCATATTCAGTACACCCAAAAGTGGAGGCTTGTTTGCCGGTGGAAAATTGCTCTTTGTAGAAATGCATAAGTTTACTTTTATAGGCTCATAGTGAGAATAAATAGATTGAAAACATATAACCTCAACATAGTTCTTGTAATATATTTAATATAAATGGAAATACTTTTAATTAAATATTAATAAAATAAACGTCAATATTGTGACAATATTTTAGGACAGGAATAATGAATTGGCCCTGACAAAGATTAAGTATGTAACTCGTTCTTTCTAATACTTAGATGCAACCCAACTCCAAACAATCCTGGCAGCAGATTAAAATGAAATATAAAAACATCATTCAAAGTGGTGAGTAATTGCAATGTCCTCTTTATTTTCCTTATGTGCATGATATAATAAAATGTATCCATTGTAGCAAAGAGAAGAAAGTGTGAATTTTAGAAAACAGGGGAATCTCATGAATACTCAGTGATAAAGGAGTTGGCCCTGTCTAACAACCAGGAGCGACCCATCATGGAAGGCATTAAAGGTGATGAGTCTACAGATCCAGGTGCTGGCTAATCCAAACAGGCTACATTTATACATGGTATGTGTACATGACTTTTTTTTTAATAATTCTAAGATGCAAGCATTTATTATTTACTGAATATATTTTTAATTTGGGTGAAGTTCAATTACCCTATTGGAGCCAGCACACACACATGTACAGTTTCATACAGAGGTGAGTATCCAGCACACAACATATCATATGAGAACTTGCTATTGCCAGTGTATTAAGTGCATGGCCTTAAGTGCATATTGGTGTGCTCAGAGAGAGCCGCAGAGGTAAATGTGTTTTAAGGCATAACACATTTCAATGAGAAACATCAGGTTAATGCCTTTTCACTCATGTCTATTCTATTATAGGATTATTCAGAAATGCATCCTCCACCTGAACCCTCTAAATCCCACAGCTTCCCAGGACAAAGTAAAGTGGTAATACATGTTTCCACATACAGAAGTTACAGCTGTGTACAATAAAATTCTAACCAGTCTTTTATTTCTTCAGGTATACTCTTTCAGAACCATTTATAAGAGAAATCTAGAGCTTGATGGCAAGCTCAAACAGCAGGACTATGTGATTATAATACTGCAAATAAAGAAACTGAAATTACAAATTGAGGAGTTGAAATACTGAAAGACGGTACGTCAAGCTATGGTTATGAATTAATGCAGTGTTTTAATATGAAGGATAATGCATTAAGCAATTAAGCAACACATTTAAGCAATGTGAACGCTAATAAAATACTGGTACTCCCAAATATGTATAATGTGCTTTTTATTAAAAATTAACTGAAATGTTATACTGTGATTGAATCTCTGACTGCTCTGCCAGCTGGATGGTCCAATGTAATGGGGTCAGTCTCATCAAGGGGTAGTTGGACATTTAGTGGCACTCACTCTTTTCTGATAGTGGCTATATTGTGCAGGATTGCACATGCAGCCACTATCTGGGATGCCCACTGTGTTGACATGCTCAGGCCATGCAGACATTTTAATCATGCCTTCAGAATGCCAAAGGTTTTCAATTCTGACCCTGGTTCTGCTGTGGGCCACACTGAACTGTTGCTGTGGCCTTGTCTCAGGGTCAGGATAGGGGGATATTAAAAACCACTGACATGCATAACACCTGTTTCCAACCAACAGGCCATAACAGGCAGTAAGCATGAAAGAGAAATTATAGAAGTGTACAATATAATTTCATTGTTGTTGTTTTTTACACAAAGGGCTGACTTAATGCAGACTCCTGGAAAATTCTTGAATAATGCACAGAACCAGGCCATCTAGAAACCAAGTTCGTGATTATGTAGTGATGGTCACAAGTCATTTACAATTAACAAGTACTGTATGTCAGGGTTACAGGTGGCATGACCACAATTAAAATCATGTATTATTTGATAAGAATCTGATCGGTCAAAGACAAACGAAAAAGCATATTAAACAGGCTGTACCTGAACACTGAGGGTGTGAATGGATTTCCTATTCATAAAATCAGCCTCATGCTTATCTAGGGCTGCTGAAATTGCAATATGTGTACAATCTATAGCACCAATGACCCTAGGGAATCCTTTTCAAGATCATAGGTTAAGTAACTTTACAATATTTAACATAAGATCATTTTTAATAGTTAGAGCACATATCAAATCAACTTAACAGCTATTTTCTAAAAACCCTCCTTAATAGTCAGCATGTCCAAGTAGCCATGAAAAACAATGAATACATCAATGTATCCCTGCAATACAATGACCATTTTTTGTACTTCTTGGCAGGCTGTATGCTTGCTGATGTTCTTAGCCTCACCCACCATATGTAAATATTTACCACTCACAAAAACTGCAAAGCAATACATACAGTTTGTGGTAGAGTAAGTGCAATGATTCAGAGTGTCGGATTTGTATGTGCAGCTCAAGAAGCTGGCATAGATAAACTATATCATCTGCCAAAAATCTGTACTTTTGTACAGATGATCATCAGGAAAATCCAGTGTATTGTGTCTGTCCCTAAAAGTGATTTTTTTGAAGTACCCTTCTTATTTTCACTCAGATTCTCCACAAATGGTGAAGCCATCGCTACAAATACTAAAGGGTTAACTTTGATGCTTCAGATTTATATCACTTTGCTCACAGCTGATTGGTCCAAGTTGGGGATGATTTTGCTTACCCAGAATAAAACCTGCTCCAGAGCAGTTTAGTCAAGTAGTGTAAATTACCAGGACGATGAAACCAGCTAAAAACCAATCCACCTTGTTAAGATACAAACAAACAAACAAACAAATAAATTAATAAATAAATAAAGAGTTTACTCAACTAAACAAAAAAATAGCTGGGTGGCCACTGAAACCAGATATATAGTATAGTTTGTATATTATATAAGCCATAGAAAATCACTAATTGGATGTGACAGGTATAGGTCACATAGGGTTTTCGATTAAGTTAACCAGACTGTCATTTATCCTCATAAGACTTTGATTAAGTTCGTATATCATATCACGAGAAGATGACGGTCTAGGCTCCTGAGCGTTTTCCGGAGTTGAGACGGTATTCTGTTCGGGAGATAATGACATATTTTCATTGAGTTGAATCACCGCTTCTATTAAACATGGATTTATCTGCATAGATTGTCTTTGTTCGTTTAGGTTATTTTGTAAGTCTAAAAGACATTGATTTAATTCGAAAAATATGTCGTGCGACGCCACTGGCGTGCTTGAATTTCGGCTGGGGTTTTCATTTTGAGTATTGCTCTGTTCTGATGATCTTAAATTTTCATTCAACTGATTGACTGCATCGATTAGATCAGGGTTTAATTGTACTGAATGACCGTGTTCATTTAGGTTATTATGTAACTCTAACAAACAATGATTTAATTCAGAAAATATATCGTATGGCGTCACCTGTGTGTTTGTTACGTTGTAATTTGGACTCTGATTAGGTCTCTCACTAACAACCTGGTGTGACGGAATTAAACTTTCATTCAGCTGGTTGATCGCTTCAGTTAAATATGGCTTCAGGGTTGTGTACGGATCACGATGTAACAGACCATTTGAAGAACTCTGGTTTCCATCACAACAGAAATCATGCGGTGATGGATTATTTTCTGTTCTCATTTTTTTTAGTCACTGTATCCGAACTGCATTTCGGTCGTTTCTGCACCATATCTATCATACAATTTTCTGATCAACTTTATGTTCACTGTGAGACAACTATTCAAATTTTCAAGTGTGTTGTACAGTAAAGGGACAAAATCCGTACCTCGATCAGATTCAAATGTATCATCAAGCCGCCCAATTTTTCCAATAAAGCAGTCTTTGCTTGGAAGAATTCACGCCACGCTGTACAAATCTCCTGCAATTCGAGATCAGGTTGAATGTCGGCTTCCGAGTTGATTTCCTCTCGATCTTCTACTGCATCAAATTTTCGACATCACTCGTATCTATAAGTCACAGAAAAAGTGAAAGAGTTTTTTATTTTTGTTTTTATTTTTTATCTGGGTAAATAGAAGGTAAAATATACGTCATCTCACCTGAAATATCTCCGCCGTAAGCACTGATAGTCACGACGCCCTCATCTTCTGAATATGACACAAACAAAAAGTTATAATTATGTATGAAAGACTTTACAGCATGAAACATTCATGATTTTATGTTATGACTTACATGTAGAGCTCAGATTCTAAAGGCATCGATCAGATGTCTCGGACATTTCATCATCAGAAATTATGACGACACTGTTATCTACAAACAATAAAGCAAATAAAACATACTTTTATTACCTTAACAGTTCCCTTTCTAGCTCGCTACACAGATCTAAGAGACAAAATTTTATTACCTAGTAGACTCGTATTCGTTTGATATGTTATCCTATACACTAGAATCAGACGAGCTTAGTTCGGTCTTGCTCTGTAATATAAGTGTATTGAACATAAAATTTAGATATAGTATCGTACCTATTTACATAATGACCAGATAAGGATGATGATTGTTGTATTCAGAAAGAATAGTTTTAGATTTATATCAATATCAATATCAAATGGATAATTACATAAACATTGTATTTCAATTTATAATTAACTATTTCAATTGTTTAAAATACATCTTCTTACCTGCTGAGAAATCCATGGTGTCTGGAAGTTTTGAAGGATAGAGTCTGGAAATTCTTTCAATCCCTTCGAACTATTCGACTCTTTGCTGATTTTTCCAACTAACGAAGTGTTCGCTTTTATAGACAGGTTCGTATATGTGTGTGTGTGTGTGTGTGTGTGTGTGTGTGTGTGTGTGTGTGTGTGTGTGTGTGTGTGTGTGTGTGTGTGTGTGATATTTTTGGTTGGATGTGTGCGTTTGTGTGTGAGAGTGTGTGTGTGCATGTTGTGTGTGTCATATTTTTGGTTGGATGTGTATGGAAATTCATTATTAATAATTTGTGTCTGTTTGTGTGTGTGTGTGTGTGTGTGTGTGTGTGTGTGTGTGTGTGTCTGCGGAATTGCTTCGGAGCTATAGGAAAAGCTATGGGAATAAACATGCATCAATAATTACCATTGACCTTTTTTGACCTAGGCCTAACTCAGCAAAACAACTAACAACCTAAGCAGGGAGAGGCGGGGGTTATATGTGTGTGAAAGCTATAGCTATGAATATGCAGCAATAATTATCATTGACCTTTTTGACCTAGGCCTAACTCATGAGCGTATCACAATCTATGGGAAAGGAAACAACTTGTGTGTGCGTGTGTCTGGAATACATCTGGGATACATCGGAACTGGATTTAACGTAATTAGAAGTGACTATGATGACCCTTTGACCTGTCATTATATTTAATTATAATGATGATGACCTTTGACCTATACCTGTCACATCCAATTAGTGATTTTCTATGGCTTACATAATATACAAACTATATTACATATAACCAGCTTGAAGCGTGAGGCTGGCCTTCGGTAACGATTGGTGAGAGCACAGAGCATATACTTCACAATCAACTTAGAAACACAAGGGCTTAAATACACAGACTAATCAAGGGGCAAACTGAAAACAGGTAAGAGCAATCATGGCACAATAGGGAGACAATCAATGACAAGACATGGGAGGAGACAGAACATGAACCAAAAGAAAACACACATGGCAATGTAAACAAACACTAGATATGGAAATAATTAGCTTGTGAATATGAACAAAAAGCTACAGTAAAAAGAATAGCAATTGTATACTTATGGATGGCAGCCATATTGTTTGGTTCTGTAGCCCTGCATTAGAAAAAAAGAAAGAATATTAAAATATTGCTAAAACTACAAACTATATAAATTTTACAACATTTACATTAACATACTGAAACAGACATAGTAAAATCAAGTAATATGTTATGAAAAAAGCTAAGCCACAAAATTAAAAGTAAGCCATTCTGCGATGCCCTTAGGTGATCTAGGAGACATTTCCACAGACGAGCTACTGCTGAACAGAGGGCAGCACTTTAAGATTTACCTCAAATGAATGTGTAGTATAAATAAATACATTAGTATTTATTATATTATTATAAATCTAAAATTGTTTCTTTAAAATTAACAGTAATTGTCTCTGGTATCTATGTTACTCTATGTTATCCATGAAATTAATTCAAATTTGGTTAAAAAAAATCATAATAACAATACATAAGTAATAGCAATTGCTTTAAAAAGAAACAAACTAGTCAAACTGCAGTACAGTAACTTTACTAAAAGTGTGTATTATAGCAAAAGATTTTCATTCATATCACTGACACATGTTATAATAAGTAAGACCAAAATAAAGTGAATAAATAAATAAAATGATCAAATGTCCTCAATATAAAGGTAAATAACAAATTGGGATAATGATCTTTGGGTCATTTGATCAGTGTAATGTCCTAAAATGAGTGTGTGCTATTTTAACCTTTCTAAGCTATTCCCAATCCAGAGAGCCAGGCTTTCAATCTTAAATTAAATTCGCGTTGCAATCCGAGGACAGCCTGGATTGAGGAAGGCCCTCTGATTAGTGCACAAATTAATGCACAAAGGAAATACAAGGATGAAATTCTTCTTCCTCAATTGCTGTCCCTGCTTTCACTCTGTAAAGCCCTTTCCTACTGACTTTAAACATAGATCTCATGTAAATCCTACAAGTTCAATAAGCATAATTACGATAAAATCAGTAAACATTTAGTGCAAATCCAGTGGGTTGCTTTCAAAATAATTTAATAAAATAGAAAAAGTCTCTGTAAATAACCACAAATCCTTGTGTGACCCATGTACTGTATAGACATTAAGAAAAGGAATAGGCATCACTGATAGGGAAATAGACATGCATTTATCTACATGCATTGATATTGAAAATTGCTGATTGCCAGATTGCAGCCTAATGGCAATTATGTAGCTATGGTCTTTCAGTGCTTGGAGGATAGGGTAAACGATTTCTGTTATAGTATGTGTTTTTATTATTTCCTATTCTTTCTATTTTTCTACAATTTCTAAATCTTAATAGTGTTATGGTAAGGTTCCCCAAAATACTATCTCAAAAGAAATGAAGTTGAGATTTCGGCTTTGTACAGAGAGAAATCAGAAACTTTACTTATAGCAAAGAATTACTTATATAGTGAATGGTTTATGAAAAAGTAATGAATGTATAATGCAATTGTGAATGTCCTTAATGAAAAAAAATCATTTTATTTTCTCTCTATACACTTGCAGCACACTGCTGAAACAACAGTGTATTAAACACACCACCAGCTCTCTCCATATTTCTGGAGCTCATTAAAGAAGGCAAAAGGTTTTGCAGTAATTAATTTCCCTGATAATTGGGCCCAAAGTAGTAATATTGTCTATGTTGACTAATGCTCTTGTGGCTAAATGGGCACAAATCCCCACGGTCACATTCCAAAATCTAGTGAAAAACCTTCCTAGAATAATGGAGGTTATTATAACAGCTAAGTGGGCACTAAATATGAAATGGTATGTTCAACATGGACATATAGGTGTGATTGGTCAGGTGTCCACATACTTTTGCCATATAGTGTACATATGTAATATATTTTATATGAATTATGCCTTAACTTGTATTCCTTCTGCATTAGTGTGTCAGTAGAAAAGAACTTTTTAAAAATCAGTAATTTAAAAAAAAATCCCAGAAATGATTAAGAAGTGGACCATATTAGTTATGGATGTAATTTCTGATAAAAACATCAGCAAGGTTGTCAATTATTTTATCTTCTGAGACAAAAGAACTGTTGTAATCATTCACTATTTACTTTGTGTACTACACTGAACACTACAGGTGCATCTAAAAAAATTGAATATCGTGGAAAAGTTCATTTTTTTCCACAATTTAATTCAAAAAGTGGAACTCTCATACATTCTAGATTCATTACCCGTAAAGTGAAATATTGCAAGCCTTTTATTGTTTTCATCTTTATAATTACGGCTTACAGCTCATGGAAATCAAAAATCCAGTATCTCAAAATATTTGAATAAAGAATTTATAATATAGAAATGTCAACCATGTGCAACCCTGTGAAGCTGACAGTCAATGGATCAGAGATTGATGACTGATCTGAAGGGTGACTGTGGCTATGCTGTCTGCTTCCCGGGGTTGTGGGTAGCATTGTTGGTGGTGTTGTTGTTGCTGCTGAAGGTTGTTAAGAGTGGATGGGTGATGCTGTAGAGTAGGCTGGAAGTGAGCATTCAAGTTCCAGAAATGTTCAGATGAAATCTGTCTGCTTTAAACAGATGTATTCACTCCCAGAACAGGATAAAGTTGTCCGTGAAATGCACCCCTTGGGAAGCACATGTGGAGGCCAGCCAGGTGTTTAGTCCCAGTAGCCTACTAAAGTGGACCCCCCGATTGTTGGTATCGGGCGTGATATATGCAATTTGACTGAGTAGGAGTTCAGAGTCCAGAAATGTTTAGAAATGTCATTTGAACCTTTGTGTACAATTATTTTGTCAGTTGTTGGATTGTTCCTTAGAATACATGGGATGTTTTCCATGATGTTGCATACAGTTCCCCTGGGAAAACAAAAAGTTTTAATTATTTTGTTTCTAGCATCCCTAATTATTGATTCTCCAACAAGTAGAGTGGTGCTGTGAAAGGGCTTTGGTACATTCTTTCTGCATGGAATAAGGATTTGGTGCTAAGTGTCCTCAGGTGAGTTGGAGCAGTGGTGAGTGCAGTGCCGGTGACCCACAGAGCTGTGAGGGGTTAAGCCTCTGTAGTTGTGATGATGATGGTGCGAAGTGCTTATCCGATGATGATGGTGAGATGTGCTTAACTGTGGTGTGGTTTCCTCTTGCAGAAAAGCCTGGTTTTTGCAGCTGGACTGAGATGATTCTGGCAGTTCAGCCGCACAATCCCTGGGCAAGTTAGAGGGTGGAATGGAGGAAGCCACTGACAGATTCTCCATAGCTGAAACTGATTCTGAAAGTATCGCAGAAGTTTTGAAGTACGAGAAGTTGTTGATGAGGTGGGGAGCTTTGTTTAAGAGTGTTTTTAGTCACCTTTCTCTTCCCCCATGTGACAGACCAAGGTTCCCTCTGAGGCACCCCGGAGGTGGATGACAGAATTAGCTTCGGTTATGCACCTAGTTTGTCCCATCAAGCTGAGATCTCTGGGTTAGTGCTTAAAATGTTCCAAGGAATAGTGGAAGGAATAGTCAGATTCAGCCACCTGAGAAGATGGTACAAGCAGTGAGTCCAGAAACAATTAATCCTTCTTAATTTTGATGGAGTGTTGAAATCCTCCCTTCAAGTTCGGCAACTTTTTGTATGAGTATGTGGCATTCAAGACAGCTTGGTGCAGAAATAGCTGTTTTTTGGCATCCATTGAATGCTGATCCTCCATTTTTTAATGTTTGTATCTCAAATAAATGAAGTAGAAATTTAAGATGAAATAGAAGTGTGGGGAAACTAAGAAAAGTCCCCCTCTCCTCCGTCTGGAGTCTAAAATGTCACGGACGCAGTAGGATGGGCGGCCTCCTATCTCCAACGGTTCCGGTGGGGAATCCTCCGGCACCACTGTGGCCAAGGAGCCTGAGATCACAGGTTTGAGAAGTGAGACGTGGAAAGACGGGGCGATGCGACTGTGTCTCGGAAGGTCCAGACGATACGTGACTTCATTAATTTGCCTCAGAATTCGGAAGGGCCCGATATACTTCGGTTGAAGTTTTGTGCCCGTGAGGGGTCTCAAATCTCTTATGGAGAGCCACACCCTGTCCCCGGGTCGATAATTAGGGTGAGCCCTCCGGCACCGGTCGACCTTTCGTTTAGCGATGTGGGACACCTGCACCAGCTGTTGATGGGCACGCTCCCAGACATGTTCACCTCGGCGGAACCACTCATCCACTGCTGGCGAGTCCGTGTGAGACACGTTCCAGGGGAATAATGACGGTTGGTAACCCAAGACACACTGGAACGGGGTGAGCTGAGTGGCGGAATGCCGTAGTGAGTTCTGGGCATATTCCGCCCATGGTAGGTACTGACTCCAGTCCCCTGGGTTGGCAGAGCAGTAAGTCCGAAGAAACAGTATCACTTCCTGGTTGGCCCATTCTGCTTGTCCGTTAGCCTGGGGGTGGTAACCGGACGTGAGATTAATGGCGACCCCCGTCTTCCTCATAAAGTTGGCCCAAACCTGCGATGTGAACTGTGGCCCTCTAACAGTCACAATCTCCTCGGGGATGCCAAAGTAGCGAAAGACGTGTTGAAACAGGAGTTCCGCCATGGTGAAGGCAGATGGGATGGCTGGTAATGGAATTAAGCGCAGGGACTTTGAGAACCGATCTACAACCACCAATATCGTGGAGTTCCCCTGCGACTTTGGCAAGTCGATTATGAAATCGAGGCCCAGATGGGACCACGGACGTTCAGGTATGGGTAAGGGCACCAACTTCCCAGCCGGGAGCGCACGTGGGCCCTTGGACTGAGCGCAAGAGGAACACGAGGATACGATGCGCTGAACCTCTCTGGGCATGTTGGGCCACCAGTACTTCTCGGCCAGCAGTTGGTAAGTGCGGCAGGCCCCCGGGTGGCCCGTGGCCAAAGTCATATGGGCCCAGGTGATGAGTTTGAGACGGTACCGCTTAGGCACGAATTGTTTGTCGGGAGGACAGGCTGCTGGGATTCTTGTGCTGGGAATACGTGCTAGGAGCCACTCCAGGGCACCCACTATGCAGGAGGGAGGCATAATGTAACTCTCTTGCTCCGTCAGCCGCTCTGGGGCATAAATGCGAGACAGGGCGTCGGCCTTTGTATTCATTGAACCAGGTCGGTAAAACAGGGTGAATTGGAACCTGGAGAAGAATAAGGACCAGTGGGCTTGGCGAGGAGTGAGCTGTTTGGCAGTTCGTAGATATTCTAAGTTCTTATGGTCCGTGAAGATAACAAGTGGGTGTACTGCCCCCTCCAACCAGTGTCTCCACTCTTCTAGGGCCAGCTTGATGGCCAGAAGTTCACGGTTCCCCACATCATAGTTGTGCTCTGCTGGCAACAATTCCGGGAAAAAAAGGCCACGGGGTGTAACTTGGGACTCTCACCAAAGTTTGCGATAGAATTGCTTCCACTCCCACCTCCGATGCGTCGACCTCCACGACAAACGGCCTGGAGGGATCCGGATGTCTGAGAATGGGAGCCGTGGTGAAAGCCCGCTTAAGTCTCTCCAGGGCCTCCTGGGCAACTGGGGTCCACAGCAGTCACCTGGGCTTACCTCTCAGGAGCGACGTCAGGGGTTGCGCTACTTTACTGAAGTCTCTAATGAATCTTCGGTAAAAATTTGCAAAGCCAAGGAAACGCTGCAACTCCCTGAATGTTCGCGGAGTGGGCCACTCCACGACCACCTGAATCTTACGCTGGTCCATGGTGACTCCCCTTGGGCCTATGATATACCCCAGGAAAGAGATCGTGTGCTGGTGGAATTCGCACTTCTCTGCCTTTACGTACAGCTGGTACTGCAGGAGGCGTTGCAGTACATGCCGGACATGCTGGACATGTTCCTCCAGGGAGGTTGAATAAATCAAGATGTCGTCAATGTAGGCGATGACGTACCTTCCTAGCATGTCCCTCAGAGCGTCGTTGATCAGGTTCTGGAACACGGAGGGGGCATTAGCAAGCCCATATGGCATGACCAGGTACTCATAATGTCCAGACGTGGTGCTGAAGGCCGTCTTCCACTCGTCCCCCTCCCTAATACAAATTAAGTTATAAGCGCTGCGGAGGTCCAGCTTAGTGAAGAGGGTGGCGGACCGTAACTATTCCAAGGCTGAGGGGACGAGATGCAGCGGATATCGGTACTTAATGGTCACTTGGTTGAGGGCCTGATAATCAATTCATGGTCGGAGGCCCCCTCCTTTCTTCTCCACAAAGAAGAGCCCGGCAGACGCAGGGGATGTGGACGGTCGGATGTACCCCTGCCGGAGAGCCTCCTGAATGTACTCCTCCATGGCCTGCTGCTCTGCTTGGGAGAGCGGGTAAACGCGGCCCCGAGGTAGGCTGGCCCCGGGGAGGAGGTCAATGGCACAGTCGTAGGGTCTATGAGGTGGGAGACAACTGGCCCTCTCCTTGCTGAACACCTCATGGAGGTCGCGGTACTTGGGGGAATTTTAACTGGGACAGGCGACAGGGGACTCTCCACAGTCATGGTAGCCAAAGGGACCGTGGGGCCCCTCAAACAATTCTGCAAGCCATACGGACCATTGGGTGAGTTGCTTGTCAGTCCAGGAAATTTGGGGGTTATGCAGTTCCAGCCAGACGAGTTCGAGTATAACGGGGTGTCTGGTGGAGACCATGAGGTAAAGGAACAGAGTTTTGTGGTGAAGGGCGCTAACTTGAAGGCAGACTGGGTGTGTGCTGTGAGATATTACGCCTCCCCCTATAGGCGACCCATCAATGGATTGGAGCTCACGAGGACGGAGGAGGGGACGTATGGAAAGGCCGAGCTCCTGCGCCGTCTTCTCATCTATGATGTTCTCCACTACTCCGGAGTCGATGAGTGCTGAAAGAACAAAAGAACGGCCTGAATGTTCTATCACGACAGGTACAGAAAATACGTGAGACATACAAGACTGGTTAGGACTCACCCGGGCATGACAAGGTGGGTTGTCAGTGCACCTCCCGTGACCTCAGCGCCTCCTGTACGGGCATTTGCGGACGGCGTGGGTGTCCTCACCGCAGTAGAAGCACCGGAACTCATTGCGTCTTCTCTCCCTCTCCTTCTCGCGGGTCCGTGCCCTTCCGAGCTGCATGGGTTCGCTTGCTGCGCCCGGCTCAGCTGGCAGTAAACCGTGCGGAATGGGACAGTTGGAACGGCGCAGACGATCCAGCCTTATGGTTAGATCCATGAGGTCATCAAAAGTTAGCTGTTCACCCCGACAGGCCAACTCTTGCAGTAACTCCAGATCGAGGCCACAGCGAAACGCGGTCTTAAGGGCTGGTTCGTTCCAGCCACTTCGGGCAGCGATAGTGCGAAATTCTAGCACGTACTCTCTTGCAGCACGAGAGCCCTGTTTGAGTCGCATGAGCTCATCACCAGTCTCCCAGCCATCTGGAGAATGGTCAAAGGCGCACTGGAACCGGGCAAGGAAGTCATCTAATGAGGGTCTGACACCACCTCCTCGCTCCCACTCAGCCGTGGCCCCCGCCAAGGCTGTTCTGGAGAGTAATTCCATAAAATGGGTCAACTTACGGACCTCAGGCATCTCTGGGTGACTCTCGAAGAACAGCGCACATTGTAACATGAAGCCCTTGCATCACTCCAGCTCCCCAGCGTATCTCTCTGGTGTGGGCAGAGGCGGGTTGTGCGCCGGCGGCGCAGGAGTGTGAACAGCTGGCGCTGGAATGTGCGCAGCTGGTGTTGGCTGAACATGTGCTAGGGCAGTTGGCGGTGGTGACGCGAGAGCCGGGGGTGTGGCATTGGTGGATGCGGAAACGCTCAGTCGCGAGACTTCGGCACACAACGCGGATATCTCATCCCGGTACACCGCTAGCATGCGGTTTTGTTCCAGGAGGACACATTCCAATCCGAGGTGCCCGCTGCCTCCATAGTACGGCGAAGTAATCTGTTACGAGGCATAGACGGAGACAAGCGCGGGCGAGCGGAGAGATGACGTGAGGAAGAATCCAGAACGAGAATCGAATCGGGATAGAACAAGTAAGCTGTGTATCAGGGGTGTAGGCAAAAGCGTAGTGAGAGACAAGCGTTAAGTCGAGCACCAGGGAAAACACTTCTAATGAAATAGGCTTGGTAAAAACAGACACGAGGCTGCTGAGCGGTTACTTCGCAAGCGGCTAATGCTAGGGAGGCCCTTATATAACCTTAGGTGTTTGCAAGTGTTCGTAATTAGAACTCTGGGGAACTCGAGCGCGGGTATGACTGGGAAGTGTAGTCCTCCTCCGCCACGTCCTTGAGTGGCACTACACTTTGTGAGCTGCCGTGCTGATTTTGCCATGTCGTAACAGTGGATACTTATGCAAGCTAGGCATTGCATGTTTTTCCCCCTAAACATTTCTGGGGTTTTTTTGTTACTTGATTTTTATATATTGCAATTTCACAATGAAGGTGAAAATGTGAAAAGAAAAAAAAAAAAAAAAAGTTCTGACATGGTTTAACTTAGTTTCATTGTTTTACATCACAAAAACCTGAAATTTTAATGTAGAAATTTTTATCCACTACATATATACAGTGCATCCGGAAAGTATTCACAGCACTTCACTTTTTACACATTTTGTTATGTTACAGCCTTATTCCAATATGGATTAAATTCATTTTCATTATTAAATAAGTTTGTTTGAAATCTTTGCAAATTTATTAAAAATAAAAAACAAAAAAAGCACATGTACATAAGTATTCACAGCCTTTGCCATGACACTCAAAATTGAGTTCAAGTGCATCCTGTTTCCACTGATCATCCTTGAGATGTTTCTACAACTTGAGTGGCGTCCACCTGTGGTAAATTAAGTTGACTGGTCATGATTTGGAAAGGCTCACACCTGTCTATATAAGGTCCCACAGTTAACAATGCATGTCAGAACACAAACCAAGCCATGAAGTCCAAGGAATTGTCTGTAGACATCTGAGACAGGATTGTATCGAGGCACAGAACTGGGGAAGGGTACAGAAACATTTCTGCAGCATTGAAGGTCCCAATGACCACAGTGGCCTCCATCATCTGTAAATGGAAGAAGTTTGGAACCAGCAGGACTCTTCCTAGAGCTGGCCGCCCGGCCAAACTGAGCGATTGGGGAAGAAGGGCCTTAGTCAGGGAAGTGACCAAAAACCCGATGGTCACTCTGAGAGAGCTCCAGCATGTCTCTGTGGAGAGAGGAGAACCTTCCAGAAGAACAACCATCTCTGCAGCACTCCAGCAATCAGGTATCACCTGTGTGGTAGAGTGGCCAGACGGAAGCCACTTCTCAGTAAAAGGCACATGACAGCCCACCTGGAGTTTGCCAAACGGCACCTGAAGGACTCTCAGACCATGAGAAATTCTCTGGTCTGATGTCCTTAATGTCAAGCGTCATGTCTGGAGGAAACCAGGCACCAGTCATCACCTGGCCAATACCATAACTATAGTGAAGCATGGTGGTGGTAGCATCCTGCTGTGATACGGGAGGGGGACAAGTGGAAAACAGCATTCAGTACCACCTCGGGAGACTACGAGTACCTGGTCATGTCTTATGGACTTTCTAACGCCCTGTCAGTGTTCCAATGTCTTATTAATGATGTCTTAAGAGACATGTTGGGGAGGAGCGTCATTATGTACATCGATGATATCCTAGTTTACTCTGCATCCCTAGAGGAGGACATCAGCCATGTCCGGCAGGTTTTGCACCGCCTCCTGCAATATCAGCTTTATGTAAAGGCCAAAAAGTGTGAATTTCATCAACACACGATCTCCTTCTTGGGGTATGTCATCAGCCTAAAAATGGTCACCATGGACCTACGTAAAGTTCAGGTGGTGGTAAAGTGGCCCAAACCATGAACCGTCAAGGAGTTGCAACGGTTGCTCAGCTTTGCCAATTTTTACAGACTGTTATTTCAAGGGTTTAGCACCATAGCCCACCCCCTGATGTTCCTCCTACAAGGCAAGCCAAGGTGGCTAGCTTGGACCCCAGCCACCCTAGAAGCATTAAACAAGCTCAAGAAAGCCTTCACCATGGCTCCCATCCTCAGACACCCTGACCCCTCCAAGCCCTTCGTCATGGATGTTGATGCTTCAGAAGGAGGAGTGGGGGCTGTCCTATCACAGAGGTTAGGAGACAAACCCAAGCTTTACACCATGCTGATCTTTTCCCGTAAACTATCCTTGGTGGAATGCAACTACGACGTGGGGAACAGATAGCTCCTGGCAGTCAAACTCACCCTGGAGGAATGGAGGCACTGGCTGGAGGGCATCACGCACCCGTTTTTTATTTATATGGATCACAAGAACCTGGAGTATCTACGGATGGCCAAATGTCTCACGCCTCGCCAGGCCCACTGGTCCCTGTTCTTCTCCAGGTCCCAGTTCACCTTGTCATATAGGCCAGGATCGAAGAACACCAAGGCCAAAGCCCTGTTGTGGCTCCACAGCCCGGAGAGCCGAGTTGACCACGGGGATTATATCCTGCCCCCCTCCTGCATCGTCAACGCCATTGAATGGGAATTGGACCAGGCCCTAGCATGCCTCCCAAAGTCTCAAATCCCTGCAGCGTGTCCGCCCAGGAAGCAGTTTGTCCCGGAACAACAATGGCTGGAGCTCACCACCTGGGCCCACATGGCAGTGGCAGCGGAGCACCCGGAAGTACACCGCACCTACGGGTTGTTGGCCAAGAAGTACTGGTGGCTCGACATGGTCAGGAAGGTGCAGCGTATAATGTTGTGCGGCCAGGCCAAGGTACCGTGGACACTGCCCACTGGCAAGCTTAAATTCCTGCCCATCCATAACGCCCATGGTCCCACCTGTCCATAGACTTCATCGCAGACCTACTGGAGTCGCAGGGTAACACCACCATCCTAGTGGTGGTCAATCGGTTTTCAAAGTCCTTGCACCTCATCCCACTACCCGCCATCCCATCAGCCTTTGCCACAGCCGAGCTACTGTTCCAATATGTGTTCTGGTACTTTGGGATCCCGGAGGAGATTGTGAGCGATCGGGGCCCACAATTTACTTCCCAAGTCTGGTCCAGTTTCATGAAGAAGGTGGGCATCACCGTTAACCTCACCACAGGGTACCACCCACAAGCTAACGGACAGGTAGAGCAGGCCAATCAGGAAATCGGTAGGTTCCTCTGGACCTTTTGTGCCAAGAACCCGGGGGATTGGTGCCGATTCCTCCCATGGGCAGAATATGCGCAAAACTCCCTATGACACCCAGCAACACAGCTCACCCCCTTCCAGTGTGTCTTGGACTACCAGCCTCCCTTATTCCCATGGAACACCAACCCCACTGACTCGCCAGCAGTCAACAAATGGTTCCACAGGAGTAAGCAGGTTTGGGAACGCGCACAACAACACCTGGTGCAGGCCACACACACCTCCAAGCAAAAGGTGGATCATCACCAGAGGGAACATCCCCACTACCAGCCCAGTGATAGAGTGTGGCTCTGTACTAAGGACCTGCGGCAGCCGTTCCCATGTAAGAAACTCAATCACAGGTATATTGGACCCTTCAGTATTTGTAAGCGAATCAATGAGGTCATGTACAGGCTGGAGCTACCCAAGCATAGCCGCATCGCCCCATCAATTCATGTCTCATGCCTCAAACCAGTTATCCCGGGTCCATTAGCCATGGCAGTGCCACGTGACTCACCACCGGAGCCATTAGAAATAGATGGCCAACCAGCCTACTGCGTCAAGACCATCCTTAACTCCAGGCATAGGAGAGGTAAACTGGAGTACCTGGCCGACTGGGAGGACTATGGTCCAGAGGAGCAGTGCTGGGTCCCATCTCAGGACATTCTGGACCCAAACCTATGTTAAGACTTTCATACCTCTCACCCAACAAAACCAGGACCCTGGAGGAGGGGTAGGCCTAGAAAGGACTCGGCTCCCAGAGTGAGCCCTTTGGGGGGGGGGGCCTCTGACATGTCGCAGCGAACCAGCCACTACAATTCCCAGAATGCAACGCAAACTACAAATATGGCCGACAAGACTACACTTCCCATACACGCACACGTTCGCATTCTCCCGAGTTCTGATTACGCACACCTGCACCCAATCACACACACACACACACACACACACGGTATTTAGGTAACGATTAAGGCAGTATTAGCTCGCAAAGTAAACACTCAACAGCCTGTCGTTGACCAAGCCTTAGTTTTTGTGTTCGTTAGCCCAGTTTTGGATATTGTGCTTTGTTTACTAACTACTATTCTCTGCCCAAGCCTAGTATTGCCATTTCGTCTGATCGTCCGACCACAGCCTGTCCTGTGACTACACCTCCTGCCTGATCCTTGCAATTCAGAGCCATTCTTACCTGCGCTTGCTTCTGTCTCAGGTACCGTAACGTAACAGCTGTAAATACTTAAGTTTTAAGTGATAATTAATGAGTCTTGCATTTCTCCTGCAGAACTACTACTTAAAGCTACAGTACTGAACTTTTCCCTCTCAATCACCGTATCTGTTTGAAACAAAAATTGCAAGTTACTTTTTTATGTGGGTTGTGCTTTGGCACTGAACCTCTGCGTGGATGAATCTGATGGTTTGGGGTATTCGTATGGGTTGTATATGAGCTCCAATTCTTGACAAAGGAGGTGGCAGTTAATACCGTTTTCCTGGAATAGAGGTAAGTTGCTCTCTCTCATAGCTAGCAGAAAATAAGTGCGATTTACCACACTGACCCAAGCAAAACAACAACAACAACAAAAAAAACAAAAAATAAGGAACTCGAAAGCTAGCTGAATCAAGCAAACAAGTGCACTAATGTTAGAAAGGTATTCATTCAGCTACTGTCCTGTTCAGCTTACCTATATCAGTCTTCAATCCCTTCAGATCTCAGAGTTGTTGCCAGGTCTCAAAAGCGATACCTATATTTATTCTTGTTTTAGCCCTTTTCTGCTAACAGCTTACTGATCATACTGACATTCATTCCCAAAAGCAAAGCCTTCCCTTCCTCCTGCAGATCTACTAAGCTTTGTAAGACTAAAATATAAAATGATATTGCGTTAGTCCACTGCTCTCCTATGACCATGGATGGAAATAGTTGCAGCAGAAGGTTAAATGCTTGTTTTAACTTCATGACCAGGCTTGGGGAGTAACTGAATACATGTAACGGCATTACATAATCAGGATACAAAAAATTGGAAACTGTAATCTGTTACAGTTACATCAAAAAACAAAATAATCAGATTACATATGCATTTTGTAAAAAAAAAAAAAAAAGGGAATAATATCAGGATTACATTTTTTTTTTAAATTTAAAACCAAACAAATTAATCTTTTGACATAGCACAATATAGACAGCTGCTAGATTATAGTTCTGGTTCTCTCTTGCCAGTCGTGGCTCACATGACCAAGCTCCTGGTGCATTGGTAAAAAATTATCAATGCACCATTTGATAGAAATAAACAGAAATTGGTCTACTTATGGTCTAATACTGCATCATGTGTGCATATATTTGCACATATTTGCATTGCTTAACCCCTCTCTGTAATTCCTGCCTTTTCCACACCAATTGGTTGATTATAAAAGGCTTGCAGCAACTATTGGCAAAATTCCTGCCACTCAACTCATTAGCTTTCTCTCAGCGAATGTGCGAAGGTGAAGCGCTGTTGTGTACGGCATCAAACAGTTGCTTGACAACAGCAGCAAATGACAGCTGTCCTGAGTCGAAACAATACCCATGGCCGAGTAGGGTCATTTTTAATTTCATGTTATCACATAGCTTCATATTAGCCTACAGTGAAACCAGTTTTATTTATATATATTTATGTGATGCTAATAGTGTGTCTTTTTCAGTTTATTAAAGTCTGCATTTATAGTAACACTCTTTTGAGTGGTACTAAGACACCCCCCCCCCCCCCCAATAAATAAATAAATAAAATAAAAAATAAAAAGGTGTCCTCTTTTTGGAAAACCAGAATATGGTTACCCTAGTTTTTGTGATGTAATGTTACCTGGATCAGGGACAGTGATCTTTTATTTATTTATTTATTTATTTAAAACAAATCCAGACACTGAACATGATTTTAAGCTCTAAAATAAGTTCTAAATAAAAGTACTTTAGATCATATTGCTTTTCTCTTGACATTATTTATGTCACGTTATGGCACATAATGGAGGTTAGGACGGATGGAAATGCAGATGAGAGCTTTATTAGAGTAGAGATAGTCAGACAAATCCAAAACGTGACAAAACCGTGGTCAAAACAGGCAATGGGTCAGGCGATCGGCAAACGGGAATAAACAAGGCAAAACAGAACCGAATAACGAGGGCAAGAACAAGATCAAAACTATAACACATGAAACGAGGAACAAACACTTGGTACACAGAAAACTCATGTAATACTTTGTGAAGTACAAAGAGATACGAGGGGTTTAAATGTCAAACATAATCTAGAGTGAACACAAAACGTTTCGGTTACACATGTAACCCTGTTCCCTGAGAAGGGAATGAGACATTGCGTAGCTTTATCATACTGGGGCATGCCTGTGAATTGCATCTTCGCTTCAGATAATAGCAGCTGACGGCGCGGTTCACAGGTGCTGTTTTTATATCACGCAACGTGCTTAATTGCCATGTCACCTGATCACATCAGGCCTATAAATAGGCATTATGTTACACAAGCTTCAGATACTGGTCACGCGTGAGGGTGCTTCCCACAGCGTTTCAACCTGGAGTTCCCTTTGAAAGGGAACAGCTGAAACTAATGATAACACGTACGGGAAACAACCAGTGACCATACAGGGGTGGAGACAGGACATAAACCTTAGCACGTGCTTGTTCTTCGGAATGCCCTGCATGCTCCAGCGCTTAGCACGGGGGGACATCATGACAGCACATTCAGATGCAAACATAATGTTGCTGGTCGTGACATTGACCTCAGACAGGAACTTGGCTTGGGAGGCCGTCTCGTCGACCTTGGACAGGAACGTGGCTTGGGAGGCTGTGTCTTTGACCTCAGACAGGAACTTGGCATGGGCGGTCATCTCGTCGACCTCTAGCAGGTGCTCTGGAGATGAGACCACCTCATCAGGCTTAGACAGGAACTTGGCATGGAGACTGTTTCTTCGACCTCAGAAAGGAATATGGCTTGGGAGGCCATCTCATCAGCCTCAGACAGGAACTTGGCATGGGAGGCCGTCTTTTTGACCTCAGACATGAACTGGGAGTTCTCTGAGGTTCAGATGTGGAGCAGTCTCTTTCCGCACTGCAGAGAGACATGATATCCCTGGCCTGGCTTGAATGCGGAGTAATGGCTACTGCACAGCCAGCAGGGGGAACAAAGCTAAAGGCTGAGCCTGAGGGGGAAGCAACTTTCCCCATGATGCTAGAGGGGGAAGCAAAGTTCTCTGCCCGACTAGAGGGAGGAGCAAACATCTCCATGATGCCAGAGGGGGGAGCGATGCTCTCCGTGAAGCAGAAAGTGCAAGCGACATACGGCGTGAAGCAAAGAAACGCAGCGACGTCTTCAGTAGAGCATAGAGGCAGAGCAATGTTCTTAGCAGAGCAGGATGGCAGAGCGATGTCCCCAGCTGAGCAGGAAGGCAGAGCGCTGTCCTCAGCCGAGCAGGAAGGCGGAGCGATGTCCAAAGTGGAGCCTGGCATAGTGACATCCGAGGCAGAACAGGGAAGAAAAGCGGAGATCTTGGCTGCACCGGGAGGTGGAGCAATGACATCAGCTGAACAGGGAGACTCAGCAGCGTCCTCAGCTGAACAGGGATGCTGAACGGCAGCCTCAGACAAGCAGGGAGGCTGAAGGACGTTCTCTGTCAACACAGCAGACTGGACAAGATACACAGTGGGGGAGGGAGGGTGGGAGATGGCTCCAGCCTGGATAGAAGGCTCCCCTTTGGTATACCCCATGGCAGAGTGCATGTCGAACCATTCCTGATTGTTCTTAATTTTCCCTCCTTCTCCCAGCTCAGCTTTTTCTTTTCATAAAGGGCCTCGAACTCTAAAACATTCTGCTGCATCCATGTTATGGTGAAGTATTCTGTGACATTATTCACAAGATGGAGGTTAGGACAGATGCAAATGTAGATAAGAGCTTTATTCGAGTAGGCAGACAAATCCAAAACATGAGACAATAGCGTGGTCAATAGCGTGGTCAAAAACAGGCAATGAGTTAGCCGATCAGCAAAGGGGCATAAACAAAGAAAAACAGAATCAAAGAACGAGGGCAAGAACGAGATCAAACTATACCACATGAAACAAGGAACAAACGCTTGGTATACAGAAAAGTCACGTAATACTTCGGCAAGTACAAAGAGTAAATGACAAACGTAATCAAGGGTGAACACAAAACATCTGGGACTAATGATGACACATATGGAAAACAACCAATGACAATACAGGGGTGGAGACAAGACATAAACCATAACAGATGCATGTGTAGGAAGTAAACAAAGTCACTATCACTGAAAACCCGGAAGCGCGTGATTGCTCTTCGGGAGCGCCCGGTATGCTCCAGCACTTAGCGTGAGGGGAAATTGTGACAATTTACATATGTGACCTTGATGTAATCCAAGAATAATCAAATTACATTAATTTCATATTATGATACTTGTATTACATTACTGATGAATTTTTTTATGAAGTAATTTGTAGTTGTAACAATACATTTTTAAAATAATCCTCCCAACCCTGTTTATGACTTAAATATCTGACTCCAATACATTTAATTAAACACAATTTTATACATTAATATAAATTGAATCCAATTTATAATAACTGTTAACTTAATTGTCTGACTCCAATTCACTAAGTTAAATTAACGTAATTGATTCAAAAGAATAATCTTTTAGTTAGTGCTAGAAATGTATATCTCAGCATTCAAATTACATTTGAACACATAAAACAGCTTTAAAACAGCTTTCTTGCATGACGATGCGAGAATCAGCATCTAAGTAATTCAATTCAATTCAATTTTATTTGTATAGCACTTTTTACAATGGACATTGAATCAAAGCAGCTTTACAGAAACATATAAACACGGGATATAGATTTTAAATGTGTGAATTTATCCCAATTGATCAAGCCAGTGGTGACGGTGGCAAGGAAATCTTCGTAAGATGTTAAGAGGAAGAAACCTTGAGAGGAACCAGACTCAGAAGGGAACCCATCCTCATCTGGGTAACAACGGATAGTGTAAAAGTAAAGGAAAGTTCATTATGGTTTAATAAGAAGTCTGTTTCTTGAACTAGTCCACTGTTCAAATGAGACCCGAGTGCAAAACTGCAAGTTGTAATTGCGGTCCCGGGGCCATAGAAGCAACCATAGTCCCATAAACCACAGTGAGTGTGTCCATCTGGAATTGGAGTAGTTGAACGCTCCCTCCAGAGGTAGGGCATCCGAACGGATCAGGCAGGTCCGGAGAGCAGAAAGGATCAGGATCTCTAGTGTCTCCATAAAATCGTGTGTGGCTCAGCAGAAGGAGAGAGGGAGAGATTGTTAAGACTGTGCTTTGCGTAACAGAAAAAGTCTACTCATGGTAGGCTTGAGTAAACAAATATGTTTTAAGCCTAGATTTAAACACTGAGACTGTGTCTGAGTCCTGAAAACTAATTGGAAGGCTGTTCCTTAACTGTGGGGCTTTGTAAGAGAAAGCATCTTCCCCCTGCTGTAGCCTTCACTATTCGAGGTACCGTCAAATAGTCTGCACCTTTTGATCTATGTAGGCGTGACGGATCACAGAAAACCAAAAGTTTGCTTAGATACTGTGGCACGAGACCGTTTAGTGCTTTGTAAGTCAATAATAGTATTTTATAATTAATGTGTGATTTCACTGGGAGCCAATGCAGTGTTGATAAGATCGGGGTGATGTGGTAATATTTTCTGGTTCTAGTTAGGACTCTAGCAGCTGCATTCTGGACTAAGTGGAGTTTGTTTATGCACCTACTGGAACATCCAGACAGTTTGGCATTACAATAATATAGTCTAGAGGTGACGAAAGCATGAACTAAAATTTCTGCATCATTTAGTGACAATATTTCTTATCGCCGCAATATTTCTGAGAAGAAAGAAGGCTATCCTAGTAATATTATCTACATGAGCATCAAATGAATGACTGGAGTCAACAATCACACCAAAGTATTTTACTGCTGCACATGATGAAACGGAAAGTCCATCCAGAGTTATTATGTAATCAGAAAGCTTACTTCTAGGTACACGTGGTCCTAGTACAAGTACTTCTTACTTATCAGAATTAAGTAAGAGGAAGTTAATAAGCATCCAATGTCTAATGTCTTTTACACATTCATCAACTTTATTAAGCTGCTGTCTGTCATCTGCCTTTGCTGAAACATACAACTGTGTATCATCAGCATAACATTGAAAGCTAATTCCATGTTTACGAATAATTTGACCTAGAGGTAGCATATATGAAAGAAAAAGTAACTTCCCAGAATTCAGTGGCCAAACATGGCCACTGAGGACTACAACACCCAAACTCTCTCATGTTCCCACTCACCAGATTACTGATTACATTCACATGGACTCAATTACCTTCACAACACACACTCACAGTATGTAAGGACTTTCAGTACACATATTCATTGTGAAGTAAATGCTCAGTGTTTTCATAACTGTCAATACCAAGCCTTTTTATTCCTGTTTCTCTCGTTTTTATATTACGTTTTTTTTTTTTTTTTTATTAAGATTCTGCCTAGTCCAGTTCATGGTGTTTGATAATCGCCTGACCTTTGCCTGTTTTTTGACATTGTTTTTGGATTGTTTCTTTTCTTGTTTGCTTCGTTTATTAAAGCCATTGAGTACTTGCACTTGCATCCTCAACTGTTTCCTGACAGAATACTTCACCATTCCATGGACACAGCAGGTAACGAGTGGTGTCAAGCACTAACGGCACAGGGTTGTTCATAGGAGAGCAGCAGCAGCAGCTCAACACACTAAATGAACAGCTAGCCCATATCTGAGTCACCACTCCAGCTATGCCAATTCTACCACCAGCTGCCTCTGCATCTGCATCCCCACTCATTGCTCACCTTGATAAGTATGCTGGTGACCTGGCAAGTTTCAAGGGTTTTATGCTACAGTGCTCACTTTACTTTACTGGTCAAGAGGGGATCCTGAACAGTTCCAAAGTAACCAAATTCGTCAGCTAGTTGATTGTTAAAGTGCTAGAATGGGCAATACAATCTGGAACCAATGAGGAGAACACACACTCTACTATGACTCTTATGGCTTTTCCAGCAAGTTTTTGACCATTAGCCAGAAGGCAAAGAGACAGGTGTGCAGCTTCTTGCACTCAAACAAGGTAACAAGGACACAGCCAAGTATGCTTTCTACTTACACACATTGGTGACAGGTGTTGTGGATAAAAATGACATGAAATAAACATGAGGGAGACTTAGTATGAGTAAAATGTAATTTTATTGGTAATTCACAGGACTGGTGGGTGCGTAGTCTGGAGGAGAGCGGGAGGGGGAAGAAAATGGGGTGCGTCCTGGGGACATGGGAAAGTCGGCAAAGGTGAAGTGAGAGGACCACTGAGAGTGGGGCAAACTGGTAGGTGAGAAGAGGGACGAAGGGTCGGGGCCTGGATCAGAGAAGAGGACATCTCCCTCAGACTGAAAGCCGGAGGAGGGTTCTGGCTGTGTAGAGGCATCAACACACACGTTCACGGGGCAGATTCTGTATCGGGGGGAGGGAACCCCGCATTTCCATTTCCATTTCTGGAGGGGGTGCTGCGAAGATAGTTAAGTAGCACCATGATATCAGCAGTGAGATACATAAGCTGATAATAAGTGTCCAGATCCAGATCCAGATCCAGTAACTGGGAGAGGAAGGACTGACGACGGGCACCTAGACACATAGAAGCGGGATTAGGCGGACATTGACAAATTGGAATTACACTTTGAAGATCTTTGAAGAGCACTACACTGTGGTGTAGTAGTCAAAAAAGTCAAAAAGAAGTATACGAGCTGAGCTGAGGAGTGATAACAACACACACACACACACATGCTCGTACAGTCAAGGGCGGGCAAGTAGACACAACATACACACACACTCTCTCTTTCTCATACACACACGAATAACTTTATAAGAATAATGCAAAAAGGAATAATAAGATATTATAATATCTTATAGTAATAGAGAAACTCTATAAAAAAACAGAATAGTAGGATATGCAGGACAGTAGAACTGTAATGATATTAAGAAGTAGGGAGTACAGTAAACCGCTTTTCAAGTAGTATAAATATATATAAAATAAGAGATATAGAGCAAACATGAAAATAAATTATAAGCTAGAAATACAGAGAAATGTAACTTACTCATAATTCAGATGGTGAAGATTCTTGTCTCGCAAGGAAAGCCTTAATTTTAAGAGAGAACCATGAAGAGCCATTTATAAAGGTGGCTGAGTCAAGCTGCCCAGCCACTCTAGATTGTTTTGTCTCTCCACTTTTGATTTTACGGGTAATTCAAATCCCTTGCTTTCGATTCTCTGGGTTACTGAAATCCTCTGGTTTTGATTCTCTGGGTTACTGAAATAACTTAGTTTTGACTATCTGGGTTATTAGAAATCCCTTGGTTCTGATTTTATGTGTAATTTGAAACCCCTGGTTTTGATTCTATGTGTAAGTGGAATAGCCCTTTTCTGGAACATAAGAGTAAGGTAAATGAGCTCTTTTTTAACCCTATTGGTAGTGATATCAAAGTCTTCTTGAAACATATGGGTTATTTACTGTGTAAGTACAGTATAAATACTGGAGCTTAAGCTCAGGGTATCAGATCACTTCTGAGAATTCTCATCGGTGTGGATCTCGTGTAGTGGAACGGAACCAATAAAGCCGGACCCTTGCTTCTTCTCACTCACGGCTGGTGTCTTTTTTTCTATCTCCAACTGGGCTCAGAGGTAGATGTGAGTATTGGCTTCTATGTTGAATTTTAAGTGTTTTTGGGTAATAGGCTAAATTTGAGCCAGCATTTGGCACCCCAGATGGGACTGGGCTAAGATCTATATGTCTGGAATCTCTCCCGTGGGACTTTGCTCTCTAAGCAACAGACAGGCCGTATAGGAAAAGGCATTGCAGATGCCTGTTATTTCAAAGCTCTGTTTTACTGGTCTGTTGTTATGATTGGGAAGCCCCCAGGGTGGGAAGAAAGACTAAGTTGGTCTCCAAAGGAACCTTGAGTGAGTGAGAAGAGGTAAGAGAAGTGTAGATTGTAGAAGATTGTACTTTTTGTAATTGTATATGGTTCATAAGACTGTGTAAGGAAATTGTATATGTGTTGTGTGAGTGAAAGTCCTGCAATACCGCTGGAGGGGAAAAAATAAAAATAAAAAAATAATAAGACTCCAGGGCTGAGATAGAAAGCAGGTGGAAAATGAGGCCTCAGACCCCAGATACCGGCTACTAGACTAGACTAGTGGCGGCTGCATTGGTGGGGACCCCTAATACCGCTGGTGAAAGAGTCCAGGTCTGAGATAGAGAGGGGAATAAATCCTGGGCCCAGGTCCGGGTCGCGCAATACAGCGTGCCCGGTGTATGAATGGAATGTGTACTAACAAATGTGTGTGCTTATAATATATGTGCTTATAATATGAGTGCGGTGTGAGAGCGTGTAAGTTTTGGAGACAGGGAAAATTTTTATTAGTGCTCTGAACATGAGCTCCATACCTAAAGAGATATGTGTGTTGGATAAGCTTTAAAACAAAAATTAGTGTCTGGGAGAGTTGGGTTTAATTTATATGACTGTAAGCTTCATACATACGGAGTTGGTGTGGAGGTGCTTTATTTTATGTAATAAAATAAATAGGTGAAATAGTGTAATAGTGTGGAATACAATGTGTGTATGTGAGCTTGCCGGCGTTGTTGATAGAAAGGGGTGTATGTGTGTGTTCCTGTCTGTTCTTATCTGCGCGTCTGTGTGGAAGTAGGGAGGAAGGAGGAAAAAAAAAAAGATTCTGTGTATGAGTGCTCTGCAGAATGCAGAGCGCAGAGCATTGTGAGATGTCTTGCGGTCTTTGAATGGTTTGAATCCAGTACATACTTTCGGTGAGTCGGCGAGACTGTGTGTGTTATAATTAATTTGATATCAAAAACTGCTGTGTATAATATTTTAGACTAGCAGACTGCCCATTGTATAAATAAGAACGACTAGACCTGTAATATATAACAACATATTCCCAGATTGTATGATCCAGGAAAAGGAAAACTGAAGGGGGGGAAAGTGTGTATTGTCAGGCCATTATTGAGAAATGACTGCCACAGGGCCTGTACAGATGATGTCCCCAACTCAGGACGGGGAAAGCAGCCAGCTGCGGCATCCACAGGAAAACAATGGAGCCCGTGTAGTGAAGATACAAAACTCCGCAGGAGTAAACGAGATATTGACCTGGATAAAACGGGGGGCGCAAAAAGAGGCGGGTACTGGGATATGGCGCAGTGTAGAAGGGTGGTGTATAGCCCCAGTCAGCCTCCTCCCACACTTAATCAAAGAAGCCCATGGCATGGATCACACCAATAAGGCCGAAATTATCCGGAAAATCCGTCAGGAATGGTGGTCCCCTCAGCTGGCCTCTCAGGTGGACCAAGTGTTGAACGCATGTGATGTGTGCATCAACCACAACGTGCGAAAGAACCTTACCACCCCCTTAGGACATATTCCCCCGCCGACAGGACCGTTTCGGCATATAATGATGAATCATGTAGACATGGGAGCGGACCACCAGGTAGAAGGGAAACGCTACCTTCTGGTGATAGTGGACCGCTTCAGCAGGTGGGTGGAGGCGACTGCTACCTCTGAGGAGGATGCGGGGTCCGCAGCTAAATTTTTATGCTGCGAGGTCATACCTCGATTCGGTATCCCTGATTTTTTGAGTTCTGACAACGGCATCCACTTCATAAATGACGTCCTCAAGAATGTTGCATCTGCCTTGGCGATGGATCATAAGCTAGGTTGTGTATATCATCCTGATTCCCAGGGTATGGTGGATCAAGGGCACAGTACCCTAACTAGTAAATTGGCAAAAATATGCGATGACTCTCACCTAAACTGGGTCCAAGCCTTACCACTGGCATTGATGAAGATACGATCACAGACCAATCGTATGACGCACTTGACTCCTCATGAAATGCTTACTGGGCGCCCAATGCCTATGGCGTACACCGAAGGTCCATACAAAGGGCCGTCTGTGGCCCAATTGGAGGGCGAAATGCAGGATTATATGCAAATCCTCACTCAAATCCACAGACAGTTATATTCACAGGTTAGAAAGGCAATCCACGGTGGGGACGAGGTACGGGAGGATGTACGTCAAGTGGCACCCAGGGATAAAGTACACATTCGTACGTTCAAGAGGAAGAGCCCCCTCAGGGCACATCGGGAAGGACCCTTCACTGTGGTCGCTGCAACAGCCACGGCTGTGAAAGTTGTGGGGAGAGATCATTGGTATCACTTGAACCAATGCATCCGCGCTGGAGCAGGTACGGGACGGCAAGGACCAGCAAACCCAGGCCCTGCCAATACAGGGCAGCCCACGGAGACGGAGGTGTTAACCGACAGGGACAGTGATTCGGATGCATCATCTATGGGTCCGGCCTACGGCACTCAAGCCCAGGCTAAGCGGCGGGCTGTGGAAGTGCTAGATAGACCGGCCCCGTCTGAGGCCAGTAGCCTAACTGGTTCGCCGCTTCTCTCCTCTCCGTACGATGATATTGACCCTGTTATCTCGCCCCGAGTAGAAGCGGGTGTCGTAGCTGCCGGCCCGCGAGTAACCCCAACAGAGGAGGATTTGTTATCACACTGGCCCACCCTCTGGAAATCTGATAACCTAAGTGGCGATTCCGCCATGCCTATGAGCACTATTGATTGGGATATGCTGCAGGCCCTCGAAGTACAGCTAAGTGTACCTCCTGAGCTCCAGTCTCCGCAGGGATCTTTACACACTCCCCTACCATCAGGTCCGGAGAGCACTGGTTTAGCAGAGTAGTTAGGGGTTAGGGTACCTTACCTTTTTTCACAGGGCTAATAGCATACCTGTTCTTTTTCTATGACCAGATAGTGATGTTCAGAAGGACTAATCATACCTTCATTGTATAATTTACTAATACCCCTGACTGCATACAGTTCCATATATAGATTGTGACTGGTCAATAGCACGCGTGCTCCACAGCATTCTTTTAACTGTAGTTTGAATTCTGTGTGATTCTCTGTTTGTAGACTGAATGAAAGTGTTTTAAGTTCCATGATAACGTTTTGTCTAAAACACCGAGCGCGCGGGAAAGGGAGAGAGAGCGTGTGAGAGATTTCTTTTTCTTCCCCTTTTTTCCAATCCTTTAGTTATCTCACACTCTACATTACAGACAAGGTGATTCAATATATATATATATATATATATATATATATATATATATATATATATATATATATATATATAAGCGTAAATATATTCCGGTAAAAATTAAAATCAATCAGTATTTCTTGATGATATCAGTCCGGAGAGAACTTTTATAATAGTTCATGTGTTGTGGGTTGTGCCACATAGTGTCTTCTGCACAGGCATCTTTGCCTGACTAATGATAAAATTGATCAGCTGACATGTGAACCTGTTCGTTTTGAGTGATGTACTTAACAAATTAATAAAATAAGAAAAAAAAGTAAAACCGACCCAAGGTTACAGTCTCTGGCTGATCACAGTGTGGTCCGTATCAGGCTAGGTCACATCCTCCCTGTTGAGTTAATGTTGAGCCTAAACATTTGGTTTTAGAGAACGCTCTACCTTCATGAATTGACTCGCTAACAAGTGCTGGGATAACCATAACTAATTTGTGTATCGGTGATTCCTATACGGGTACGTGTCTATACATTGTTAAGCATTGTAAGTGTGAATTCTTCTGGCGTGTGGTATTCATGTTGCATAATGCTGAATAATTTCTGCATGTTTTCTCTTTAAATGCTGGTTATGTCCAGTGATGAGTAATTATTAAAGATCAGATGGCCGTAGTAGTCTGCACATTTTGAACTCTCTGTAAGGTGTTGTACGCCGGTTACAGATGTGATATCTAAGTCCGTAACATTAGAATGAGGTAGAATAAGGTGGTGATTACTTAATGTGGAATTCGGGTTTTGCAGGGAGTACGAGTATCTGGATTAGGCAGCCTTGCATAATGGTTCCTTTCGCTGACATGTGGTGCTGATGTGAGTTTAGTTAGTTAGCTTAACTACAGTCCCATTACAACAGTGTAGTTTGAAGTGATTTGTTTCTTTCCTGAACCGTAGATTGGTGAATAGAATAGAATAGAATAGAGTAGTTATGCAAATATGTATGTGTGGGTGTGTATATGTATGTGTGTGTGTGTGTGTATATATATATATATATATATATATATATATATATATATATATATATATATGTATATATATATATATGTGTATATATATATATATATACATATATATATATGTATATATATATATATGTGTGTGTGTGTATATATATATATATATATATATATATATATATATATATATATATATATATATATATATATATATATATATATATATATATATATGTATGTATATGTATATGTGTGCTATACGGAGTGCTATGGATATGTCATACAAAGTATACGAGTTACAGTATTTAAAATGATACAAAGCAGTGGTCACAAACTCGAGGAAGGGAGGATATACAGCACAATCTGTGAAGTGAATTGATAAGTCGTTATACGGCAGCTGAGAACTGAGAAACACTGAGAGCTGAGAACTGGATAAAGGTGTGTGTTGTGTGATCTGGGAATTGCAGTCCATGGCAGCCAGCCATGTTTGTGGACCGCAGTGCAGGATGGGAAATGTGGTTTGTGACATGAGTAGAGTTAACACTACCTTAATATGGTCAAATACAGTTTAAATGAACTGGATACATTTATAGGACAGATCTTATGCCTTACACAATTGGGCGCTCAGCCAAGGTAACAACTTGGTGGTAAGTTGAAACAAAGCTCATAGATGATAAATCTTATTTTAGACTAAGTTAAATACATATTCACATTCCTCCAAAGTGAGCATTTAAATTACATTTAAATGTCAGGTATGAAGGATTTGAGTGATATTTTGAGTGTGGTACAGTTATAAGTTAATAAGAGACAAAATGCATGTACATGCATGTATACCATTTAGACTCAACAATAGTGTTGTATATATAACCAAATTCACTAGGTTGCTTTGAATGAAAATTAGTGGGATAAACGTGGCTAGGGGACTGTAAATGCATATCTAGATCTCAACCTCATCTACTCTATTATTGGGATTATCACTCGTGGGCACAGATGGGATATTAATATGTTAGGTTAGTGTACACCACAAATATTTAGACTAAAGGAATTTTGTTTTCCTTTCTCAATATCTTTCTAGTAAATGAAAATCAGGAAGGGATAAGAATGTATCATTGCCAATTGGGTTTGTATTTTTAAAGTCAACAGACTAGAACTATTTTAACTATTTAGGTTAACTAAACATGAGAGTGGAAGATCCCTTTATGAGAGGTGTTATTCATTTCATTAGAGCAGTAGAGATTACTTTAGTGATTTTTAAAATGATTTGATAGACCAACATTATTTAATCTCTGCAGCAATATTTCCTGATCCACTGTGCCGACTAAAATCGACAGACAGGGTAGTGCAGAAGGCACCGTGATTTCAAAACAACGGTTGTGCTGATATGTTTGTATGACCTTAGACTTTTTGCAGACTGATAACATGTCAACGGTTCACAGAAAAGGCTTTCTAAAAGGGACATAGGACAGGAGGCTTTGGGATTTGCTGATTTAAGCTGATTTCCAAATTTCTGGTATAACCCCGTTGTCTAATGGAAGATTAAAATGACAAGTTAAAAGAGATGAAATAATATCAACTGCTAAGTTCAGAAATACAGACTCCACACAATCAGGGCCTTGTATTGGATAATTTGAGTGATCTGTAAACATCAGAAGTCCTAATACGTTAGAGACTGAACTCCTCATTTTGCGTTGTTTTTGAATGGCTTTCTGCTTTATTGAAATCAGTGTACAGTAAATTACTTGATAAATATTCACTGTTTTAATAGACCTAGGTCTGATGCATAAATTGAACATTTAATGAGGAGTTTTGCAGTTGTGTGTTCCCAGTTGTCTGTCTCCAGTTTCCAAAGTGGACAGTGATGATGGCACCCCACATCATGAACGCGCTAACATACCCGGCACATTGTGGGCTACATAAGGTTGAAGCACGGCAAGTAACATATACACTGTAATAAGCTAAAGTGAAGTATAGTCATCCTGTGTCCTGAAAACAATATCTTCAATCGTCAGAAAAGGATGAAGGGACATGCCCACTTAGTCTAGCATTATTACGGCAAGCTGTGATAACAAAGGCGATAAGTTCTGCAATACAACCAACCCACCCAGTAACCATTATTTATAGTATGGTGTATATAGAATATATATGTGTATATAAATATATATATATATATATATTTACGTACTGTAAATTTCCATTTCCATTTCTGGAGGGGGTGCTGCGAAGATAGTTAAGTAGCACCATGATATCAGCAGTGAGATGCATAAGCTGATAATGAGTGTCCAGATCGAGATCCAGATCCAGATCTAGTAACTGGGAGAGGAAGGACTGACGACGGGCACCTAGACACATAGAAGCGGGATTAGGCGGACATTGACAAATTGGAATTACACTTTGAAGATCTTTGAAGAGCACTACACTGTGGTGTAGTAGTCAAAAAAGTCAAAAAGAAGTATACGAGCTGAGCTGAGGAGTGATAACAACACACACACAAACACACGCTTGTACAGTCAAGGGCGGGCAAGTAGACACAACATACACACACATGAATAACTTTATAAGAATAATGCAAAAAGGAGTAATAAGATATTATAATATCTTATAGTAATAGAGAAACTCTCTATAAAAAACAGAATAGTAGGATATGCAGTACAGTAGAACTGTAATGATATTAAGAAGTAGGAAGTACAGTAAACTGCTTTTCAAGTAGTATAAATATATATAAAATAAGAGATATAGAGCAAACATGAAAATAAATTATAAGCTAGAAATACAGAGAAATGTAACTTACTCATAATTCAGATGGTGAAGATTCTTGTCTCGCAAGGAAGGCCTTAATTTTAAGAGAGAACCATGAGGAGACAGAGATAATAGTAAGACCGAGGTCACTCTAGATTGTTTTGTCTCTCCACTTTTGATTTTACGGGTAATTCAAATCCCTTGGTTTCGATTCTCTGGGTTACTGAAATCCTCTGGTTTTGATTCTCTGGGTTACTGAAATAACTTAGTTTTGACTTTCTGGGGTATTAGAAATCCCTTGGTTCTGATTTTATGTGTAATTTGAAACCCCTGGTTTTGATTCTATGTGTAAGTGGAATAGCCCTTTGCTGGAACATAAGAGTAAGGTAAATGAGCTCTTTTTTAACCCTATTGGTAGTGATATCATAGTCTTCTTGAAACATATGGGTGGGTTATTTACTGTGTAAGCACAGTATAAATACTGGAGCTTAAGCTCAGGGTATCAGATCACTTCTGAGAATTCTCATCGGTGTGGATCTCGTGTGGTGGAACGGAACCGATAAAGCCGGACCCTTGCTTCTTCTCACTCACGGCTGGTGTCTTTTTTTCTATCTCTAACTGGGCTCAGAGGTAGATGTGAGTATTGGCTTCTATGTTGAATTTTAAGTGTTTTTGGGTAATAGGCTAAATTTGAGCCAGCACAGGTAGTGGTTGGAACAAGGCAAAACTCAAAGGCATCTATCATCAGGGGCTGAACGAAGACCTGCTCACTGAACTCACCTGTCTTGATGACCAGATAACCCTTGATGCCTTGATCAACATGTCCATGTGAATCAATGCCCTGGTCAAAAACTGCAGAGCTGAGAAGGTGATCATCATTCCTGTTCCTGAACTCCAGGCCACGGAGCACATGCTCAGTGTGAGCAGTCTCACTCCTTCACTATGATTACTGTTAGTTTCTTACCTCAACACAATTTCATAATTCCTGGTCAGATCGTGCACTGAGGAAATATCGATTCTGTTTTAGCGCTCTGATGTGATGGGGGATTTCATTGATGGTGCCCTTGTGAAGAAACTCTAGCTACCATTACTGCCACTGCAACATCCATAAAAAAATCCATGCCCTGGATGACAGACCCATTGGAAGTGGGGTCAGAAATCCAAGACTTCCAACCCATCACCCTACATGTCAGTGCGTTGTACCAGAAATGCATCTCTACCCTAGTCACATTCACAACTAAGTGGTGCTTGGCTTCCCACGGATGCAGGCCCACAACATTCAAATCTCATGGAAGCAATGTGAAATTACGCACTGGTGTACACATTCTGATGCAAATTATCTCTGCACACCCTAAGTCCAGGTGGCCTCAACCTCCATCAAAAGCCAAGAAATCTTGATGAAGCTTTTGATTTACTGACTGTAGCTATGATCCCTCCCAACCATATTTACCCCCTATCTACCAAATAGACACAGGCTATTGAGGAAAACATCAAGGAATCCCTCAAACAGGGGTACATACCCCCATCTACTTCACCAGCTACAGTCAGATTCTACTTTGTGGAAATGAAAGTAGGTGGGCTCTGGCCATGCATTGAATATTGTGGGCTAAACCAAGTCACTGTCAACTACTACTATCGCATGCCTCAGGTCCAAACCACCCTAGAACAACTGAGAGACAAAGTGAGACAAAGATTTTTATGAAGTTCATACAATTTGGTACGCATCTGAGAGGGAGACGGTCTTTACCATGCCCCTCGGGTTACTATGAGCACTGCATAATGCCATATGGGCTATCTTTGGCACCAGCAGTATTTCAGTCTCTAATCAATGACATGCTGTGGCAGATGTTGGGGAAGTATGTGATTGCCTACATCGATGACATTTCGAGCTACTCCCCCAATGAAGTCGCTCACATCCAGCATGTCCAGAGGGTCATGTTGCAACTATTCAAACACCAGCTCTATGTAAAGGGGGAAAAGTGTGAGTTCCATTTGCACAAGGTGGCTTTTCTAGGCTACATCATAGCCACATCAAATTACCAATTTCTATCACGTTTCATATGGAGTTGCAGTGGCATTGCATCCCCATTAACCACCCTGCTAAAGAAGAGAACCTAGACGCTGCAAATGTATACCTCAGCAGACCAAGCATTTGTACAATGAAGCAAGCTTTCATCACTGCACCCATTTTGAATCACCTGCTGGCTCAAATTTTGCCTATAACCTGAAGACACTTAACATAGAAACAGATACTCACATATTCAATTGGAGAAAGAAAAATAAGACACCAGTCGTGAGTGAGAAGAAGCAAGGGTCCAGGTTTATTCGTTCCATTCCACCACACGAGATCCCCACAGTTTGAGACGTTCCAAAATGCGATCTAAAAAACTAGAGGTGAAGCTTTTCTATTTACAGTTTTCTTAGGGTCAGGATGACCCAGACATCAATATGTTTAGAGTTAGCTATCCCGGAACACCATTACGTACATCAATTAGCACTGTTGAGCGACCCTTATCACGCGGGTGCAGTTCCGGCTCCAAAATATATTTTGTTTTGTTTCATCTTTAAAGATGAAAGAAGAACTTTACCTTGTCTGTGTCGCTTCCTGACTGGATTTTCGTTGAGAATGGACACTTTCAAACACACCATCTCAACATTATGAGTAAATTTTATGTTTGTTCTACATTTCTTTTTTTGTTTATAGTGCTTGCATGTACATTACCCTATAAGAGTTTTTCATGAAACAGAATATGAAACAGATTAATTTCTGTTTTCTGCATACACACCAGGCCTCTGTGTGTGTGTGTGTGTGTGTGTGTGTGTGTGTGTGTGTGTGTGTGTGTGTGTGTGTGTGTCTCTTAGTTGACCTGCCTGCGTGCAGACGTACTCCACCTACGCTCTGAGACCTGCCGCACTTAATCAAATACATGTATTGTTATCCCCCTGCGCCTTGCTTATCTGTGTGTTGTGTCTTAGGTGAACATCTGTTCATACAGTCCACCAGCCCAGTGAATTCTCAATAAGATTACATATTACTCATACTAGGTCTCCCTCATGTTTATTTCATGTATATTTTATATACATATACACACTCCAATCCCACTAAGCCTTTCATAGTAGAGGTTGACACTTCTGAGACTGGAGTTGGGGCAGTCGCCTTTATATGTGAAGACTGCATTTGTTGTTAAAAAGGATAAACCATCATGAAGACCAGAGGGCTGTCTATGGGAGAAAAGCAAGCCATTTTTATCCTGAGAAAAGAGTGAAATTCAATCAGTGCCATTGCACAAGCATTTTGCATAGCCAATACAACAATTCGGAATGACCTGAAAAAGACCCACTGGTGTACTAAACCACTAGTGTTCTAACAACCAGACATTGAACAGGTCAGCCATGGAAAACAATAGCAGTTGATGACAGAAACATTGTGAGAGTTGTGAAGAAAATCCAAAAACAACAGTGACATCACCAACAACCTCCACAGGGCAGGGTTGAACGTATCACAATTCACCACTCATAGAATCGAATCGAGAGCAGAAATATAGAGGCCATACCACAAGAGGCAAACCACTCATCAGCAGTAAGAATCAGAAGGTCGGATTGGAATTTACATAGAAGTACAGAGACACATGGAAGCCCTAACTGGCCGCAGGGAGAGCATTAGCTCAGAGGGAATATTAATTCATTTGGGGGAAATATTATCTGATTTAACCTACAGCAACTAACCAACTTATTCATCCAGTGAAATTGTTGGTGAGGGCATGCATTAATTCTGTAAAGTTATTACTTTGACAGTAATATCTTATTAGGATAACAACAACATTTTCTAGCATGGTAACAATTTTTCAAGTTTCGGGACATAGATAATAAGCAAAAAAACACCTTCACCTTAAATATAGACATGCCTTTATTATACTATTGTAAACTACCACATAGAAAGTAATCTAACACATGTACACAAACACACACACACACACACACACACACACACACACACACACACACACACACACACACACACACTTATACAGGAATGACAAAGAGGAATTGAATTTTGCAGTGGAAAAATGACAGGATGCTAGATTTTATGGCAATGTATGGAATTCTCTTAGACTATGACCTGAGCAAACCATCAACACATTAATTTAAACCCGCATGTTATCTCGAACTGGGTTATACATTTCTTAGCTTCTACTGCACAAAATTAATGAGATTTGGGAGGTATCATACTTGAGTTGCCTCAGTTAGTGGGAGGAGAATGTTGAGATCAGTCATTAGTGGTCAGGAGGTCTAGTTGAATCTGGATTGAAGATGATTGAACATCTGAAGATGTTGATCACAGCCAAATTCTATTTTCAGTGTTGAATTATCCAAAAATACTTTGTGGAAAACAAAAGTTACTTGAGTAAATAAAGAAACTGAGATAAAACTTAAAGGAAACAATATGGATAAAGACTAGATGGTGGGACATAAAGGAGAAACAAGACGAGACTAAAAGACAAGAATCTGCTGCCACCAGCTCCAGTTAAATGTTTTGCTCGGTCATGGCGTTTTTAAACCCTTTCTGGCGCAACCAGGCCTATTGGACTTCCAACCAATCAGAAGTTATCTTTAGCACAACTGGTGACTAGTTTTCACTCCCCTCCAACTTATTTGCATGTTACCTTTCGGGTCACATACTTTCTATTTTCCTGTGCTTACACAGTGTTAATTGGGTCTTTATTTTGAGAGTGAAATTACTGTGTGAATTATTAAAATATGCAGTCCACCAACATTCTAGAAATGTAAAATCCAGCACACACATACAAAACACGACATACTTTGGTATGATGATTATTAGCATTTCACTGATTCAGGGCTCAGAATTAAATTCTTGGACCCATGCTGCTGTTGGACTCACCAAGCTCAGGAAGATGTTACACAGACACAATGTGCAGTGAAAGCTTCTTAGTTTAATGCTGAAATTATCAGAGTATATATAGAGAAACGGAAGAAGAGTTAAATCATTGCTTGACTTACCTAGGAACAGAGAGCTTATTGTGTCAGAACAGGGACAGGGACTTATGTGTACTCAGATAAGAAGATGTACAGGCAATCAGAGAGAGAGAGAGAGAGAGAGAGAGAGAGAGAGAGAGAGAGAGAGAGAGAGAACAGAGAGAAAAGACAAAGAGCATGTTATGTGGAACTTATCATTGCCCACTTAAGTCCCAACAGGACCTGCACATGCTGCACCTGCCCCAAGTCATTCATTCCTTTAAATGACAGTCAGTTCCATGGCCGCGCATTTACAAAGGGTCAGGACAGCATAAAGTGCCAAGCAGAGTTTTAATTGAATAAGTAAAGCAATGTATATATAATCAGAGCCTTGTTCCCAGTAAGCAAGCAATGCTGCAGTTAATATCACACTTGTATTTGTTAACAATAGCTTCTGTTCTGATGTGTTTTCAGGTGCAAAAGTCAATTCAAGACAAGTGTGGATAGAGAGAGATAGTTTGTATATATTGTAACCTTAGTTTTGACAGGTATAGGTCAAAGGTCAAAAAGATACACATCCTAACTCTCTATATCTAGATCAAAGGTCATGATCATAAAAATATTTATAGTTATGTTAAATCTGGATCACATCCATTCGTGACCATACATGGTACGGCCATGTGTTTTCCACCCCACACACGTTGCACAAATGGTCTTTCTAACACTCTGTGGTAGGTCATAAAAATATATATAGTTATGTTAAATCTGGTTCACATCCATTCGTGACACAAACGTTACCATACCTGGTACGGCCATGTGTTTTCCACCCCACACATGTTGCACACATGGTCTTTCTAACACTCTGTGGTAGGTCATAAAAATATATATAGTATGTTAAATCTGGTTCACATCCATTCGTTACCATACCTGGTACTGCCATGTGGTTTCCACCCCACACACATTGCACACATGGTCTTTCTAACACTCTGTGGTAGGTCATAAAAATATATATAGTTGGTTCTCGGTCCCGGGACACACGGTCTTTTCTTTTCACGTAGAATATGAAGCGCTCTGAGTCAGGCCTAGGTCAAAGGTCAACACCGTAAAACCCCAGTTCTGATGCATTCCCGCGCACACACACACCCCACACACGTTGCACACATGGTCTTTCTAACACTCTGTGGTAGGTCATAAAAATATATATAGTTATGTTAAATCTGGATCACATCCATTCGTGACCATACATGGTACGGCCATGTGTTTTCCACCCACACAAGTTGCACACACATGTTCTTTCTTTTCACATAGTATATGAAACTCTCAGAGGTAAATCATAAAAATATATATAGTTATGTTAAATCTGGTTCACATCCATTCGTGACAGAAACGTTACCATACATGGTACGGCCATGTGTATTCCACATCCAAACAAAAATATGACACACACACACACACACACACACACACCCCCGCACAAACACACACGTGCACGTACAGACAAACGCATGCATACGAACCTGCTTATAAAAGTCGAGCATCCCTCTAGGTTTTATAATAATCTGTACTTAGAACAACGTGTGCGAGCTTACAACATGGCTGATGTTTGTCCTAACGCGCCGAAAAAAGCTCACCCTTTTTTGGGAAGAATAGAAAAAATGTTAGAACATGAAAAGATTCAATATTGGGTAATGTCAAACGGATGTACAGCCGGGTTTTTTTTTTCGATGCAGAAAAAGGAACCGTTTTGCTTTTCAAGTTCTCGCTCCCGGGACACATCCACTGGAGCCGTGCTACAGAGAACGTAACTTTTAACAAAGGTGACTGGAAAAAGTTCAGAAAATGGTGCAAGGATTTTGACTACATTGTTAGAATGGACTTCTTTTCCCCGGATGCGTACAGACGTAAATGGAACAGTACATCTCTTCAATGCAGATACTGTATCAGAGCAACAAATTCCTCCAAGAACCAGGTTTCACTGCACTGTGCTGCTGTATTAACCGGTGACAATGCCCCTGATAACAAAGAGAATTGTGAAGTGAGGTATGACCGAACCAGCTGGCACGATCTGCAACGCTACTTCCGGCAAATCGATGAATTATTCCAAAAAACTGGAAGAGACAAAGAAATGATGCAAATAAAAGTAAGGCTAGAAGATGTCTTATTCTGAGATCGTCAATATACTATTCTTGATCAGAAACTCCACCTCCACCAAGACTCCTCCCCACACGCTATATCAATGAGTCTGAATACATATCGAGTCAAAGTATTCTGAACGTCAACCAGCAATATGTTTTGTGAATTCAACCCCGTTTTCTACAACTCTGATGCAACCCTGTATGCTGATGATGATGATGATGATGATGATGATGATGTGACCAGTTCGGGTTTTGAAGACGGTGAAAACCTAGGAAAAAGAAATCTGACCTATCTGACAACGAACGATGAAGCCGACGGGTGTATAACCAACACTGTGATAACCATCATACGTGCTGTTACAGGGGAACTGCTGGACAGAGTTATCCAACAAGATCTGAAGGACAACTGTCACGGCTGCGCGATCGATCACCCAAGTCAACTCCAACATGCGTGTTTGTTCGATCCTGAATACACATTGGCAAGAAGTCTGAAACTGTGTGGAATCAAACACACTCCTTCCCTGGAAAAAATTCAAGGCATCGCTGAAGCCACCGTGTGTGAATGGCGAGACGAGCCTCACATAAAAACCGTGCTGAACGAGGTCAAGGAGAAAACCAAAGACGTTTTGTGTGCGAAGACGTCATAGATTACTGGACCTTTCACTCATCTCTGGAACCTGCTGAACCGTCGCATACATGGGAAACTTCAAAACAAGCCACGTCAATTCTGACTGCGAGAAAAGTCTGAAGCCGATTAAAACAAAAATGCTGAAGACATTCGTAAATAGCGTGTGTCCTTAACACATCGGTGTGTATCAAGTTTTTTATATGTATTGCTGAAACATTTAAATGTAAAACTAAACATGTATCTAAACCTGCGTGTGATATAAATTGTTTAGACTGGAAAATGTTACTTTGATTGAATATGTAATACCTAGCTCACGTGTTCTGGAGATAAATGCTTAATCTACACTGGTGTTTGATCATTCTTGCCTTGACACTCGAAATGACTGAATGATTGATGAAGAATATATATTATACACCGTCAGAACCTGGTTCATACGGTGGTGTTGAGAGTTTGCAAAGAGCTATTGTTGAGAAAATAGGTAAAAGAGCTAATGATACTGAAATAAAAAACTGGTTAGCAGAGCAGGATGCATACAGTCTACATAAACCAGTATCTACAAAGTTTAAAAGAAACAAGGTTTTTGTGAAGAACATCGATGAACAATGGCAAGCTGATTTAGTCGATATGAGCAACTTGTCAGAGAGTAATGACAACGCGAAATTTATGATCACGTGCATAGATATTTTATCCAAATATGCCTGGGTACGTGTGTTACGAAACAAGACCGGACTCAAAGTAACTAAAGCTTTTGATTCCATTCTAAATGAAGGTAGGGTCCCCAGAAAACTACAAACTGATCAAGGGAAGGAGTTTTTTAACAAAAATTTTCAAACATTAATGAAAAAACATGACATTATTCACTTTGCTACGGGTACGGGGCAAAAAGCATCGGTGTGTGAAAGGTTCAACAGAACGCTAAAGACCAGGATGTGGAGATATTTTACCGCTTTTAACAAGAGAAAATACAATGACGTAGTTCAGGATTTGATTCAAGCGTACAATCACAATTACCATTCCAGCATCAAAATGAAACCTGCCGAGGTCAACGAAGCCAATTCCTTCACAGTATTTAAAACCCTCTACAGACTGTTCTCACCTAAATTAAAGAAACTAAATTTCAAGTTTAAAGTAGGTGATATCGTTAAAATTTCTCGTTTAAAAAGACAGTTTGAGAAAGGATACGAGCAAAACTTTACGGATGAATATTTTACAATCTCCGAACGGATACCGAGAGATCCCCCAGTATATAAATTACAAGATTATGATGGTGAAAAAATTGAGGGAACATTTTATGAACCCGAGTTACAAAAGATCATTATCAGTAAGGACAAGACATTTAAAATTGAGAAAATCTTGTCTGAAAAGTCCCGAAACCAGAAAAAAGTCTGCCTGGTGAAATGGGTGGGTTGGCCCGATAAATTTAATTCCTGGGTTCCGGTCGAAGACGTAGTTAACATAACAAAAGTATCGCCGTGAACAAAACTGAAATCTATACTCATTAAACCATGGAAGAGTGTCGATTCTTTGTGACCCTTCCAAGCAACGCATCTTTGGATATTTACCCTAATAATAAGATCGCGCATTACACTACTAAATGCACCAAACCAATCGATTTGAACGGAATATGGGAAGTCTCGCTCGCAGAGGTTCAATATATCCAGAGTTGGTACTCGTTAACGGAGGAAGACAGTATGTGTCATATTATTCAGAGGGATGGAAAGAGAACACAAACAGTAACTTTAATATCACTCCAGGATATTATAAAAATATTGATGAAGTGGTTAGTGAAATCAACAACAACATAAAGAAATTGGAACTCGGAATAGAGCTATTCTATAACCCTATGAAAAATAAAATACGCATCGTATCCCAAAAACATTTTGCGTTCAAAGCTAATGGAAAATTAGCATATATGCTCGGTATGAACCCCGGTGTTCCGATAACAGCCCGAGAACCAGACGCGCCTAATCCCGCTGATATTCACGCAGGCTTTTATACGATGTATGTATATACAGACGTTATCGAGTATCAGCGAGTTGGTGACAGTTTTGCCCCGTTACTGAGATGCATACATATAACGGGTGAAAACAACAAAGTCGTCACAATTACTTATGATAAGCTGCATTACGTACCTCTCACCAAGAACCACATCACCGATATAGTAATCGAAGTCAAAACGGATCAGAACAAGCCTATACCTTTTAGTTACGGGAAATTTATTGCTAAACTACACTTTAGACCCGCTAAACATTCGTTCCGTATGTAAAAATGATGGATAGGGGCTACGTTCATCCGCAGACCTACGTGGATTATTATGTCCACCAGGCTGGAAATGGTCTTCCTGGGTTTCAAGGCGCCCCCACCATGTATGGGTCGGGGCTAGGAGGACTGGTCAAGGGTCTTTTTAGAATGGCGATTCCGTTCCTCAAAAGGGGTTTTGCTATTGCAAAGCCTCATTTAAAAACAGCTGCTAAAGGGTTCGTAAGTGACGTATTCAGCAATATTATGAGCAAGACACAAGCTCAGAATCAAGACGGATCGGGGCTTGCGTTGATTGCGCGTAAAAAATCTAAAAGGCTCCCAGGGCGTCGACATGTGGTTCCTAATAAAAGACGTAAGGTTACTAAAATCAAGAACAGTGTGAAAAAGACCGAGCAGAGAGGCAACAGGCACCCTTACATCTCTCACAAGAGAAATCGGCTGAACATTTTCTAACATCATGGCGTTCTTACACAGTCTATCCTCAGAGTGTACCAAGACAGAATTGGATATTTTCACATTACCTTATACCCAAACGAGTATCGAAAAGTACACTTATGTCGAAATACCTCCACTTTCCGCTCTTACGGACAACGGGCCCCTGGAGTTCTACGTGGCTGGAAACGGGGAGGATTACCTCGACTTGAACAACACTTTTTTACATCTGACCTGTAAAATCGTGAACCCCGACGGTTCCAATATAGCTAACGATGCAAAGGTTGGGGTCGTTAACTACCCCGTAGCCTCACTTTTTTCACAAGTGGATGTCATGCTCGGGGATCGTCTTATTTCTCAATCTAGCAGTACATACCCATACCGTGCTACCTTTGAAAGTCTTATCAACTATGGAAAAGATACACTGGAAACACAATTTTGCACCGGGCTATTCTACAAAGACACAGCGGGGCATATGGACGCCACAGACCCGGACGGACGAAACGAAGGTCTCAAAAAAAGGGCCAGTTTCAGTGCTGAAAGCAACACCTTCGACCTGATTGGACACATTCACTCTGATATATTTTTTCAGGATAAACTTTTACTGAACGGGATCGATATGAGGATTAAAATGGTTCGCAGCAAAGCTGAATTCTGTTTGATGAAGGAAGGAAATGCAAATTTCAATCTGAAAATACTCAACGCTTCTCTTTTTGTGAAGAAAGTAACCGTCTCACCATCTGTAAAAATCGGTCACGGACAAGCACTTCTCACCGCCACAGCCAAGTATCCGATCGAAAGAGTCTGTTTGAAGACCTTCAGTCTAGCTGCAGGGAGCCGCATTTGTTCACAAGAGAACCTTTTCCTCGGCCCCTTACCTAAAACCATTATCTTTGGGATGGTAGACAACGATGCCTTCAGCGGGTCGTACAATAAAAACCCTTTTAATTTTAAACATTATGATGCTGAGTTTATCGCGCTGTACGTAGATGGTACGCAATATCCTGCAAAGCCGTTTCAGCCTGTTTTTCAGTCCGGTAACGTGGTCCGTGAATTCCATTCTTTAATTTTAGCATCAGGAAAGCAGCTGAAAGATCAGGCTTTGTCGATAAACAGAGAAGAGTACCTGAACGGATATACTTATTCGCTTTCAACCTGAATCCCGATGACGATTGTGGGCAACATTTGTCATTAATAAAATCGGGCAATATGCGATTGGAACTCAGATTTCGTCAACCATTTCCGAGCATGGTGAATCTAATCATGTACGCCAGTTTTGACAGCATTCTAGAAATAAACAACCGAAGAAACGTGCGCATCGATTACCAGTAACTCATGGATACCAGAGAACTACAGAGGTTATGAGAAGTTGTCCTGAAATAGATAAAATATTTCATGACGTGATGGCCTATCACGAGCTACCTACATGTACTCTGAGAAAGTTTCCAGCTTTATTCATCGTAAACACACATCCGAGACACATGCCGGGTGAGCACTGGCTAGCGTTATGCCTTAATGACGAAAACACAGGAGAATTTTTTGACGCGTACGGAAACCCTCCAGACTACGAACTCTCTCCTCGATCGATTCATTATTTTTTGACAAAGAACTGTTGCAAAATAAAATATAACCCTGTACAAGTTCAAAACTTTACGTCGGTTTGCTGCGGGCAACACTGTGTGTTTTTTCTGTGTCACAAAGCTAAAGGTTATTCATTTAACCGTATTATGTCAATGTATAGCAAAGATTTAAATAGAAATGACAACACTGTTGTGTCATTTGTTAAAAAAATGTACCCTAGAGTAAATAAAAAGCATTCAATTACATGTGTACAATGTGTTAACTCTCTAGATATGTTTCATTTGCATGTATAGTGGAATGTTAAATGACGATGCTTCACAAGAAAAATGTTAAACAAAAGTTATTTTATTGAAATAAAGGGTAACATATCATAACATTCTTTGTCCCTCGTCATTTTCAAAAACCAAACCAGTCAGAACGGTTAAAAACGGGGGATTTGAAAACTGGCTCAGAATCATAGTCTTTGCTTTTAGGTGGGGAAACAAGATGAGAGATCTCTTTAGATCTTTTTGTGTCAGATATTTTGCGTCGAACACCGCCATTAGGTATTGCTGAAAAGGGTATATTTAGGTTGGCTACTGTCTTTCCAACCTAAAGGCTTCCGTTCGTCGGATACTCGATGAGGGGCCGTGAGATTTTTAAGCAAATCCACCATGTGACATCCTTTTGATAGTGTTTCCTTTAAAAATAAATTCACCGCTATCATTCCATGCAGCCCCGGCTTTTAAAAGTTTTTCCATAACGTACGAAGCGTTTCTTTTGTTTCTAGCAGAAATGTTAGCAAGGACCTCTTGCACGATCTCGTCTTTGGGTGGTTCGGTCACCGCTGCTTCCGTTTTGCTTTCCGATATTTTAGGTAGAGACAGGGTCAATTGAGCGGTTTCCTGCTCTCCTACTTTAACCAAGTTTAAAAAATTTTGCAGCACAGACGCGTAGAGTTTCGCCTTATCGTATTCGTTCAGATCAGTCCTCGATAAAATACCTCGTATTGCATCGTCCAAGTTGTTTTCAGCAGTCTTTCTTAAGCTTTCCTTCTCTGCGGTGATGCTTCTAAGTTTATCGAACTGATGTTGAGGGACTAAATACATTTTCTCTGCAGTCTCCATGTTAATTGTTGCAGGATGCGATTAAGCTGCTTATAAAAGGAATGGCTACACTGAGCAAAGGCAGAAGAAATCCTCCGGATTGATTAATAACTTTCCTTTTTCTTTCAACGGACGCTCTTTTATCAGCAAATAGTTTGATCCATTTTTTTTGTTTTTTTAAAACCCGATACTGTTTTGTCGTCAGTGGTATGTTTCCCCTGAGTACGTTTAAAGCTAGTTCACATATGCTCAGGATGAGATCTGTGGGCGCATCGCGTAATATATCCTTTCTCCTTCGGGATGGAGACCTGTGTAATGAATTCAGCAACAGGAGGGCTTTTTTCAATAGCTCAGACATTTGTTGTCGATACTTTAAAGTTTTTTCTTCTTCTTCGGAACATACACAACCGGCTTCTCCCCCGGAAACAACCCTGACCGGAAACGAAGTTCTTCTGGCGTTTGTGCTTTCAGGTCAACAAATAAATACCCGTAAGGTCTAGAGACGGCATCGAGAAAGCATTCTAAAAAATACTTACTGTTACCCGGATACATTTGACGAGCCAGTATGCTGATCTGTAATTTATCTCTAGGGTTTTTAAAAAGAACCATGTAGTTGGTGTTCAGGTTGATTGTTCTACTGGTCTTTCCTTGAAAAAACAAGTTTTGAACGAGATAGATGACGCTCAGATTTCTGTGGTGTGTGTATTTTGTAAAAGCTTTTTCTACTTCATCATTTTTACTGGCGGATTCCATCAAGTCATCGATTACCAACAAGTTTTTTTTATTTGGAGGAAATAGTTCGTCATCACGCAAAGAATCAGGGATTCCTTGAAGAAAATTTATTTTTATTCTGGTCAATAATTCATCATACAGAGGCTGCCAACACGTATAACACCAGACAATGTTTTCCGGAACAACCGACATTGCCTCTTTACAGTTTTCCAACAACATTTTGATAAAAAAAGATTTTCCACTATTACTCGGTCCACATACGATACATGAAAAGGGAAGTTGCATCCTAGCGTCAAAAGCAGTCACGTTCATATTTTCCTTTACAAAACACATCAACAGAAACTATATACACATATATACAAGAATAGTCTTAATATCCGTAAGGGAGAGTTGTAAGATCAGATAATAAAACACGCTTATCGTACACAACCCTGAACCTTTTCAACTATGATTTGTTTCTCAAATGAAACCCCTTTTTATCTCTCACGATTTGGTTATGTGTGGTTACGAGATGACCTGTATGATCTGGATTTTTCACTCGCTCGTCCACCAGTTCTGTTAGTGATTTCAAATTGACAATTTCAGAATTGATACAATTTAAAGTAATGCCTTTAGCTTTCATGGTTGTTTTTCCTTTCATGGTTTTGTAACCGTAGGTTTTAGGACCTACGCTTACAAATTCAACGATTTGATCGCCATCATCTAGTTCGCTGGTAAGACCACCCAAGTAATCGCTTAAGGGCGGCATCCAGTCACCTTCCTTACTTTTAAAAATGACGCTATCGGTGTCTGTGTACAAACAACGCTGATCCAATCGATCCATCAAATTGTACAGCTCAAGTCTAGCGTACGCTGTAGTGAAAATGCCGATGAATACATTAGCTTTTAGCGGTTTAATCAATCTCTCGTCTGTGTAACGCCACTGTACCATCGCCACCTCCTCATTCCAAAAAGAGAACTGACTCACATTATAAATATCGGAGAACATGAACTGTAAAAACTCGGCAGGATCGCGAATTAAGGTCGTGTTTGATCTGTCTGGTCTTTGACACATCTTACCCCACAACGAATTTAGTGCGAGTTTAGCCACGGATCTTTTGGCATGATTAACAGTGATAAATTTCGGATCCAACGTAATCCCTTTGTTCTCCTTATATTTGCGAATGTACTCACGTTTAGATGATTCATCAACGACCCAGGACGGATAACCTGAACTTTCCTGTTTGGTCTTGAGGAACATTTTAATATATCTCATAAAAAGCTTATCAGTCCTTTTAGGAAAGTGCCACACTTCAAACACTTTTAGAATTTTGTAACCTTTTTCGACGGCTTTCTCAATTTCGATAGATGCCCATGTTCCGGTAAGAGCTCTCTCCTGAGCTGTATGATCACATTGTTTTAACTGATGTTCGGCACACGTTCTACATAGAGGAAAGAGGAGTTTGCTTTTTACACGAAATGGTAGAACAGGTGCCCACAGACCCCTAGGTGGTAATACCTTTGCTCTAATGATACCAAAGTAATATTTCAGAGGTTGAAAGTCACGATAAATGATGATAGGGTGATCGATCGGGTATGTCTTTGTCTTATTTACGAATGGGTAAAGCGAGGTAAAGTCGAAATAATCGATTCTCTCACCGGGTTGAGCTACATAATGCAAGTTTAACGCATTTGTTCGACCACCGTAAAGAGCATCTTGCGGGTTTAAACGCTCAGGAAAGTCAAAGTCTTTTAGAAAATTTTGCACGAGATTGTCGTTTTTCTTCATTTCATTCCACTCGTGTTCCCACATCAGAGTGACTTGCAAATTGAGAGTGTCTTGCAAATTCTTAATTCTCTCCATCGATTTTTGACAGGTATCTCTGAAAGTTGTGTTTGATTTGGTAAGAGGATGCGGGGTCATTGAGGGAAAACACTTTTCACAGCCGTGATAAAAACATCCAAAAAACTCAAAAACCTTACGGTTTTCCCCTTCCTCACAGTAACCATCTACGTCATAGGTACCGAACCTGACTTCACCTTCGTTCAACGCGTGGCGAATGGGTAGGTTTTGCGTTTTTGAAACATATTCGAGCCATTGTATGGAAGGTGTTGAGAAAGATTTCTGAGTGGTGATGTAATTATCAAGCGGTGGAATAGCTAAAGTGTCTTTACGTAGGAACTTGGTTCTAAAGATTTTCATGCACACAGATGCGATCGTTATGCATTTAAAAGGATCGACCTTTGTACTATCCAGAATTTCTTGTCTGAAAGCTATACATCCCTTTCTCAAAATTTCTACGTCGTTCACACAGTATTCCGCCATCTCTTTCTTGAAATCAAAGACTTTGTCAGAAACCGTTCTGTACCACTTAAAGAATTCATCTCTTTCCTTAGGCATCATGCCATCTACACTGTAAAACTTAGGGTCAGGATACGGCCCTACATAATCCTGATGTTCTACGGTGTTCCAGAAATGGGGAAAATAGCCTTTCTTGCTTTCCGAAAAACCCATGGCTTTTGGGATGCTACTCAATTTCATGGGTAAGAACGATAGACTATCAATGTAGGACTGACGAAACGCTGAAGCAATCGATGAAGCACAAAATTTTACTGCCTTGCGCTATGATTTCGGGTGTGATTCCTTCTTTCACTAAATGGTTTAACAAAAGGTATGAATCGAACCCTCTAGCGTTATGGGCGATAAACCTGTAACCGTGGTATGTATTACACCGATACTTTTTAAAGAAGGCACTGACGCAATCATCCCCTTCAGCCACCCACTCCTCTCCCTTAAAATCAATACAGCATATGAAATTAGCTACATGTGTTCCTGTTTCCTGCCTAGTCTCGAAATCGTAAAACACATAATCCGTATTTTCGCTTTCTTTCCTGGCCCTCTGTATAAAACATCTATGCTCGATATCCTCATCGAGTTTTTGGCCACAGAGTATGCATTTCGAATGGGCACATACGTGATTCTCACGATTAGAAGGTTTATCCCGTATCACACGTTTACATTTACCGCAGTAGATCCCCGTTTCACACATAGAATATTCACCTTTGCGCGATTGAATCTTTGCTTTATGCCTCTCGAAACAGTAATGTGAGTTACACAGTCTCTGACATTCTGGACATTTAGTAACATTCTTAGGGTGTTTGTAACAATCGGGGTCGTGACAAATGTTGCAGCTATAAGCGCATTTATGTTTCCATAAAACGTCAAACCCGGAATGGCAGAAATGACAAACATGACTCGTTCCTAAAAGTCCGGTGATACTTTTAACCCCATAATAGTGGTTGTCATGTAAAAACAAGTAATTTTGTTTTTTCGTGGGGAGTCTTGCTAGTTTGAAAGAAAGAGTACCCGGCTTTGCTAGCAGAACAGTGTACGATTACGATTTTACAATTCAAATGTCTCTCAAATCTCGGTACATCAGCGAAGCTGACCGCGGTGTTTACGGATAAACCCACATCGTGTTGTAATTTTCTAGCGATTTATTCGGTTTCAAAATCATTTTTTTCACGATTCAAAATTTGGCTAACACACAAGGCGAAGCACATGTTGTGTCTGTTGTGAAAAATGTATAGATTATGCATTTTCTTCTGCAGGGTTTCTGATTTGAATATATGGCCTATTTTCCTTCTAATTCCACCGCCCCGAGGTGGTCGGACGATTTGGACGACTATTTCAAGGATATTATCGGTAAAAAATTTCACGTTTACTCTGAATTGCATTTTCGAGCATGGTCAGAAAAGAACCTAAATCGATGACACCATTGTCTAATTGAACGCGTGATGAAACATTGATCGTATCACCTCTAATTTCAACGGTGACTACATCCTTGGCAGAAATTAAATTGTTAGCGATTTCAATCACACTGTTTAAAATCTCTAAAACATAATTATAAAAATCTGCAAAGCTGTCAACGTTCTCAATAGAAGAAAAAATTCACTCTTCTCCTAATCTCAGTGTTGTTGAATCTTTCCCGATTAATTATTCTAATATTAGGATCTAATCCATCACCCTTCTGCTCTACTTGGATATCGGGCGAGTTTTCCATTTGAGAATCTTGGATATCGGGCGAGTGCATGTTTTCCATTTGAGAATCTTGGGTATTAGGCGAATGTATGTTTTCCATTTGGGAATCTTGGGTATTAGGTGAGTGTATGTTTTCCATTTGGGAATCTTGGGTATTAGGTGAGTGTATGTTTTCCATTGGACGGTTGCGTTCATTATCGTTTTCCGAATTTTGTGCAATCTTGTCAGGGTTTTCGATTAAGTTAACAAGACTGTCATTTATCCTCATAAGACTTTGATTAAGTTCGTATATCATATCATGAGAAGATAACGGTCTAGGTTCCTGAGCGTTTTCTGGAGTTGAGACGATATTCTGAACTGGAGATAATGACATATTTTCATTGATTTGATTCACCACGTCTATTAAACATGGATTTATCTGCATAGAGTCTCTTTGTTCGATTAGGTTATTTTGTAGCTCTAACAGACATTGATTTAATTCGAAAAATATGTCGTGAGATGTCACCGGCGTACTTGATACAGTTTGACTGGAATTTCGGCTGGGGTTTTCATTTTGAGAATTGCTCTGTTCTGACGATCTTAAATTTTCATTCAACTGATTGACTGCATCGATTAGATCAGGGTTTATTTGTACTGAATGACCGTGTTCATTTAGGTTATTATGTAACTCTAACAGACATTGATTTAATTCAGAAAATATATCATTTGGCGTCACCGTTGTGTTTGATACGACGTAATTTGGACTCTGATTAGGTCTCTCACTAACGACTTGGTGTGACGGAATTAAACTTTCATTCAGCCGGTTGATCGCTTCAGTTAAACATGGGTTCAGGGGTGTGTACGAATCATGATATAACGGACCATTTGAAAAACTCTGGTTTCCGTCATAAAATAAATCATGCGATAATGGAGAATTTTCGGTTCTTTTTTTTTTAGTCTCTATATCCGAACTGCATTTCAGTCGTTTCTGCGCCATATCTATCATACAATTTTCTAATCAACTTTATGCTCACTGAGAGACATCTATTCACATTTTCAAGCATGCTGTACAGTAAAGGGATAAAATCTGTACCTCAACCAGATTCAAGTGTATAATCAATCTGTCCAAAGTTTTCCAATAAATCAGTCTTTGCTTCGGAGAATTCACGCCACACTGCGCAGATCTGTTGTAGTTCAATGTCTTGTTGAATGTCGGTTTCCGAGATGATTTCCTCTTGGTCTTCTATTGCATCACTCATATCTATAAGTCACAGAACATGTGAAAGAGCTTTAATTTATTTATTTATTTTTTGTGCGGGGTAAATAGAAGGTAAATATACAACAACTCACCTGAAATATCTCCATCGTAAGCACTGTTAGTCACGTTTCCCTCAACTTCTGAATATGATACAAACAATGTTATATTCACGTATGAAAGACTTTTACAGAATGAAACATTCATAATTTTATGTTATGACTTACGTGTGGAGCTCAGATTCAAAAGGTCATGAGTGGTTGTTTCGGGAATCTCATCATCAGAAATAATCACCAAGCTGTCTATAACACAGTAAAACATACTTTTAATAACTTAACATTCCCATTTTAGATCACTACATAGATCTAAGAGACAAATTTTAATTACCTATACACTAGAATCAGATGAGCTTAACTCGGTCTTGCACTGTAATATAAATGTAATGAATATTTAAATTTTAGATAAAGTATCGTACCAGATTACATAATGACCAGATAAGGATGATGATTTTTGTACTCAGAAAGATTAGTTCTAAGTTTATATCAATATCATTGCCAATTGGATAATTACATAAACAATGTATTTCAATTTATATTTAACTATTAATTGATTAAAATACATATTTTTACCTGCCGAGAAATCCATGGTGTCTGGAAGTAGTGAAGGATAGACTCTGGAAATTCTGTTGAACTTTGCCGATGTTCAAACTTTCGAAGTGTTTGGTTCTGGAAGTAGTGAAGAATAGACTCTGGAAATTCGGTCGAACCTTTGCCGATGTTAAAACTTTCAAAGTGCTCGACTTTTATAAACAGGTTTGTATGCATGCTAGTGTGTGTGTGGGGTGTGTGTGTGCGCGGGAATGCATCAGAACGGGGGTTTTACGGTGTTGACCTTTGACCTAGGCCTGACTCAGAGTGCTTCATATTCTACGTGAAAGGAAAAGATCGTGTGTCCCGGGAGCGAGAACTTGAAAAGCAAAACGGTTCCTTTTTCTGCATCAAAAAAAAACCCACCTGTACATCCGTTTGACATTACCCAATATTGAATCTTTTCATGTTCTAACATTTTTTCTATTCTTCCCAAAAAAGGGTGAGCTTTTTTCAGCTCGTTAGGACAAACATCAGCCATGTTGTAAGATCGCACACTTTGTTCTAAGTACAGAGTATTATAAAAACTAGAGGGATGCTCGACTTTTATAAGCAGGTTCGTATGCATGCGTTTGTCTGTACGTGCACGTGTGTGTTTGTGCGGGGGGGTGTGTGTGTGTGTGTGTGTGCGATATTTTTGTTTGGATGTGGAATACACATGGCCGTACCATGTATGGTAACGTTTCTGTCACGAATGGATGTGAACCAGATTTAACATAACTATATATATTTTTATGATTTACCTCTGAGAGTTTCATATTCTATGTGAAAAGAAAGAACATGTGTGTGCAACTTGTGTGGGTGGAAAACACATGGCCGTACCAGGTATGGTAACGAATGGATGTGAACCAGATTTAACATAACTATATATATTTTTATGACCTACCTCAGAGTGTTAGAAAGACCATGTGTGCAACGTGTGTGGGGTGGAAAACACATGGCCGTACCAGGTATGATAACGTTTGTGTCACGAATGGATGTGAACCAGATTTAACATAACTATATATATTTTTATGACCTACCACAGAGTGTTAGAAAGAACATGTGTGCAACGTGTGTGGGGTGGAAAACACATGGCCGCACCATGTATGGTCACGAATGGATGTGATCCAGATTTAACATAACTATAAATATTTTTATGATCATAACCTTTGATCTAGATATAGAGAGTTAGGATGTGTATCTTTTTGACCTTTGACCTATACCTGTCAAAACTAAGGTTACAATATATACAAACTATCTCTCTCTGTGGATGCTAAACAATTGTAGGAAAGCAGTAAAGCTTTGTCAGAGTAGAAGATAGAGTTCATGTATGTGTTTCTAATACAAAATAATGTTATATGTATGTGTTAAGGTGAGATGAAAAGAGGCCCCATAAGGGCAACTATTATATTATATATAGCAGTATTGTCTTGCCATGGATGGGCAGCACTTGTGTTGGATAAGATTTTTGATAGAAATAAAACACAAAGGCAATAAAATATGGATAATGAGAATTTATTGAGAATAAGGGAAAGAACAGATTCCCGCTCTCTTACTTATAGACAATGTTTCTTGAAAGTTAATAATAGCAAGGCCTAGGGCCTGACCAAAAAGAGGAAGTGCAACACACAGCACACACACCCAAGAGCATGAACTCACATACACAGAGACCCAGAATGTTCAGAATAACAAAGTAATGGCTAATGATTATTTTACTAAATCATACTGTACATATGCTAATGACAATGCAGAAAAAGCATACAGTTACCCATGATAAAGGAGAAAAAGCACACAGGTGAAAAATGTCCTCACTCAGCTCAGACATGCCATAAACAGCAGAAGTTGGTTTTAAGAATCTAAAAAAACCCCAGACAGGACATCACCCAGACATCAGATGTAATGGTATTTTGGGCAAACCAGGGGTGTTTCAACTGTATAAAACGGGAGCTTCATTTCAGGGGACTTTCAGATCACTTTTGGGACGTCTCAACTGTGTGGATCTCGTGTGGTGAGCAGCAATAAACCCTTGCTATTCCCTACTCACGGCTTTTTTCTGCATCCTCAAACTGATGTAAGTACGTGATGATATAACTTAGCTGTGTTTAACTTTTTGGAAAATTAGAGTCAACACTTGATATGGCTGGCGTGAATCCACTGGGGTTGTAAATCCATGAGGACAGCAGTATGGGCAACAGTCACCACATGTGTAGGAGGGCCGAAGGCTGCTTCCCCAACCTTTCAAGGACTCTTGACAAGACTTTTGACGAGAACTGTGTCACCTGGAAGGAAAAGGTGAGTGAGCTGTTCTGTGGGTAAAGGAAGAGAAGCAGAAACACCATGCATGCTCATTAATTTTTCAATGAGCGCCGGAGTATAGTTGCCGACAATCACGTCCATATCTCCTGTAAAACAAACACCTGGATTACGTTGCAGCTCTTTCACACCCCCTGTTCAGGCAGGCTCAACCAATTCTTCTCTGGTGGAAGGGAAGTTTTCTCAGTGAATGCTTCATCATGTTCATTCCCAGCAACCAGAATGTGGGGGCAGACATCCTGTTGAGGCAGAGGCTGAGGCCAAGGAGAAGTGGACCTGTTCGCCTCTGAGGTGACAATACGCTGCCTGCTGTGGTTCGCCCTTATGCCTCCCGCACAAAAAAAGGTCAGGGCTGGACACCATGGTATACACGTGGCTGAAGTCAGGTTTGTACGCCTTTCCCCAGATCGCTCTGCTCCCACAGGCTCTACCATGAGTTCACCAAGATTGTGCTACATCTGCTGCTAGTAGCACCTGACTGGCCAGCTAGAATTTGGTTGTCAGAGATAATATCTCTGCTGGATGGCACTCCCTGGGAGATTTCCATTCACAGGGATTTATTGTCTCAAGCCAGAGGGTTGATTTATTACTCTCAGTCAGAACTATGGAGACTATGAGTCTGGCCCCTGAGGGGCACCATGTCATAGATTCCAGTCTCTCAACCTAGGATGAAGAGACTATGTTAAACACTAGAGCACCATCCACGAGAAAATTGTATGCATTCAAGTGGCAACTTTATCACGGTGTGAAGAATGTCAGTGAGACCCTGTAAACTGTACAAATTGCTGGAGTCCTGGAGTTCTTACAGGAGCATTTCTCAGTAGGGTTGGCTCCTTCTACAGTTAGGGTCTATGTTGCCACCATTTTGGCCATCCACGTCATATTGATGGAGCCACTGTGGGGCAACATCCTCTAAATTTGAGGCTTATGCATGGTGTTAGATGGCTGAGGCCCATCTGCAGACCACTTATACCGTCCTGGAACCTTCTGCTGTCAGGGAAGGTCTGTCAGCTGCCAAATTTGAGGCTTTGGAGTCAGCTTTAGAGACGCTTCTGACCCTAAGCGTAGCTCTTTTGACTGGCCTTGACATCTCTGTTGCCCCTTTCCTGCCTTGACGTTACCCCTGGATTAGCCAAGGCCTCCCTATATCCTAGGCCAGATTATTCCTAAGTGCCTATGTCTGCTTCCCAGCCAATACTTTAGCAGGCTTTCTCTGGTTGTATGTTCCTTACACCGGAACAAGGTTGATTGCACTTCCTGTGTCCAGTGAGGTCCACCTCTCCTGCCAGTGGTGTAAGTTGGAGCAGTTACTGGTCTGCTTGGCAGTGACAGTATAGGTGATTCTGTGTCAAAGCACAACATCTCTATTTTGATAGTGGAAGCAATCTCTATTGCTTATGAGGTGCACAGTCTCACTACACCTCTGGGCATAGGGGCTCATTCCTGTAGGGGGGTTGCCTCCTCAAAGGCTTTAGCAAAGGGGTACACTTACAGGATGTGTGTGCTGTGGCGGAGTGGTCTACACCGCAGACATTCATTCGGTATTACAGTTTGGCCTTATTGGCCAGCTCGCATATGGTTCTTGGAGAAAATATCTCTGCTTGACGGCAGTCCCTGGGAGATTCATGTTCACAGTGATCTACTGTGTCAAGTCAGAGGGTTGATTTATTACCCTCGGCCGGAACTATGTAAACTGTGAGTCTGGCCCCTGAGGGTCACCAGCTAATAGATTCTGGTCTCTCAACCTAGATTGTAGGTTGACATAGATTTCCTCACAGTGGCCCATATGGGAAGGGTTGTGAGTACTTCACAATGGGATGGAGTTGAGTTTGACCAGCACCACCCAAACTTATGGCAAGCAAGAAGAAATGACTACCCGTCCTGAGTGGACTCCAGGTCTCTGAAGGTAGAACAATTGGGGGAAGGAGAGAACCCCACTGCTTATGTTCAAAGACAGTTAAAGAGATGGAAGCAGGAAACAAAAAAGGAAGACAGAGATTCTGCAATGACCACATTGTTCGCAGAAGCAATAATGTACACTATGCCACAAGCTGTAAAAATGCTCTAGAAGAAGTAACAAGAAGAAAGAAAAAGACTCAAACTCATGTTAGAAACAAAGAGGAGGCAGGACAATTAGCAGTGATGGCTCCTGTGAATGCACCTTCCCCACCTGCCATTTAGCCAAACACACTGGCAGCTCCACTTGGTCTGCAGCAGCCCCCTGTGCCTGTCATCCATGTCTACCAGCAACCAAGCAAACCTCCATGCTACACAAGCTCTGCTTTGTAAAGTTTGATCTTCTCCACAGTGTTTATAAATATAAAATGCTCCACTGCCTTAGAGGACTTGGAGTTCCCACACTTTTTCCTGCTGTCACTTGCCAATTACACCTCCATCTGATGGTTACTGAGGTCATGTTGGGTATAAAAGGTAACACTGATATAAACAGTAAACTGAAGCAAGAAATGGGCAGTGACTGTAGGTATCTGCTAAAGCTAGTGGAGTCACATTACATGTGTATGACATCATGTGCCACTGACTGGGAAACAGCTTATACTTCCAGTTAGTAAAAAAATGGTCGTATTCTATTTGAGATGATATTACCGTTCTAAAATTCATAAACTAGACAGTAGAGTATATAATGCATAGTGTAAGTGTATAGTACGACAAAACATTAATATTTACTCTCCGATGCATGTTTCCAGAAGAGAAATAACAATGAGTAAACACACCCCTTGCCACATGCAGACCAACTAATCGATAATAAGATTCATTGACAACAGTTTTCATAATCAATTATTATCGATTTTCTCGATTAGTTGTTGCAGCTCTAATCAGAACACACTCCTATAAATTTGTTAGAGAGCAATGCGCTGTGTAAAATGGTCTCCAAATTTGTTTTCACCGGATGAAGTGTATATAGATCACAGAGGAATTAAAATACAAATGATGTCACTACCAAAAGAAAATGTGTATTGGTTAGGACAATTAGAAACCAATGTAAAGAAAAGCATTAGCAAATGGGGAAAGTTCATTGAGGCACAGATCCCTGGGGCACAACGACCAAAATCTGAATTTCACTGCGCAATGATTTATGACCCAGAACGTGACCCAGAAAATGAAAAAGGTCGTTGAACGTAACTAGAGTACAGGAAGTCCCTATGATATTACAATGCATGGTGATAGGGATATAGGGTGCAGGTTTGCACATTGATGATTGTGTTCCACATGTTACTTTTTATGTGATCAAAGAATGGGAATCCAAAGACTTAGAACCAATGATGAAGGAGATGGAAAAAGGTGAGTGGGAAGCTACAGAGCATCCATTAACTTACCACTCAGCTGAAAAATCATACACTAAGATTCTGTGTGCTAATGTCATGACAGGAATCCCACAAGAGGTAGTGATTAATAAGAAAATGAAAGTGACAGAAACACTTGTAATAAAGACTAAAATAACTGAGTTAATAATAGACATGAAAGAACAAGTGCAATTAAATTATGGTCCCAACATGACTGATGTGGGCTTAGGAAAATCCACTATCCCAGTCAGGATGGGACTCAAATCAGGAGCATGTTTGTCATGAAAATGACAATACCCATTGCATCCTGATGCTGAGCAAGGTATCCAACCAACTATTGAAGGGTTAATCCAGACAGGAGTGTTTATCAAAACATCCAGCTACTGTAATACTCCAATTTTACCTGTGGCTAAAACAGATAAGTCAAAATGTGGGTTGGTACATGATTTGCAAGCAGTCAGTGAGGTTGTAAAAGATTGGCCAGCAGAAGTTCCCAATCTGCACACACTGTTGACAAATGTTTCACCTGATGCTAAATACTTTACTGTGATGACCTTGTTCTGCCTTTTTTAGCATTCCGCTGGCTGAGGAGAGCAGGCATTTGTTAGCCTTCACCTATGCTGGTGTAGTAGATTTATAAATTGTGGCAGTAATTTGATCAAGGATTAAAATAATCAGGAATGTGTTTCAGAGATACCATGTGATCATCTAAACTGTGTTTAATAACAATATTACTCTGGGCATGTTTGGTATCATTTATATCCATATTTCATTATTAATGATGTGGTGATATCATAAATATCATATCATAGATTTAGTAAACAGCATTTATACATGTTTGTGCACACACACACACACACACACACACACACACACACACACACACACACACGCAGACATGCGCACACACACATACACACATGTACATGCTGGCACGCCCTGGTTTGCATGGGAGACATTGTACCTTTTGTTCCAACCGACTCATTAGCATACAGTTCTTTGGGTGAGCTAATAAGCTGCTGGTCCATCCTGCCATAAAACATACTGTTTTCTTAGATTAGTTTTCTTTTATTTTCCTAGTTTCATTATTTTAAATAAACAGGTTTAAACTGAAAAAAAGCCCAATGAATTTATTTAATTCAAATTTGTACATCGGTTCCACCTGACTGAATTGAGTTCCATTAACACAAGTTTCCGTACATAAACATGATTTAACCATATATTTTATGTTTATTACAAAATATTAAGGTAGATAATATCTAAGTAGTTTGAGAGTCAAGGAACACAGACTCGATTACGTCATTCTTAGTGCTTCATGGAGGTGAGCATTTGCTGCACCACAATTTAATTTGATTAACAGTTTTACACACATTTCTGCATTGCTCAAAAGACACAAAGTTTATTTAATAAAGTTAAAGTTAAATGGTGCAAATCAAACAACCCTAATGACCTAACCAATTACCAGACACTTCTCTCCTCTTTTTCCAATAGCATCTCCATTGCTAAAGCCACATACTACCAAGAGAAGATTGGTAGTTCTCCCAACACCCGCATTCTCTTCAAAACCTTTTCCTCTCTTCTCTGTCCCCCTCCTCCCCCTTCCCCTACCTCTCTCACTGCAGATGACTTTGCCACTTTCTTTTCCAACAAGGTTACATCAATCAGGAACCAGTTCTCACCCCCAGACATGCATAGACCAGCTCCTCCTCCATGTAACTCCCAACTGACTTCCTTCTCTCCCCTCTCAGAGACTGGTGTCTCTAAACTACTCTCTAGCCGTCCCACAACCTGTCCTCTTGACCCTATCCCTTCTCACCTTCTTCAGTCCATCTCTCCCACACCTGCACTCACACACATCTTTAACACATCCCTCTCTACTGGCACATACTCTACCTCATTTAAGCAGGCCCGGGTTACCCCACTGCTTAAAAAAACATCACTTAACCCTGCTGTAGTTGACAACTACAGGCCTGTTTCCCTCCTCCCTTTTCTTTCCCAAACTCTTGAAAGAGCCGTTTTTAATCAACTCTCCAATTTTCTCACACAGAACAACCTCCTGGACACCAAGCAGTCTGGCTTCAAGAGCAACCACTCCATGGAGACTGCTCTGGTTTCCGTCACTGAAGCCTTACGACTAGCAAGAGCAACCTCTAGATCATCTGTCCTCATCCTAATTGACCTGTCTGCTGCTTTCGACACTGTGAACCATCAGATTCTCCTGTCAACTCTCTCCAGCCTGGGCATCACTGGAACGGTTCTTCGCTGCTGGAATCCTATCTCTCTGACAGATCCTTCAAGGTATCATGGAGGAGAGGTATTTCTGAAACTCAGCAACTCACAACTGGCGTTCCACAGGGGTCAGTTCTGGGTCCACTCCTCTTTTCTATCTACACTACATCTCTAGGGCAGGTGATTGAGACTCATGGCTTCTCATATCATTGCTATGCTGATGACACCCAACTCTATTTGTCCTTCCACCCTGACGATCCATCAGTCTCTGCACGCATCTCTGCTTGGCTGTCGGACATCTCGGTCTGGATGAGGGAACACCACCTTAAGCTCAACCTGGCAAAATCTGAGCTTCTCGTCATCCCAGCCTGTCCCTCAATCAAAAACAACGTCACTGTACAGCTCAGCTCACTCACACTCATGCCAACCAGGATGGCCAGGAACCTTGGGGTGATTGACGACAACTTGACCTTTACAGACCACATCTCAACAACTGCAAGGTCCTGTAGGTTCATCCTGTACAACATCAACAAAATCCGACCCTATCTCACTGAACAGGCTACACAGATACTAGTCCAGGCTCTTGTTATCTCTAAACTGGACTACTGCAACTCACTGCTTTCAGGCCTCCAAGCCAGCTACATCAAACCCACGTCACACCCCTCTTCATCTCCCTCCACTGGCTTCCTGTAGCTGCCCGCATCAAATTTAAGGCCTTGATGCTCACCTACAAGATCTTGTCAGGAACAGCACCCTCCTACCTCAACTCTATCCTGAAGGCCTACGTTCCCTCTCGCAATCTGCGATCGATTAGCGACCGACGTTTAGTAGTTCCCACTCAGCGTGGCGCAAGGTCCCTTTCCAGAACCTTCACGCTAACTGTTCTTCAGTAGTGGAATGAACTTCCAATCTCAATCCAGACCGCAGAATCTCTCACCATCTTCAAAATACAGCTAAAGACCCACCTCTTCCGTGAACACCTAACCAACTCATAAAAAAAATAATAATAATAATAAATAAAAAAACTTGCACTTACACCTCTACTCTGTGCACTTTGCTTCTTCTGGAACTCAATTAATGGATCTTGTATGGTAGCACTACTTGTATTGTTCTCTGCTTGATATATCGCTTTGCTTGTATTTTTCTCACTTGTAAGTCGCTTTGGATAAAAGCGCCTGCTAAGTGAATAAATGTAAATGTAAAGTTAAATCATGTTTATTAAGTACACTACTTGTCAAAAGTTTTGAAACACTTGCTTATTCAAAATATTTTTTTCACATTTTAGAATAATATTATTGTCAGCACAGTTACTGTATGAAATAACACAAATGGGTCAAATCTATGTACTTAATATTTAATGTAGGAATGAACTACAATCCCAAATTATTGTTAAGTCACAATTGAGGTTTTGTTTTTTTGTTTTTTTAGCAAATCCAAACAGAATACATAATGTACAAGGTAAAGTTATTGAAAGTTTGGAAATGATCTGCTACATGCCAGTGTGTCCACCCTAATGCTGTTACGTATCGTGATGGAGCGGAGATAGGACGGATGCAAGTGCAGTATGAACAGTGTTTATTTTAAAGGAGAGACAGGCAGACAAATCCAAAACGTGATCCATAAACGTAATCCACAACAGGCGAAGGTCAGGCGATCAACAAACAGGCATACACAGGCATTAAACATGAATCAAGGTCGTGGTCACGGAAAACAGGGTCGATAAATAAAACAATAAACATGAACTATGACGAGGAACTGGGAGCGGATAATCCAGCGTGAACTAACTCTAAACATGGAACGTGACTATGTCTACTAAACGAACTAATCTAACTCTACGATAATCTTCCGCATTGTGTGCTGGGAGGCGCACAGTGTATATGTAGACATAATCAGTGTCTAAACTGCTAGCAGCTGAGGGCAATACAGACACACGTGAAATCCCAGCTGGTGACAGAACAGGGAGGGGACATGACAGAAACATAAACAAAACACACGTGTCCAGATGTCATTACTGTCAACAATGAAAAAGCAGGTGCTCGCGCATTCGCGCTTAGAGCACGCTGCTTCAAGCGGGAATCATGACAAATGCTCAACAACACTTGGAAGAACTTTAAACAGTCTATTGATATAATTATTGCATACCATTTCTGTCAGTTCCTCAAACCAGTATTAATTCATGGCAGCAACTAATTCAGACTTTGTTGTCGGTTTAGCCTTCTTTCGAATGTAGTCCTGCATAGAGTGCCACAGCATCTCGATCGGATTCATATCTGGGGATTCGGATATGAATTCGAATAGTCTTAACCCAGTTTATAACCTCTTTAGCAATGACTCTTCTTGCAGCAGTTTGCTTAGGGTCATTGTCCAAAAAAAAAAAAAAAAAAAACTATGGTATTCTCCAAAGTTATCCCTAATACTGTACACGGGGCTCCTGTCTCTTTTATAATAGCATCCTCAAAGAAAGAACAATCCATTATCCCTTCAAAGATTGCAATAGGCCCTGGTCCTAGTCTCAGTGTTGCTCCTCATACATGAACTTTCAGTGGGTGTTTTGGCTTTGGTTTGGAGACACGCCTCCCCATCTTACAGAATGACATGGTGGCAAAGCGCTCCGAAGGCACTGTTGTTTCCTTGGTGAAGATGATGTTGTGAAACGTCTCCTTCTCTGTGATCCATTTTTTGCACTAGCTGGAGACATAGCTCTCTGTTTTTGTCTCTGATCATGGGAAAGTATTGGGTTTTCATATACTTCCAACCCATTCTTTTCCTGATCCTCTGAATGGATCGCTCACTGATGTATACCCCATTTTTATGTCGCAGCTTTTTTTTTTCACAGAAGCTGAAGTCAGTTCATCATCTGGCTGGTGATGTTATCAATGGCTGTAATGTCACTAAAAACCAAGGGAAAAAAATAAACATTTGTCATCATCAACATTATAACACCACTGCTTTGTTTTATTTTACTTTTTAATACCATCACATATGTAGTTGGTAAGATATAACATGTATTTATCTTGTGATGTTTACGCATGCATGGTCTTTGTTCTTTGTAATGTCTTCTGATTGTGCTAAATGTAGCCTGTACCCAAAGTGAACTTAGATAGTGATATATTTCTCAGGTGTCTCTTCCAGCAGCCCTCAATGTCCTGATGTCTTGTGAATGCAATTTGCTGATCTTGGTCATTTTGAGTTGCCTTTACAGACGGATCATCTGGATTTATCCATGCAGAATTAGATGGCCATTGGGGGCATGAACAATATTGACTGGCGGCCCATGCCAATTAGAAAGATTCAGGAGATGGACTATTTGTGAGTTATAGTCATTCATTCGTATAATTCCAACAGTTATTACGTTGTTTCCCCACTATTTAGCTGTCTTGTTATTTTAAGGATCTAAGAAATTGCATATATAAAAGTGTTTTATTTACAAGTGTCATGTTTGTGATTTTTATTTGCTATGTAGAATATTTAGATCAAGCAATGTCCAGACATAGGTGCAGTTGTATAGACTACCATTTAATTTTCCAGTTTAATTTTTATTTAAATGGTAAATGGCGCACTTATATAGTGCTTTTATCCAAAGCGCTTTACACTGTGTCTCATTCATTTATTCACACACACACTCACACACCAATGGTAGCATAGCTGCCACGCAAGGTGCTAACTTGCCCTTGGGAGCAACTTGGGGTTCAGTATCTTGCCCAAGGACACTTCAGTATGTGGGGTCACGTGGGCCGGGAATTTAACCGCCAACCCTACGATTAGTGGACAACCCGCTCTACCACCTGAGCCATGGCCGCCCATGATCTATTTAAATGTAGATCGAAAAAGAAGCGAATGCTTTATAACATTATTTTACTTTATTTCTTTCTTTCATTTATTTTCACCATGCCAGCTTCTATGGCTATATTCATGATGGGAGCCGGGTTTAGTTATTTAAGGTAGTGTCACGATTTCCCCTCGAGCTAAGCACTGTAGCACGCAGCGTCCTTGGAAAACCGAAGTGCGAGCTCAAAGCTTTTGGGTTTTCAGAGACCTTCACGTTGTTTATGGTCTACACATGTATTTGTTAAGGTTTATCTCCTGTCTCTGTCTTTTCATTGGTTGTTTCCCATATATGTGTCATTATTGTTCTCATCTGTCTTGTGTTTCACCCCTAATTACGTTTGTCATTTAAACCCCTCGTATCTCTTTGTAATGGGGTCCTGCTCAGCTGCTCAGCTGAGGATGTAGCTCCTTTTCTTTGCTTTGCGCCGTATGTTGCTCCTCCTTCCTGCTCCACAGAGGACATCGCTCTCCCTGCATGCTTCATGTAGAGCATCACTCCTCCTCCTGGCCTTGCAGAGAACTTTGCTCCTCCCTCTGGCCTCAAGGAGAACTTTGCTTCCCCCTCAGGCTCCACCATGAGCTTCTTTCTCACCACTGGCTAAGCAGTAGCAATCACTCCGCATTCAAGCCAGGCCAGGGATATCATGTCATCTCTCTGCTGTGTGGAAGAGACTGCTCCACACCTGAACCTCAGAGAGTATGCCCTGTTCCTGACCAAGGTTGAAGGTTGAGGTCCAAGAGGCGGCCTCTCAAGCCACGTTCCTGGCCAAGGTTGAAGAGAGGGCTTCAAAGCCACATTCCTGATTGAGGTCAAGGAGGCGACCTCCCATGCCTGGTTCCAGCAATAGATCGATGAGGCGACCTCCCACGCCAAGTTCAAGCTAGAGGTTGACGAGGTGACTTCCCATGCCAAGCTCCAGTCTGAGATCAAAGATATGCCCTCAAAAGCCATGTTCCTCTCCAAGGTTGCTGACACACACAACCAAGTTCTGTTCACACCTGAGTATGCTGACATGGACAACCAAGTTCTGCTCATGCCTGAGTCTGCTGACACAGCCAACCAAGCTCTGCATACACCTGAGTCTGGTGACACAGCCAACCAAGTTCAGCTTACATAGTCGATGGAGAATGATGCTCAGTCTCTCTGCATGACTGAGGATGCCACTCAGTCTCCTTGCTCTGCTGAGGACGTTGCTCTGCGTTCCTGCTCTGCTGAGGACGCCACTCTGCCTTCCTGCTCAGCTGAGTACACCGCTCAGATTCCCTGTTCAGCTGAAGACATTTTTCCTAGAGGGCGAGGACCGACAATTGTGTGGGGGGGGGGCACCTTTGGGGGTTTTCTGTTACGATTTGACCTCAAGAAAAGCGTTGTAGCACGCAGCAAGCTTGAAGCATGAGTTCAAAGCATGAGCACACACTTTTGGGTTTTCAGAGACCTTGTCTTTGTTTACTGTCTACATGTGCATTTGTTATGGTTTATAGCCTGCGCCTGCACCTGTATTTTCATTGGTTGTTTCCCGTTTGTGTGCCAGCATTGTTCTCAGCTGTCTTGTGCTTCACCCCTAATTACGTTTGTCATTTATACCCCTCGTATCTCTTTGTACTTGGTGAAGTATTATATGAGTGTTATCATCGTACCAAGTGTTTGTACCCTGTTCCTCATTTTGTTTCATAGTCTTTGATCTTGTTTCTTGTTATGTGCTTTTGCCTTGCCTAGTTTATGCCTGTTTGCCAATTGTCAGACCCATTGCCTGTTTTTGACCAAGCTATTGTCTCATGATTTGGATTTGTCTGCCTGCCTATCTTTAATAAAAGCTCTTATCTACATTTGGATCCATTCTAACCCCCATTACATTTAATTACATGATAGTTAGAATTAAATCAGGTGTTTAAGATTCATTTTTCCTAAAACCTTTTAAATTAAATTTGGATTCACTTGATTGAAAACCTTTTCAAAAGTATCAGCTGCATTAAACAGTTTCGTCAGATGTGTAAAGGTATGACAGTCCAATAAAATATGTTTAATGAATAGTGGGTTCTGACAAGCACTTTGGTGGATTTTCTCCTGATAGTAAAAATTGGTGTGTGAGTCTTGTATGTCCTATCCTGCATCGTGTTTAAATAACTTTATTATTCAAAAGGAACACAGCAACAAGTTTTATTTCCTGTAATTTGTTGTTTAGACATTGATCCCTCTCCAACTGCCATTTGTTTTTGATATATGCATTCAGAGATGGTTTCAGATCTTTGGAAGATATAGGGTATTTTACTGGTTCAGTAGCTAGTGCTTCTCTGGCAGCTGTGTCTGCTTGCTCATTACGGGAGATTCCTGAGCATCCAGGTACCCAGCAGAAAATAATATTAAAACTCTTTGAGAAATTATTGATGGAAATCATTCGGATGCGATATATGGATGGATTCTTTTGATATCCCATGGAGGAATTTTTCAGAAGTGTGTCTGTTCCAAGCTGTTTAAATCTACTTTCAAGTTCTCCAAATGTTTTTTTGTTGTTGTTGTTGTTTTCTTTTTTTTTTAATATATAAGCCAAATGGACAAATGAAACTTTTTTTTTCCATATATTGTTGAATGTTGGAGTGGAAAAACTGCAGAATAGGCTGGGTTTTAACATTATTTTACGATGATTTTTTTTTTTAGAAAAGGAATGCAGTGTTTAATTGGGCTGTACAGAGAGTAAAATGGATATTCTCACTTACTGTAGCTTCAGTATCTTTGGATTCACATGCAAATGTACTGGGCAAATAATAAGCAATTACCATCTTTAAGTAATCTTATCATCTTTTGGCTCATCAAATTGAAGGGGAGGAGCAGGAGCATAAAACTGGGAGATTCTATCCAGGTCAAATTATTTGTATGTATTTGCAGTCTATGACATTGCAATGGAGGCAAAAACATTTAACTCAAAGCGAAGCACTGCTGAGAGGCGATAGTAGAAGCCTTACAACCCCTAGAACAGTTGTCCACTGCCCTGGAGAAAGCATACTTTTCTGAGGTTCAACCTGAGCCCCAAGCTCTTCATGTGGGCAAGAACAACATCTCGATGTTGAACCGTCAGTTCCCTGGATCGTGCTAGAATTAACCAGTCATCCAGGCAGTTTAGTACAGAGATGCCCTGGAATCACAACGGAGCCAGAATGACATCCATGCACTTTTTGAAGGTACAAGTGGATAAAGCTAGGGATATTTCTATGTGGAAATATGCACCTTTTAGATCTATCGTCACAAACCAGTCCTCAAACTGAATCTGAGGGAACTCATTCCCTTGTCATGACAAATTACATCCCGGTTAACCTTGCACATTTCCTGAAATATTTTTTTATAAACTCCTATTGTTGGGCTGTACCACATGTTGGAGGTGGGTTTCTGTTCCCAACCTGTAATTTTCCCACTCTCACATAATGTGACCCACGGTCTCACGTCTTACGTGAGACATGCAACTGCATGTCATTCAATTTGACTGAACATACACAAAATTTGTCACACCAATATAGCCTTTAGGTACAGCTCTTTGCTTTCTGGGATATCCATAAACCATTCTTTCTCAAAAATAAAGTCTCTTCCTTCATGCACTTGCGCAGTGCAATGGAGTGTAGAGGGCGGCATAAAATCAACATAGTTGTCCTTCATCTTATCATGTGCTGACACCATCAGGCGAGCACAGACTCTAGACTTGTTATGCTTGGACCATTCATAAACACAGAGCTCTGTTTCTTTAACAGTTCCCAAAGATGAGTCATCAGTTATTGTTACTGAGGTGAGGAGATCAAATTTAAGTGTAAAACACACATTAAGTCCCTGCCCAGTAGACTGACTGGACATGAAGACGAAATTAGGAATTGGTGGGTAACTCTTTTCCCATTTTCACATTCACAAACTACCGGTTCAGAGAAACGTTCTAATACTGAATGTCCTGTCCCACCCATGGAGCGCAGTGACCGTGAACTCATTTTTGGGGATTCTTTTAATTCGCAATGTTTTATTACTGAATACGTTGCTCCTGAATCTACCAAAATGTAACACTTTGCCCATTAATTACAACAGATATACATGGTAACTGTGTAAATGGAGAGGTGGTGTATTTTAAAAAGTTAAGGGTCTTGACTGGTTCAGACATTTGTGAATTGTCAGTCTAACTAATGTTGGATGTGGGTGTGTGCATATATTCCTGTTCTTTGTGAGCTGACTGATAGTTTGGGTGTCACCTCTTATGTTCCCAGGTGTCCACCGTTCCTATCCTCAGCCCCTCAGTTGACCTCCTCTTGGTTCTGCTCTGGACAGTCTCTTGCAAAATGTCCAAATTTTCCGCAGATAAAACACGTGAAGTTTTATCTATGGGGGTTAACACCTGGCCTTACTCATCCACGTCCTTTTAGTTTTCCTCTCCATCCTGGGTGCCAGTGCTACTGGCCTTTGGATGAGCATTGCCCCATCAGGCCGTGCTACCTCCACCATAGAGGCTGTTATTACCTCATGTACAGATCCCTGTGCATTTGGGGAGGTGTGGACATTTGCTTCAGACAGTTGTTTTGACCCCTGAACTTGAGTCCTGATCTTGTGCCCAGTGGTGAGAAGTCCCAAGTAATCAGGTGGAGCTTCCACTGTAGTGAGGTCTGGATAGAAATGTGGATCTGATGATGGTGATGAGGGACCCACTTCTGCTGCTGCGGGGTGCCGTGGAGGGGCGGATTCCAGGTCTGGATCGGCTTCATGTAACTTAGCATACTGAGAAACAGATGAGGGCCCTGTCTGACATTTTTTCTCTCTATTATGTGCCTCAATCTGCCATTCAGCAAATGCCTTCCAGTCTGCTAAAAACTGCACTTTGCACTTTGTTTTAGGGGTCGCTCTCTCCTTTGTCTCTAAATTAAGTTTCAGTTGTTCTAACTGTCTGAGACTAAAATGACCTTTTTCTGGGAAAGCACATTCTTTAACCCATACATCATATTGGTTCAAACAGCCTTCTCTGTAGTTCACTCGCAAAAACTTAATATTTGGACCCACGTATGAACACTCTGTACATACCATGGCATGTGTCACAGGATGTGCTTTGCTACATGTTTTCCCATAATTCTTTAACAGCTGGGAACTTTTAAAGTTTTAATCAATTTAACGTGCTATGAAAATCAAGTGAATATGCATTCTCATGCACAGACAGAAAAGGTTCAAAATGTGTGCCAAATCTCTAGACATTCAATTAATCATATAACCTATAGGTTCAACAGAGCAAACCGTAAGAATGTAAAAGAGTTCACCTGTGAGGACTTACAGTTTTCTCTTCCCTTCTTTTTTTCCTCAGCAAAATTTACTTGTGCGTTAAATTTGCCAAACGTATCATGTACCGCTGATATGATGGAATGAGTCAATGGGGCATGTTACTTGATGATAACCTGTCGCAAAAATACTGCGCCTCTTGCATGTCTAATAAGTACTCTATTTACTTAATGATTACTCGAAACAAACTCTTTCCATTAGCAAATATTTTTACGATTATTATCTCTCTCTCTATAATATATACACCCCTCGGTATATATCTTAGTTTTATAGCTGTGATCTAAGAACACCAATCTCTCTGCTGTCGCAGAGGCGAAGTTCCTGGAACTTCTTATAAGAAATCGCTCCATGTAATAATTCTCTCAATGTAATACACACATTTCTTATTTCATTGACTCCCTTCCCTACAGACAGCAATATACAATGACTTTATAAACTTCTAATTTACCTTAAGGATGTTTCTTGATGATTCCTACCAGTCAGTGGTAAGGCTGCATCGGTCTTTCTTCTGCATAACAAATGGCAAACCACCTGCATGTCAACATGGACTTCAGGGTGAAGTCCATGTTTTTACAGGCATCCTCCGGTTTGCTTGTCGTCCAGGAAAGCTGAAAGACTCGCGCAGCCCAGCCAGGAGACCCCAAATGTCATGGAAATTAGACAACACTCGCAGACCCATCCTCTGAGGTGAAAAAGGTTTATTACAGAAAGATGGTTAATACAGGATAGAAGAAGCAGGATAGAATAATGAGAGCACTCTGAGGCACTTGTGCTGAACAGCTACTATATATATGAAACGCAGAGCACGATACACTTTTATTTACCGATAAGGAAACTATTAAACAATAGTATTTGGATTTAAATATAATTCCTTTGTGTTAATTCTAAATTAATTCTGTGATTTTACATTTAAATGTCCATAATTAAAATCTACATAATTATGTATTATTTAAAATCTCACTTTCACAGTATCTCACTTTGTGTTTGAATTTGACATACACTGTCTCACTTAAATTCTCACGTTCTGTGTAATATACAGTTTCAGTATTAATTGAATTTTTGGATTGTCTATAAGTAAAACAAGATTATAAATTCATAACTGTTCTGAATTAGCTTTAAATTTAATTTAATTTAATTATTTTATTCCAAATTATACACAGTCATTAAGAAGCTGATTCACAATCATGACATACTAAAAATATTTCCCATTTAAGTAGCTTCAATGTAGTTAGTTACTTTTGTTAGTGTAGTTAGCTACTTTTTTAAAGGGTAGTTTGACAGTAGCTTAACTACTTCAAACCATGAGTAGTTTGTAGATTGAAAAGCTACAGTTTCAAAGTAGCTTCCCCAACACTGGTCCAGTTCTTGGTAATGTCGCTGTCGTGCCCCATTTTCTCCACTTGTTGATTATGGCTTTAATGGTGCTTCATGGTACATTTAATGGTTTGGACATTCTTTTGTACCCTTCTCTTGCTTGATACCTTTCCACATTGAGATCCCATGCCATGCATGCTTTGTAAACTCTTTGTGGACCATGGCTTAAGCCAGGGGTTCCCAAACTTTTCCAGGCAAGGCCCCCCAAATGGCATTAACATTTGACCTATTCCCCCCTTTTGCAAGATGTCTTTAAAACACAGTAAAAATACAGACTTCTTAATATATAGCCCTTTTTTATTAATAATTACATCTCACATCTTTACATTACATTACATTAGGAATTGATTGTGTGTGTGGTTATTTGAGAGTGAGAAACAGAAAACATAGTGAAAACAGAAAACTAGTGGGAGGGATGGCACGCCAAATTGTTGAGGACCCCCGGGCGCCCCCTTGCGGTCCCCACTTTGAAAACCACTAGCTTAAGCAATCAAATGAATCCAAGAAAATGTCAAGAAAAATTCAGGTGCAAGCAGGTGCATGCACAGGCACATACCCCATTATAAATGGGTGTGCACACTTGTGTAACCAGGTAATTGTAAGGGTTTTTTTTTTCTTTCCCCCACAAAACAGTTATCTTTGTTTTTCACTTGAATTGTTTTTGGTTGCTATATTGCATTAATGGTGGAAAATGATTTTACATTATTTATCTTGGTTTAATTTTTTTACATGACCTGTTTATAATATCTTATTCCAATGTAGTGTAGTTCCAGATCCTGAGACTTTAAGGGTTAATTACCTTCTGTGTTGATAAAAACCTTATCCAAATTAGTAATACTTCAGTGTCTGCATATCGGTCTATAACTGAAATATCAGCATGCTTCCTTTTTTTTTTAAACTAAGGAATTAAGCTACATTTTTCCAAGCTCATTTTTTGTCCTGTTCTTTCCTCTGCTCAGTGGTGCTCTGCCAAAACATTGGCGTTCTTGCTGCATTGTGCTTGCCCAACCATGTTTACTCCTATTTTTCTTTCCCTGCTTGACTTTTTCATCAGTCTTTTGTTTATGCTGACACAAGATTCTAGCCTGGCTTGTCTTGTAAGGAGAGAAAAAGAAGGTGGGGGCAGTAGCGGGAAGACTGTGGTGATGGTCAAAGCTGGGGCGATTGATGTATAGCTTTATGGGAGCATTCACCTCTGCCGAGGCATGGATGTCGAGCCCTTTAATGCTGTCATGTCTGTCCTTCTCTTTTTCTATCAGTCCATCTGTTGTTCTTCTTCACTTTCTCTCAGACTCTCTAACTAGAAAGTTTCTTTTATTGACTGTTTTAAAAAACAACTGAATGTTCTTATTTTATCCATTGAATCTCCATCCCTATCTCTTCAGGGAGAGGTAAAGTTTTATTAGGCTTGCTAGAGGTCTGTCTATCTTTGGTCATGTCTAAACCCATCACCCATAGGATTACTGGTATTTATAGCTCTTATGGAGGCTCAACAGCTTTTTCTACTTGTACTGGGCTCTAATCAGAGAAAGCGAAAATTTGAGAGCAAGCAAGCATTAATTAAACCAAGGACGCAAAGAGTTAGGTAGTGTTAAAAAAAAAAGAATGCAGCACCATGCGCAAGATGTCTCTCCATTAACTTTATCCCTCCTCAATATATTCTTATATACTTTTCACCTGTTTTTTCCCCTCTCCTCATTTTTACATACATTGCATAAACAACAGATGGCTTCTATGTCAACCAGTGGAAGGACAACATATTCAAATCCAAGGTTACATGCTATCTCTGTTTCACCCAAGCCTTCTCTGCTGAAAATGTATGTGAAATATGAACCTTCAACACACTCACCCACAGTGTCAGTAGTTGTTGCACTAAACGTAACTTCCTCATCAAAACTCATTTACCAAAACCAAATATACTAAATATGCAAATACACTAAAATTTGTTGCACAGAAATTAATTAAATCAAAATATCCACATGTTTAATAGGGAAATTTCATTAATGAAAATCAGCACAGACAAATGTACAATAAATATCTCCGCTTAAACATATTCACTCCATTATTTTCTCAAGCCGGTGTCTTTAATAAAAAAGTTAGCTATATAAAACTCTCACACTGAACAGCAAATATAAATGAACACAAGTTTTCCCTCTGTGTATCATATGGCCATGTGTGAAGCAAACACGATGACATTATTGTATAATGGAGTTATTTTGGTAAACTACAACCATGATATTCAACCCCAATTCCAAAAAAGTTGGACACTGTGTAAAATTTAAACAAATGTAAATAAAAACAGAACGCAATGATTTGCAATTCTCATAAACCCATATGTTATTCGCAATAGAACATAAACATATAACATTTTTAAACTGAGGAAATGTACCATTTTAAGGAAAAAAATAAGGTAATTTTGAATTTGATGGCCGCAACACGTCTCAGAAGTTGGGACGGGAGCAACAAAAGGCTGGAAAAGTAAGTGTTACTAAAAAGAAACAGCTGGAGGTTAATTGGCAACAGAATGTACACCTACAGAGAAGCTGTTTACTGTGATAAGCATGATAGTCTTACCTTGCTTCAGGCCTTGCAGGCAACGACAAAGGCCCAGGTGTCAGCATACATCGTCAGCCACTAGAAGTGCTGCTTCAATCGGCCTAGGGTGCGACTGGAGCTGGGTTGACAGGTGAACCAGGCACAGTGAGTCCATTGGCGGACCTGGGAATGCACAGAGTCAGGAACGAACAAGCGACCAGGGGGGCCAGTGCCTCCAATCTTCCAAGGCTAACTTCACGGCTAGAAATTCACAATTCCCCACATTGTAGTTGCATTCTGTAAGGAAGAGGCTAAGAGAGTGCATGGGTGAAATTTCTGGTCGGGAGCTGAATGCCGGGAGAGCACCGCCACAATTAATTGCGCCAAAGGATTTGGTTGGATAAGCACAGGAGCAGAGGTGAATAGTGTGGTATAGTGATGCAGTTCCTGATGAAGCGCCGTAAAAATTCGCAAACTCTAGGAAATGTTGGAGCTGCTTCAGGGTAGTTGGTCTGGGCCACTCAACATGTATCTCACAACAAGCATGGAACTCACATTTTTCTGCTTTGACCAACAGGCGCTTATGTAGAAGTTACTATAGGACTTCACGGTCATGTGGGTGTTCAGGAGAAACTCAAGATGTCGTCTGGGAATACGAAGACAAATCAGTTCAGTAAATCCCGGAGTACATCATTGATGAGGGCTTGGAAGTCTGATGGAGAATTGGTGCGGCCGAACATGACCAAGAACATGACCAAGTACTCAAAATGGCCTTGGGACATTGTTGAATGCAGTCTTCCATTCGTCCCCTTCTCTGATCCTACCTAGATGGTATGTGTTCCGCAGGTCCAATTTGGTGAACATGGTGGCTCCATGCAGGGGCCCGAGGGCTGAACTGAGGAGAGGTAAGGGGTACTTATTCATAATGGTGATGTTATTCAGACTCTGGTAATCAATACAAGGATGGAGGATTTTGTCTTTCTTGGCCATGAGGAAGAAGCTGGCACCCAGGGGGGAGGAGGAAGGTGGAAGAGGCAATGAGAGAGTCATTAATATATTTTCCATGGCCTCTCTCACAGGAGGGGACAAGATATACAGCCAGCTGAATGGCAGAATGGCCCCAGGGAGCAGGTTGATGGCAAAGTCATATGGGCGGAGATGTGGTAGTGAGAGGGCCTGGTCTACCAGGTCATGGTACTCAGGGGAAAATGCCTGGAGGTCTGGAGGCCTTAGGGCTGGGGAAGCTGTTGTGGCTGCAAAGGGTTCGATTTCAGGCATAAGGACTGGCAGTCTATCTGTGGATTGTGTTTCCTTAATCATAAGTTGCCCAACAAGTGCATGGGAAGGACATGAGATTGAGCTTAACTTTTTTGTAGTGGTTTCCCAAGAAATCCAGGGCCATCAGGGCAGTGCAATGGGTGACCCGGGCCAAGAATCTCTAATCATTTAGAGTCACAGGGGGTCCACAGGGGGTCCAGTGGTTCAAAGAGTAGGCCAAAGTGAGAAGTTATCAGCGCAAGCAGGGAAACTGAGAGCTGGTTGTGTTGCAGGGTGACTGTGAACTGGAAGCAGGACAGGGAGACAAGAGAAGCAGATCTTAGGCTCACCAGTAGCCCCAGGTAGATTATAAGTAGCCTGGTTGGCTGCAGTAGATGCACACACCTGCGTGGAACCTATGGTCATGTTCAATGAGGGTGAGAAGGTCCCAACATACGTGTATAGGTTCTTCTCTGGGCAAAAGGGTGCTGGAAAGGGCTCAGGGGCTAGACTGAGGCTTGGAGGCCGGATTGGCTATCTTTCTCTCTCTGGTTGCTCCCATGTGCGGTTATCCAGCCGGATGGCAACTGAGATCAGTGCATCAAGCGAGTCCAACTAGTCCTTCAGGGATAGTTCATCCTTCACCTGTTTATTGAATCCACTCAAGAATAGTCCCTGGAGTCCCTCCTCATTCCACCCAGACTTTCCGGAGGAAGAGCAGCCTTCTTCCCATGGATAGGATGGTAAGAAACCCTCCATAGTTCAGCAGTGAAGTGGGAGAGGGAAGAACACTGAGCTGACTACCTATTGGGAATGGCAGTGGCCCAGGCTAGGGCATCGCCCCTTAGAAGACCCGTGATGTAGGCTACTTTGGCTTTGTTGGTGGCATAGTTAATAAGATGTTGAGCAAACACAAGGGAACACTGGAGGAGGAAGGACCTGCACCTGCATAGGGGTCACCTGCATAGGAGTCTGGGACATGTGCTTCATGCATGCTGGAGAGGAAGCAGAGGGAGTCACAGGGGTAGGCTGACTGGGTTGGTGACCAGGGGGCATCTGGGCTAACTTGGGGAGAACGTGGTTGAGTTGTTAAGTGAGCAGCTGATCTGGTTCATCATGGCTTGGTGGATCTCAGACAGTACATGAAGCTGTTGCTGATGCACAACACAGATGCAGGAGTTCAGGGTTTAACACATTTTATTTGAAGGCTACAGGAAGCTGGGGTGTGTGGAAAAGGTGTGTGGTAATGTGTAACGTGTTTGGATTTAAACTCAAGTCCACCACATGGAGGTTGTTTGCTCTCTTTATGTGCCAAAGGGGATGGGCTCAAAGTAATTGAGTAGAAGAAATTCATCTATGGTTAGGGTTAAGGTTAGAACATCCAGTTCATAGTGGATTTGAAATGGTGAAGTGGTGAGCCACGGGGAAGGCAAGGTGTGGCTGGAAATAGCTGGAAGTGAGCAGACAGGCAATGCGAGCAGTGAACCTGGAACACAGAGTGAGTGACATAACATGATGTGAAAATCACTGACAACAATGTGGAAAGCAAACACAAGTAAAGCCAGAAGTGTACCACACTGGAAGCCAGAACAATCTGACGATGAGTGCCTAAAGGACCGGGGTTTATATATATGCTGCAGATTAGGTGAGTTGATGAGGAACAGGCTAGCATTATGAGTTACATCACCAATAAAGATTAGTGTGCCTGTTCCAGAAGCAGACATCCAAGCCCAAGCCATGATACTACATGCACCATGTTTCACAGATGAGCTTGTATGTATTGGATCATGAGCAGATCCTTTATTTCTCTACACTTTGATCTTTCCATCACTTTGGTAGAGGTTAATCTTGGTTCCAGAACTTTTGGGCTCATCTCTGTATTTCTTTGCAAATTCCAATATGGCCTTCCGATTCTTGCTGCTGATGAGTGTTTTGCATCTTATAATATGGCCTCCATATTTCTGTTCTCAAAGTCTTCTTCAAACAATGGTTTGTGATACTTTCAACCCTGCCATGTGGAGGTTATTGATAATGTCAGTATTGTTTAAGGGTTTTTCTTCACAGTTCTAGCTATGTTTCTGTCATCAGCTGTTGTTTTTTTCTTGGCCAACTCATTCAGTGTCTGTTGCTCAGCACACCAATGGTTTCTTTCTTTTTCATGACATTCCAAATAGTTGTACTAACTATGCCCAATGTTTGTCCAATACCTCTGATTGCGTTCCCTCTTTTCTTAGCTTCAAAATGTCTTGCTTTTCTCCAATACCAATACACAGCTCTCTGTTCTTCATATCGGCTTATATTTTTTAACAACAAATGCAGTGTTCACAGGTGAAACTGAAGGCAAAAACCAGTAGTAGATGTTCAGAGCTAATTATTGTGTAAACAATCAATCTAACAGGACACACCTGAGGTAATAAGAAACACCTATCAGTCACATATTCCAATATTTTTGCTCGCCTACAAACTGAGTGGTCTGATGTGCTACGTTCTATTAGTATGCTAGCTACAAGGGTTCGAGCCTCATCTGTTTAGTGTTTTTCAAATAAGCGTTTTTTTTTCACTGTAGAACGTTCTTCAAGATAAGGTTGCATGAATTCCATCTTCTCCTTTCTTGCCAATTAAACTTTTGTTCTTTTCATAGATTAAATGTTTTACTATTTAAAAACTGGTTTAAACTGAACAGAGAAGTCCATACACTGAAAAAAATCTCATTGAATTTACTTAATTAAAATTTATCAAATGTACTGTTACAGAAAGAGCATATTCACAAGGTGATTTACATATCCTGACTATCACATATACTCAGAGGTGGGTAGTAACACACTACATTTACTTTGTTACATTTGCTTCAGTAACATTTTGGGGAAAAAATACTTTTAATTTTTAACTGCCCATACTTATACTCTTGCTCAAGTAAATTTTTAATCACAGAAATTTACTTTTACTTCACAACATCTGGTCGATCTTCTGTTACTGTTAAATATTAATAAAGATACAGTATCTCACAAAAGTGAGTACACCCCTTACATTTTTGTAAATATTTGATTATATCTTTTTATGTGACAACACTGAAGAAATGACACTTTGCTTCTACTTCACTTTTACTTCGCACGTGACCGGTATCTGAAGCTTGTGTAACATCATGCCTATTTGTAGGCCTGCCGTGATCAGGTGACATGGCAATTAAGCATGTCGCGTGATATATAAATGACAGGTGTGAACCACGCTCTCAGCCTTATTATCTTTAGCAAGACTGTATATCGGTCATTTGTGTAATGCATGCAACAAGACTCATTTCCACTCTGTCTTTTCCAAAAAAAAAAATATCTTCTTTTCTGGAAGAAAAGCATGAGTGAGTGAGAATTCAGGAAGTGTGTTATGCCTTGTTCCTGTTTCATCACGGGGAAGACTGCACACTTTCTGTGTGAAGCGTCTAGGGTTGGAGCACACCATGGCAGACCTCGAGAGGTCTGACTAAGTGCATTGTGAACGCCTTACGATTAGGCAGCTCCACTCGCAACTAGCTCTCTTCATGGCCAAAGCAACTTGGATTTCAGAGCCTCCCGGATCTGGGCCAGCCGTAGCTGAGGCAGCCAGCTGTCTCAGGTCCGGGGGATCTTGTATGGATCTGGAAGAGGAGCCGGAGACGAGCGCTGCTCTATCTCTTGCTCTGTCTTCTGGGTCCGGGTCTCTGCTGGATTTTGGAGCTCACGTCTCGACTCCACCTTCCGCTATAGAAAGCCAAAAACAAACAAACAAACCAAAAAAAAAACCACACACACACAAAATAAAAAATAAAAAATAAAATTCCTATCTGACTCTGAGGAGCCATAAGGGTGTGGTCAAAACTAAGAGCAGCATTTAAAGAGCTGCTTGAAGTGATTACTAAGGCTGGATGAGCTTTTTTCTCCCCAGTTAAAATAAATCCCTCACACTGCAGAAAACATCCCCTTTTTTCCAGATGTGCATGACAAAATATCACACTTCTGGGGGAAATCCAGGCATAAGCCATATTTATAACCCCACGATGTTGGATTATTCAGCCATCGTGGGGAATGAACAACATGGCTATTTAGCTATGCTGAAGGTGGAGGAGGTGCTTGCAAGCTAGCTTTCTCCATCGACGGCAGGTAATTTAGGGGGGCCGGCTTTGCCATCCAAGCCATGTAAGGCCACCGTGGCATTGGTGGGCAAGGCCTATGCAGTAGTGGGTCTTGCTTGTTGGTCACTGCAGACAATGGCAGTGTTGCAGGCCTTCGAAGCAAACCTACTGAGTGAGTTCAACAGATGGTGGCATTCAGCCAGTTCCGTTCCTATTGTGTCGAGTTCACCCGGGCATCCACGAGTGGAGCCCAGGCCAGCCCTAGTGCAAGTCAGGCACAGAAGGTAAGAACGGCAGCTCACCTCCCCCCGCAGACAGCCAGGGGAACCGGGAGGCCACAGTCGCGGCCTGCTACTAGGCCTGATATGAGAATGGTCATAAATAAAGCAGACAAAGGAGGAGCAGTCCTGTGGGGCTGTGGAAGGACATATCAGGGGACATGAGGTTGTTAGGTCAGTTAGCCCCCAATACTACTGTAGGGCCTTCCCTAGCCAAGGCTGTCACAAGTTTTCAGTGTTTTCTTGTCAGCGAGCTGTCACAGGGCAATGAAAATCGGATGCTTTCCCTCCAATAGAATCGGGAAAAGTTAAAGTCACTAAAAGACCATCTGTCACGATTCTCCCTTGAAGCAGCGTTGATGACTGTAATGACATCTGGACACGTGTGTTTTGTTTATGTTTCTGTCTCCTCCCTGTTCTGTCATTGGCTGGGATTTCACGTGGGTCTGAATTGCTCTCAGCTGCTAGCGGTTTAGACGCTGATCATGTCCGCATATATACCGCGCCCCTCCCAGCACACAACGCGGAAGATTAAATGTTTAGAGTTAGTTTAGCTCGTATCAGAGTCATAGTCACGGTCCATGTTTAGAGTTAGTTCGCGCTGGATTATCCGCTTCCAGTCCCTCGTCATAGTTCGTTTCTTGTTTTGTTTATCGACCCTGTTTTCCGTGACCACGACCTAGATTCCTGCCTTGCCCCGTGTATGCCTGTTTGCCAATCGCCTGACCTCTTGCATGTTTATGATTACGTTTTGGATTTGTCTGCCTGTCTCTCTTTCAAATAAACAACTGTTCATCCTGCACTTGCATCCGTCCTATCTCTGCTCCGTCACGATTCGTGACACCATCTGGCAGCATGGTAACTGTTCAGGCAGGTGCAATTAATTCTTCTCTGGGCAGAGGGAAAGTTTTGTCAGTGAGTGTAATGTACATTCTGGGCAGACGTCTTGTTGAGGCAGGGGCTGAGGGCCAGGGATTGATGGCTCCAGCCACAAATGGTAGAATCCATATGGCGGAGGTTTGGCCAAGCAGGAGTGGTTGTGTTTGCCTCCGAGGAGAGAACACAATGCCCACTGTGATTCGCCCTCACTCCTCCCGCACCATTAGGGCTGGACGCCATGGTGCACATGTGGCCAAGGTCACATCTGTATGCTTTCCCCCCCGAGTTTTAGCGAGAGTTCACCAAGGCAGTCTACATCTGCTCCTAGTAGCACCTTATTGGCCAGCTCGAAAATGGTTCTCAGAGACAATATCCCTGCTAGATGGCACTCCTTGGGAGATTACTAACTGCAGGGATCTACTGTCACAAGCTGGAGGGCTGATTTATGACCCTTTTTTGACTGATTTATGACTCTGAATTATTCAGACAAAACCGTGTCTTTATATACCTTTATATACCTATCTGAAGCAGTAAAATTATCCCTAGGTGGGGCATTCACCTTTTCTGTCTAGAACAGACCAATCTCCATTGCCTTAACTAATTATTCACATCCATATGATATCTTTTATTTGTGGTGCATGCGTAGTCAGTTGTATGTTCTTTAAAAGTTTTACCAGACCTGGGTTTTTTACTATGTCACATACTTCACCCTATAGTCTCATCTTTTCCCCTGAATTCTTATCTCTTCTTTTGACACTGATTTGCAAGCTTAGGGGGCTTTGTTTAGAAACCCAGTTCTGGAATGTGTCTAATTGCTTTTTTATTGCCACAAAGTGAAGCGGCTTTAGACAACCACAACGTTCTTAATTTACTGCCATAGAGTGAAGCTGCTTTAGACAAACACAAAGCACTTAATGTACACACTTAGAATACCACTTGTGAGAAGTGTTTTATAGTTTTAGATTATGCTTGCTGTGTAGAGGTACGGATTGACACAGAAAACAATTAGGCCTACTGTTTACTAAGACACAGAATTCTTCTAACTCAATACACACTTATAACTTGATCGACAAGTGTACTATGAGATTAGATAATGCTGGAGTTTGAATTCAGAGTTCGATGGAGTAGGACGCGAAGTTGGGGGCTCCTGATGATTTCGATTAAAATTGTAATTAATTAGCGCTTTTCGGTCATACAATAGATTTTGACTTATTCTACTTCGTTTCTTTGTTTGTACTTTTAACTTTTGGCACATTAAAATGTCTGGAAAGAAAACAAAAACCCTTGGTAGCATTGAGACACAACTGAGGCCAAGTGTGCGCGCCGCAAGCGAGTCTCCTTCTCCCCCTGAATCCACGTCACCGAGCGGTGACCCTGACTTCACCGCACTCAAGCTTGAGTTGCTGGCTTCACTAATGAAGGACATCGCCGATATTTTTAAAAAGGAGCTCCAGGAGACTCTCGGGGAAGCGCTGTCTACTATCCAGCTTGACCTGCAAGCCGTGAAAACACAGCTGGCTAGTGATAAAGTTGCTACCGATGCTACTATATCAGCACTGAAAGTTACTGTTGGGGAAATGGAGCATGCGCTCTTTGGTTGCACCGATGACATAGTTCATAGGAAGACTACTATCGAGTCTCTCACTGCGACCGTGACTCGATTAGAGAATAAATGTGAGGATTTGGAGTCGAGGACACGGCGTAATAACGTTAGGATAGTGGGAGTTCCAGAGGGCGCTGACACATGTACAACTGTTGCTGTAGCGGCCTTGTTAAAAGAGGTGTTTGGTCTGGAGAATGAGCCGGTTTTGGACCGGTCCCACCGGATCCTTCAGCCGATGCCCAAGCCTGGTGAACGACCATGAGCTATTGTGTGCAGATTCCACTATCACAGTGACTGTGTTGACATTTTACGCCGTGCGAGAGAGATCCAGCGGATTAAAGTGAGGGATTTGACCATCTCCGTTTTCCCTGACTACACAGATAGCCCAGGCCTGGTCTGCATTTAACGAGGTTCGGCGTCAACTTCGTGGTATTGAGGGCGTTCGCTATGGAATACTTCAACCAGCTCGGCTTCGCATTACATATAACGGTGTTCAGAAGGACTTTATTTCAGCGGAGGAAGCAGGAGACTATGTTAGACTCTTGATATCGGAGTGAACTGCATCACTTATACAGCAGAGTCTTTTTCGCTCTTCTTTTATTTTTTGCATTCGGCCTTCCAGCTCTACAGAATTCGGATTTGCATTGAAGATATTGTCGTTGATTACTTCGCCTAGATTTTGTGGACTCACTCCTCTTAAAATTATTTCTGTTTTAATGTGCTTTTCTGTTTTGAGGCTCTGACTGGGTTAGAGTTTCTGTTTATTTAATTTTATTGGTGTTTTTTCCTCAGATTTATGTGCTACACTGTTATATTATCTGTTACAAGTCTTTAAAAGTTAAGAACATTATATTTGTTATTGTGCGCAGACTGTTTATCAGACTTGAAGTCAGTAGGGGCTTTTTCTCTTACTGGAAATTTTTGTTTAGGTAATTTTGTTGGTTAGTTCAGCTCACTCCCCGAGTTGTTTCCACATTGTGGACAACTTTTGGTTATTGTGGGAAACACTGCTGTCTCCTTGGTTTTATGGAGACTTTGGGTGTGTGTGTGTCTGGAGGATTGTGTGTGTGTGTGTGGGGGGGGGGGGGGGGGGGGTTTATTCGCTAATAGTTTGCTGCGCAACCTCCCTTTCTTAAATACTCACCTGGTGATTTTCGGGGGAGATTTAAACTGTGTTTTTGACCCAAACTTGGATCGGTCTAATCCCCGTTCTCTGAATCAATCTGCTATGTCTAAAACATTTTCCGATTTTATGTGTCAGAATGGTCTTGTGGATACCTGGAGATCCCGTAACCCCTCTCTTAAAAAGTTTTCTTTCTTCTCCCAGGTGCATCATTCCTATTCGAGAATAGTCTCTTCTGACTATTTGGGTATTGTAATTTCTGATCATGCGCCTCTACAATTAGATATACATCTTTCTATTTATAAACGTAGCCCACTGCCTTGGAGATTTAATTCTCTTCTTTTGGCGGACAGTGAATTCTGTGAGTTAATTTCTACTTCTATTGATGACTTTCTTTTATTCAATCAGAATGACTCCACCTCTTATTAATTGTTATGGGAGACACTTAAATTCTATATCAGAGGGCAGATTATTTCTTACTCTGCTCTCTGTAATAAAAAATGCACCGCTAGGGTTAATGAACTTACATCTGCTATCATTAACCTCGATCAGAGATGTGCATTGAACCCCTCTCCAGAACTTCTTAAACAGCGTCTTGATTTGCAGGTAGAATTTAATCTTATTTCGACTAAAGAGGCGGAACACTTGTTGTTACGTACTCATGGTTCATACTATGAACATGGCGACAAGCCGAGTCGTTTACTGGCACATAAGCTACGGCAACAGGCCACTTCCCGTCTCATATCTAGTATTAAAAACACTTATAATATCGTCACTACAGATCCCATGGAAATTAATGCTACTTTTAAATCGTTTTACTCTTCTCTTTATAAGTCCGAATTTCCTACAGACAATACTAAAGTGTATGCATTTCTTCAAAACCTTTGTAACCCTGTTATTGATTCGAATACTGCCATGCAACTGGACTCCCCACTCTCTCTTGAAGAAATTTTAATTTCAGTTAAAACTATGCAATTTAACAAAGCTCCTGGCCCGGAGGGGTTTCCAATTTAATTTTTTTAAATGTTTATTGGAAAATTAGCTCCATTGCTTATGGCTATGTTCAAAGAATCCTTGAATGTGGGTCTTTGCCTCCAACTCTGACACAAGCCACGATAGCTTTCCTTCTTAAGGAGGGTAAGGATCCATCCTCCTGTAGTTCTTATACACCGTCTCTGCTTAATGCAGATGTAAAGGTGTTGGCGAAAATAATGCCATCTCGTTTAGAGAATGTACTCCCTTATATTAGATCTGAAGAGCAGACCGGTTTTATAAAGGGACGTCAATTGTTTTTCAATACCCGTACACTTTTTAATATAATTTATTCAAAGCATTCGGCTGAGCTTCCTGAGATTGTGATTTCTTTAGATGCTGAAAAAGCATTTGATAGGGTTGAGTGGGAGTATTTGTTTGCATTCTTGAGGAAGTTCGGATTTGGGGAAAAGTTTATTTCTTGGATTAGCCTCCTTTACTCATCCCCTAATGCCAGGGTTCAGACAAATGAAATTTATTCGGATTATTTTGCTCTCGGGCGTGGGTGTCGCCAAGGTTGTCCTTTATCCCATCTGCTTTTTGCTGTCGCTATCGAGCCTCTGTCTATCGCATTAAGATCTCCCTTGTTTAAAGGTATAGTTCGATACGGTGTAGCATACAAATTATCACTATATGCTGATGATTTGTTATTGTATGTAACCGATCCTATTGCCTCTATGCCTGCTGTCTTGGGTGTTCTGGAGTCCTTCGGTGTTGTCTCTGGTTATAAATTAAACTTGGACAAAAGCAACTGTTTTCCTGTCAATACTGCAGTATTTTCTCTCCAACAGTCAGATCTACCTTTTCGATTAAGTCAGTCAGAGTTTAAATACCTAGGTATCAACATGACATGTTCTTTATCTAATCTTTTATCAGCTAATTTCACTCCCCTTATCTCAAAGGTTAAATCTAACATTCAAAGTTGGGGTAACTTACCAATTTCACTAATTGGCAGGATCAATGTCGTCAAAATGAATATATTACCGAAGTTTCTTTTCTTGTTCCAGCAAGTTCCTCTTTCTCTGCCAAAATCATTCTTTGACTAATTGGATAAGATAATTAGTACTTTTATTTGGGGAAGGAAGCCACCAAGGGTTCGTAAATCTTTATTGCAGAAATGTAGACTTAGTGGAGGACTTGCATTACCCAATTTTCAATTCTATTACTGGGCTGCGCACATCCATAAACTTGGCTACTGGGTTAAATCTCCTGGATCTTCTTGGTCTAAATTGGAACTATCTTCTTGTAGGGAATCCTCTTTACCTGCTTTACTCTATTCCTCTCTACCTACAAAACTCTCTCTATATACTGATAATCTAGTTGTTCTCAACACACTTAAAACTTGGTATCAATTTAGACGGCACTTTTAGATGCAATTTTTAGATGCATCCTCTTTGGGTCCTTTAGTCAACAACCATCTATTTCCTCCGTCGTGTTTTGACTCCACATTCTCAGTGTGCTATGACAAGGGTATTAAACAAGTTAGAAATCTGTATGCCGATGGTGTCTTTGATAGCTTTGCCAATCTGTCATCTACTTATGACCTCCCTGTGACGCATTTCTTTCGGTATTTTCAAATTCGGAATTTTGCTTCTAGATGTTTTTCTAATTTCCCCTCTGCGCCTCCTGAACAGGCTTGGGAAAGCTTATTTTCAAACAATCCACATCAGAGAGTAATGATTTCTAGCATATATGATTTTATTCAGGCGTTAGGTAGTTAGTCGAGTACCAAAATTAGGAATGCGTGGGAAATGGAGTTAGGAGTACAGATAAGAGAGGAGTGTTGGGAACATGCAATAGGGAGGGTACAGTCTACCACTTCTTGTGCTCGTCTTGGACTTATCCAGTTCAAAGTTTTACACAGAGTCCATCTGTCCAAGTCGAGACTTTCCGCAATATATCCGGACGTAGAGGACAAGTGTGATAAATGTCATGGCTCTCCCTGCCATCTTGGCCATATGTTTTTCTTCTTTGTTTTTGGTGTATGTACTTTTAATTTTGTTTTCCTTTGTTAGTATAAAAAGAAAAAAAAAAACTGTGGATGATTTCTGCTGTGTGTTGCTTGGTTTGTTTTTTCTTCTCAATGAAATATTTGGGAAAGGGAAGGGAGAAAAAAAGTAATGTTCAGCAGGAATGTTCAGCAGAAATGTTCAGCAGACATGTTCCGCAGAAATGATCAGTAGAAATGTTCAGCAGAAATGATCAGTAGAAATGTTCAGCAGAAATGTTCAGCAGAAATGTTCACCAGAAATGTTCAGTAGAAATGTTCACAAGATATGTTCACAAGATATGTTCAGCAGGAATGTTCAATAGAAATATTCAGCAGGAACGTTCAGTAGAAATGTTCAGCAGAAATGTTCTGTAGAAATGTTCAGCAGAAATGTTCAGGAGAAATGTTCTGTAGAAATGTTCAGCAGAAATGTTCAGTAGAAATGTTCAGCAGGAATGTTCACTAGAAATGTTCAGCAGGAATGTTCAGTAGTAATGTTCAGAAGAAATGTTCAGAAGAAATGTTCAGTAGAAATGAAACTGGAGATTGTTTGTTTGAGCTGAAATAAAAATATAAGAATAGGTTTAGACCATGCTTCCCACAAGTAATTCTTAACTGTTAGGTATACAATGGGTATACCCACCAGATTATACCTGATTTACATATCCAAATATTAGTAAACTTTGTAGTTTACTCACATTGAGTTTATGCCCATTGAAACAATAGTCAGCTTTGTAGTCACACATTAGTCACACATTGATTACACTTTTATATCCCATAACACCAGCTCATAAATTCTGGTCTCACAACTGAGGTTGTAGAGACCATGTTGAACGCTAGAGCACCATCCGCGAGGAAACTGTATGTGCTTACGTGGTGGCTTTTTGTCTTGTGGTGTGAGGAACGCCAGCAAGAATGTTTCTCAGCAGGGTGGGCTCCTTCTACAATCAGGGTTTACATGGCCGCCATTTCTGTCAGCCACGCCCCTGTTGATGGAGCGTCTGTGGGGCAATTTCGAGGTTTATGTGTGGTGTCAGGCAGCTGAGGCCCATCTGCAGACCACGCATACCTTCCTGGGACCTTTCTGTGGTCCTGGAAGGTCTGTCAGGGGCCACATTTGAGCCCTTAGATCCAGCCTCTGAGAAGCTTCTGACTCTAAAGGTAGATCTTCTGCAGGTCCTGACATCTCTCAAGCAAGTGGGAGATCTACAAGCTCTCTCTGTTGCCCCTTCCATCCTTGACTTTACCCTTGGATTAGCCAAGGCCTTAATGTATCCTAGGCTGGATTATATTCCTACAGTACCTACATCTGCTGCCCAGCCTGTGGTGTTGCAGGCTTTCTGCTCTCCTCCTTTCCTCACACAGGAACAAGAGAGAATGCACCTGTTGTGTCCAGTAAGGGCACCCTGTACTTACGACCCCCGCTCCGGCCAGTGGCTTAAGGCGGAGCAGCTGCTGGATTGCTTTACCGGTGACATTAAAGGTGGTGCTGTGTCAAAGCAGCTCATCTCTAATTGGATAATGGAAACTTCTATCGCTTATGAAGTGCACGGTCTCGCCACACCTCTGGGCATAAGTGCTCATTCCACTAGGGGTGTCACCTCCTCAAAGGCTTTGTCCAACGGGGTATCTTTACAGGATGGATGTGCTGCTGCAGGGTGGTCTATGCCACACATACATTCGATATTACAGCCTGGATATTCATTCCGCCCCAGGCTCGAGTGTCTTCCAGTGACCCTCGGGCTTGGGTCTTTTTGAACAGGCTGTACCCTCGGTATGACGGAGTGGGTATTCTCGTTCCCATAATGTTATGCTAAACCAACATGGAATTCCCTTTGAAAGGGAAAGTCTGGGTTACGCATGTAACCATGTTCTCTGAGAAGGGAACGAGACATTGCGTAGCTTTGTCATACCAGGGCAGGCCTGTGACTTTCGTCTTCGCTTCAGATAATAAAGGCTAATGGCACGGGTCACAGGTGCAGTGTGTGTGTGTATATATATATATATATATATATATATATATATATATATATATATATAATCACGTGACCCGCTTAATTGCCACGTCACCTGATCACGGCAGACCTACAAATAGGCATGATTTTACACAAGCTTCAGATGTCGGTCGTGTGCGAGGTCTCTCCCCCATAGTGTTTTGCTAAACACAACGTCTTGTTCCCTACTCAGGGAACAGGGTTCCATGCGTAACCAGACGTTTTACATATTTGTGCTATTGTGAGGGATGCTATTCACGGGGTTGAATAATTTTGAAACTGGAAAAATCCTTATAAGTTGCATTTTCAGTTGAATTTGGGGAATCCACTTGAGGCATTTGTTGTGTTGAATTTTTTCTTTTATTGTTTTCTTTGATTTTTTCATTGCAAACAGCTGAAAGTCTCTAAATTTTGTCAATAATCGTGATTTGCAGTGGGGGTTGAATAATTTTGATTGCAAATGTATGTGTGGGCACCCTGTCCAGGGTGTACCCCGCCTTGTGCCCGATGCTCCCTGGGATAGGCTCCAGGTTCCCCGTGACCCTGAAAAGGAGTAAGCAGTAGAAGATGGATAGATGGATGTATATGTGTGTGTGCGTCTGTGTGTGTGTGTGTGTGTGCGCGCGTGTGCGCATGTAGACGTATATCTTTACAAGTTTTACTTTATGTTTAACATGACTGCTTGTTTTGCCCTGTTTTCTGTTAATTCTATTTAGATTGGGGGCTATTTTAATATGGTTTTAACTGGTTTCAGCACTGCATCACTTGTGGTCTGCATTAAGAGTTCAGCCCCCTAGTTCGGGCAGTGTTTATAATGGTTGGCTCTGCGCTGCCTGGTTGAGTGGGTTCCAAGATAAAAAGTAAGTACCTGAATCATGCACATAATTAGCTCGTACTGTTCAGATAGCATCATTTCATCTCAGTTTTCACTTGAGTGTTTGGCATTCAATGTTTACCATATGTGGCAAAGCACATAATCAAAGAGTATTGGCCAACTTAGTAATCAAAGTTTCATAGACCAAAATGCGAATGACAATTAAGTGAATCACAGTCTGGAGCTTGTGTTCACGCAACCACATCTGGAAACAATGCAAACACTTGCTCAAAACATTAATATGCTATGGTTTAACTTTAGTTACTTTAAAAGTGTTCAGCTGTTGTTGTGTAAGCATAGTTACTTTCAAAACAGTTCAGCCATTCTGCCTTTGCAATGGACATGCTCCCCTCACTTACCTGCACACATTGCGCATGTGTGGATTAAGTCATTATTACAAGAAAGTTTCTCATTATTATGACTTACAGTATCTTTTTTTTTTTTTTACTAAACTGTGGCGGAAATGGGCTTCCATACTGTGGCATTGTTCAAGTGATGAGGAACTAATTAGAAGATCATTGACATACTGTAACAATGTGCTTTTCAGGACAAGGTCTTCAAGGTCAGCCTTAAGAACCTTATTAAACACATGTGGTTAATGTTTGAAGCCTTGTGGCATCATGGTATATGTATATTGTTTACCAGTGTAGGGCTTAAATATAAAGGGTTTATTACTTAGCCCACTGCTCTTCTATAACCAAAGACAGAAATAGGTGCAGCCAAAAGTTAAATGTGCCTATTAGTTTATGATTTAAATATCTGACCCCATTTAATTAATTATCTGACTCCAATTAATAATAACTCTTAACTAATTGTTATCTGACTCCAATAATAACAGATAACTAACTGTTATCTGACTCCACAGAATAATCTTCTCATTAGTGCTAGAAGTGTAAAATCTCATTGTTCTAATACTATTTACTCTGAAGCAGCTTCAAGCAAAGCTTTCATTAACATGACATTCCTATGTCAGAAGCTTTTATGTAGCTTTTATATAGCTTCAACCATTATGTTGTTAGCTCAGAGGTTTCTATCAGCGTGCAAGTTAGGCCTTTCCTATTTTACTTGTCTGAGCTTACAATACTTGTTACCTTGAGGAACTTTGTACAGAGAAAAGAAATGCTCATCTAATAAACACTAAACTGAGCTGGGGGTTGAACCATGGTCATTAGCATACAAAGGCTGCATGTTATAAATGCACTATCCTAGCACACATTCAGTAGCCACATTCATTTAAAAACTACCTGTACTCAGCGACTTGATCATGCTCACTTTATATACTTAAATCTTGTAATTAGAAACTTGTTTAAATTAGGGATACCATATGTTTTGTTGAGAAACGTAATAGTTTTATGTGAACCATTCGACCACACATCCCATTTTTATGATACTGTGTTCAGCTACAGTATGTTCCATGAATAAAATGAATTTAAATTCTTAGAACTGTGCCTGCAGGATACCACATGATCACACGTGACGAATCATGTGAAACCACATCAAAAAACACGCATTCTTAAAAGCCACATCTGTACCTGGAGATGGCACCAGGATGCACTATGGGAAGAAAGCAAGCTGGTGTAGGCAGTGTGATGCTCTGGGCAATATTCTGCTGAGAAACCTTGCATCCTGGAAATCATGTGGATGTTATTTTGACATGCACAATGTACCTAAACATTGTTGTTGACCAAGTACACCCCTTCATGGCAGTGGTATTCCCTAATAGTTCAAGGTGTTGACTTGGTCTCCAAATTGCCCAGATTTCAATCAAACCAAGCATCTGTGGGAGGTGCTGGACAAACAAGTCCGATCCATGGAGGTCCCACCCCACATCTTACAGGACTGAAAGGATCTGCTGCTAATGTCTTGGTGCCAGATACAGTACCACAGCAAACCTTCAGAGGTCTTGTGGATTCCACGCCCTGACAGAGCTCAACAGAGCAGGTCAGAGCAGTTTTGGTGACATAAGGGGGACCTTCACAATATTAGGCAGGTGGTTTTATGTTATGGACGATCAGTGTATATACACATGTACAGAGGCGTATCTACAGGGCAGGCAAGGCACACAATTGCCTGGGGCCCAGCATGATAAGAGGGCCCCCAAGCACTAAAATGTGCAGCAACATCTTAGCAGCCCCCTTGAAGTGGGCCCTTTTGCATGGCGCTATCTTGTTTGAGGACTCTTTTATGCTCCTGCTTCACCACTTCACACTTGAGTCATTCAACCTTAAATTCCTAAAAAAATCATCTGAGAAATGTAACCACCGCTGTGTTGTCTGTAAACACGTGGTGACCTCTCAATTGAGGAAGAAGGAATTTCAGTGCTAGAAATATGGCCCATATTTCTAGGCAATTTATATGCCACTCCAGATGAGGGCCGCTCCAGAGACCGTGAGGTGGACAGCTGTCTAAGACCATGCTCCAGCACATGAGGGAGGTGTCTGTCATTACTGACTTGCGCTAAGGAGACACCCCTAGAGTGTGACCCAAGGCTAGAAACCAGGGACACTCAAATTCTCAGAGCACTAGGCATCGCCGCGTGACACTGATTACTCTCAGAGGTTTTGTCCTTGGATGAAAACCCCCCAACTTCTCAGCCACCACCGAATGTTCTCCTGTGCAATAGACCCAATGGTATGATGTTGGCTGCCCATAAGCTCCAACAGTCTCCCATAGAGACTGGAGGGGATGCCAAGATCCAGCTTTATCTTGCTCAATATTGATAGGATTGACCCTACGCATGTTGGGGATAGAAACGCCCTCATCGTAGTAGAATCCTTATAACCCCTAGAAAAGTTGTCCACTGCACTGAAGAAAGCATACTTTTCTGAGGTTCAACCTGAGCCCCAAGCTCTTGATGTGGGCGAAAACAACATCTCGATGTTGAACCGCCAGTTCCCTGGATCATGCTAGAATTAACCAGTCGTCTATGTAGTTTAGTACATGGATGCCCTGGAGTCACAATGGAGCCAGAATGACATCCATGCACTTTGTGAAGGTGCAAGCGGATAAAGGTAGCGATATTTCTATATGGAAATATGCACCTTTTAGATCTATCGTCACAAACCAGTCCTCAAACTAAATCTGTGGAATGACAAGTTTGGGCATCAAAGACCGAAGAGTACGGTTCAGATGACGCAGATCTTAAATTGGCCGCATACTCCTCTATGTTTTGCGGACCAGGAAATAAAGGCTGTAACAAGCTCCCTCCCTCAGGGAACAGGATACATGTTCTATGACTCCTTTGTCCGAGAGGGATCTTACTTCCTGCGCTAACGTCGGGCTCTAGTCTGTGCTGACTACTGTGGTTAGCACACCTCTGAACCGGGGGGTCGAGCTTTAAACTGTACCCAGTAACCCTTTCTATGGAAGACAGAACCCATAAAGACACATTTGCCAGTAGTTTCCACGCTGCCAGATGGCCTTTTAGTGATGTTAACTATTCTGTCAGAGGGAAAGCATTGGATTTTCGTTGCCCTGTGACCGCTCGCTGACCGGAGGACACCAAAAACTTGGGACAGCCTTGGCTAGGGGAGGCGCTACAGTAGCACTGGGGGCTAACTGCCCTAACAACCTCATGTCCCCTGGAAGACAGAGCAAGAGATAAAGCAGCGCTCGTCTCCGGTTCCTCTTCCGGATCCAGAAGATGCCGCCTTGGCAGCGGCTGGCCGAGATCCGCGAGGCTCTGAAACCCAACTCGCTTCGGCTTCTGAGAAGAAAGCGAGTCCCGTGCGGAGCTTCCTAATGTAGGCCTTACAATGCGCAACTTCTCGAGGCTGCCATCACATGCGCTATCCCTAGACACTTCACACAAAAAGTGTGCACTCCTCCCCATGATGAAACAGGAGCAAGCGTGACACACTTCTTGAATTCTCTCACTCATATTTTTCTCTCTCGCTCACTCCTTTTTTTTCTTCTCTTTTTTTTTTTTAAAGGGACAGAAAAGTCCATAGATTTTGAGAAAAGATAGAGAGGAAATGAAACGTCTTTTTCTTTACACAAACAACCGACATGCAGTCTCGCTGAAGATAATAAGGCTGACGGCACGGTTCACAGGTGCTGTATGTATATGTATATATACATATATATATCATGCGACACGCTTAATTGCCACGTCACCTGATCATGGCAGGGCTATAAATAGGCATGATTTTGCACAAGCTTCAGATGCCGGTTGGGCGCTAGAGGTGCTCCCATAGTGTTATGCTAAACGCAATGTGGAGTTCCGTTTTTGAAAGGGAACTGTATTTTGTGTTTACTCAGATTGCCTTTGTTTTATCACAGATTTTGGTTTAATTTCTGAAATGATTTAGTGTGAAATATACACAAAAGCAGAAGAAATTGTGCAAATACTTTATCAAACAACATTCAAATGGGAAAAAAAAGCTATAGATCCAGAGCAACGAGCAAAGACTTTAAAGATCCCTGCCAGAATATCCGATAATATGCAGGTAGAAAGTATATGGAACCACAACTAATTGTCCTGCAGACAACTGCATCATTCAAGATTTCACAATGTGGTCTGAGTCTAATAATAAGGAAGGCTTATAAGGAAGAGAGTAGCCAGCAGTCACTCAGAAAGACTTACAAAATTACCTGAATGCAGTGGAAATAATCAATTACACTGCTATATCATCTCTGTTCTTACACCCCACACAATACCCCTCTGCTAAAAAAAAGGCAGTGAGATGTGTGTGGATGAAACAAAAAAACCTAACTCTTTGGCTAATAATTCAGCTCATATATGGAGAAATAAGAACTATGCATATGATTTCAAAATCACCATGCCCACAATAAAGTATGGAGGTGGGAGCATCATAATACGGGGCTGCTTCTTTGCTAACAGTAGTGGGGAATTGCACATCATCAACAGAACCATGAAGAAATATACCAGGAAGAATTTATTCTCATCACCCAACAAACTGAATCTTGGGAGAAGATGGAGGTTTCAACAAGAGCTTAAATATACTGGTGAAATAAATCAAGAAGGCTTTGCCTAGCCTCCTGAGTTAAATCACATTGAAATTTATTTATTGATTTTGAGTCAATCAGAGGCACCCCCTTGAATCGAAGACACTTTGCCAAGAGAAATAGCCAAAATTAAACTACAATTCTACAAAAACATAATTACAATTCACTACAGATGTCGCAAAGCTGTAATCATCAACAGTGGCTTGCAACAGAGTTATGATTGCAACTATGAACATGATTCATGATTTACATATGAAAACATCTTTCTTTATGCATACAAATACAAATTTTTTGTTTATGTTTGTAAGTACAAAGCCAAAATACATTATCTGTATACATTTAAAATGGATATATGCACTGGGAGTATATTAAATAACAAAACAAAAAAGTGTCTGAATACTTATTACCCCTCACTATATATATATATAATGAAAAAACTTGCATTAGATTTTACACTGTATGGCAAAAGTTTGTGGACACCTGACAATCACACCCACATGTGGTCCTTCCACAAACTGTTGCCACAATGTTAGAAGCACATAATTATATAGAATGTCTTTGTATGCTGCAGGATTAGTATTTCCCTTCACTTAAACTAAGGGGCCAAGCCCAAACCTGTTCCTGAATAACAATGTATATGTGCATAAAGCAAGGTTCATGAACACATGGTTTGCCAAAGTTGAAGTGAAAAAACTCAAGTAGCCCACACAGAGCCCTGACCTTAACCCTACTGAACAACTCTGGGATGAAATGGAACAGCGGTGTGCCTCAGGACTTCTAGCCCAATATCAGTGTCTGACCTCACTAATGCTCTTGTAGTTGGGCACAAATCCATAAACTCAGAGATCTAGTGAAAAGACTTCCCAGAAGAGGAGATTATTATAACAATGGGTGGGACTAAATATGCAATGGGATGTTTGAACAAACACATATGAGTGTATTTGTCAGGTGTCCACATACATTGGCCATATAGTGTATCTAATTTTTTGATTTGGTGGTGACACATTGGCTCTTATCACTGCAGCCATGCAAGCATGTGAAAATGTTCAGAAGTGACAATTCCCAACTGTGACTGGCCTGCCCTACACCAATCCCTTGATGCTTGCCAGCTGATGAAGTTCAGTCAGAGCTCTAGCTTTAGTATGTACCACACCAATCTAAAATTTGAAGCTCCAGCCTACCATCTTAAAACATGTGTCTCCATTGTTTTAAAGTCCCTGACACTAAGAAAACATGACAGCACCATCAACAAAGGCTATTTTGTCTGTCAATCAAAGTGGGCCTTCCAGTAATTGTGTATGACAAAAGCCGATTCTGAAAAATTAGCCATTGCCTTATGTAGTGGGAAATAAACCATTTGCAATTTATCTGAGCTGAAGGTAGATGATCCTTATGGGAAATGTCTCTCCTGCTTCTTAAAAAAAACAAAGGCATAAAAGAGACATTATAAAGCGAGAATAAATACTATGAATAAAAATATGGTGACTGGTAGTAACTGAGCAATGGCAGTGGTGGTATTCAGTACATCAGCCTAAATGTTTATGTCAAGCCATGCTGGCTGCACTCTTTCTGGGATCCTGCTGGATTATTACAATTTATTATCACAGAAAATAGAAGCATAATGAACAGGAAGCCTGAGGGAGAAAATCATGCTTGAAAATGTCAACTACACAGCTCCCGATTGTTTTCAGCTACAAACAGTTCTGAAATGCAGGCAATTTAGCCTGCCACAGATCACCTAGAGTACTTGATTGTAATGTTGGGAGATGATGGCTAGCAACAAAGGTACATCTGTACTTAGAAAGGGGCAGCAGTTGTGCATTTAGTTGCTGATGGTGCATGGTGTGTGTGAATACGTGTGCTAATATGTGTGTTATATGTTAATATGTGGATGTGCATCTGTCACATAATTTTTAAAAATCTACATTAAGCTTTCAGTGATTTTTTTTTTTCACTAACTAATTTTACACAAGTTTTTTTTTCACCAATGTACATATGAATAGGCAGTCAAGGACCTTCATGCAAGAGAATCTCTCTGATGGCACCAGCTGCACATCACTCTCAAAGCAGAAGTCATCAGAGTACATGTCATGGCAGAAAACCTTAGCAGGCACATTTACCCTGAGGGCCTGTTTTTGTAGCTATGATTTGAACACTCTCTCCCCTGCTACAGACACATTTAAGAAATTTTCTAGTGGTTACAAAATTGCTTGACCTGAAGGCCAAACTGCTGGTGGGACTCAATTATAGACATTAGTAAGCTCCTCAGAATTCCACACAACCAAACATTTCACCTTAAAACATATACAGTATATGCATACAGTGCATACCCACATACAAACACACAGTGTAACAGCTGCTGTCCAGGGAATTATTTTCTCTCGTGACATAGAATGCGACTGCTTCATGAATTCAGTTTTAACATAATTGATGACAGTACAAAATAATAAAATGAACATTTTGCCATGGAGGTAAAAGAGGAGGAGAACTATGAGTCATTGTTTATCTCTGCCGGAGGCCAGCTTTTCTTTAAAATGCACTTATTTATTTATGTATTTATTTGGGGAGAGTGAGAGCGAATGTTGGTTATCTAATATTAATGAAATGCATCCCCCTGATGCTTTAGTGCTGTTTAAGTGCTATGTATTTCTCCTCTCCTGTCTTCCGCTCTCTTCTTATTGTGCCGTTGAGAATGCATTATTATTTTGCTGTCAAGAGTGAGGACAGCATGTTTGTTATTTTCATTATTATTGCATTTATATAGCTCTTGCGGTATGTTTCACTGAAATTATGATATGGGTTCAAAAGTAATATGTGCAAAGCTGCAGGTTCAAATGGACGGAATAAAAAGATGTGTAAAAAGAAGAAAATACCTGTGGGGTTTGCTTTGGATTTTATTTAGCAAAACCATGTTTAATTGTTAAATCGGGTACTATACAGTCCTTTTGCAATCAATCTTTTCTACTTGAACACCATGTTATGCGATTATGTGCTTTTGATCATTAATAATATGTGTCAAATGTACTTATTGTGTTCATATATTAGTGTATGTATGTATATATTTGTTAGGGAACAGTTTTTTTTCAATAGCATTCTCTTTCTTTTCTCTTTTGCTGAATTTTATATAAGGTTTCCCATAGAGGCTTTTTTTAAATTATTATTTAGACACAAGACAAAAATCTAGGGTTAGTCCATCTCAAGTGGTCCATCAATTGTAAAGTTTTATATATTTATTTTTTTAAAAGATTGGCTGGCATGTCTTTTTAATAATGTTTTTTTATTTTGTGAACCTCTATTATTATTTACCATTAAATATTTTCAAGAAGAAAAGAAAGACAGAAAAAAGAAACACCTTCCCTACACCAACACAATAGCCATAAAGGAACACCCATAAAAAATATTTAAAAAAAGGAACTCACATATTCACACACAGTCTTAAGCTTTACATATTTACATAAATGCATACAATACAATACAAACATATATGTATGCACATACACATATTTAAGAAGGAAAAAAAGAAAGGAAAAAAAAAACGACCAGCATGGTCGTATTGGTATTATTGATACTCAAGAGTCAGTCCATTATGTTCTTGAAAATGAAGGAAGGAGTCCCAGATCTTGTAAAATATGTGCTTTATTTGTTTGACTGAGTAAGTAAATCTTTCCATTGCTATACAAGAAGACAATTCTTTGATCCAGAGTCATAAAGATGGACCATAAATACTTTTCCAGTGTATGGCAATCAGGCGTTTCGCTTGCAATATAAACAGGTTTACAAGCTTCTGTTCATGTATTTTCAGAGATAAGGCAGGTGGAAGAAGACCAAGAATACAGATTTTGGGGCAAACAGGGTTCCCTTTCAAAGGGAACTTCGACGTTGCATTTAGCGTAACAGTATGGGAGCACCCTTGCGAGAGTGACCGGTATCTGAAGCTTGTGTAAAATCATGCCTCTACTTATAGGCCTGTCATGATCAGGTGACGTGTCAATTAAACACGTCGTGTGATATATATATGGCACCTGTGAACCACGCCACCAGCCTTATTATCTTCAGCGAGATTGCATGTCTGTTGTTTGTGTGACAAAAAATGCTTCATTTCTACTCCATATTTTCTCAAAATCTCTAAACTTTACTTCTTTCTAAAAAGGGATAGAAAAGAAAAGAGAGGGAAATAATGAACAAGAAAGAATTCAGGAAGTGTGTGAAGTGTTTGGGTGTAGAGCATGCTACAGCAGCCCTCGAGGGGTCTCTCTGTCAGTATTGTGAACATTTCACAATTAGGCAACTAAGCTCGGTCTCTGCTCGTCCGAAGGGAGTTGGGTTTCAGAGCCTCGCGGAACTGGGCCGGCCACTGCTGAAGCAGCCTGCCGGCTAAGGTCGTGGGGTTCTCGTATGGATCTGGAAGAGGAGCCGGAGACGAGCGCTGCTCTATCTCTTCCTCTGTCTTCCGGGTCCGGCTCTCCGCCTGACTTTGGAGCTCGCATCGTGACTCCTCCTTCCCCTATGGAAAGCCAAAACACCCATGTGACTCCGAGGAGTCAGTAGAGGGTGCCATTGCACGAAAAACAGACAGCAGCTCTCAAGCATATAAAGAGCTGCTTGAAGTGATCACTCGGGCAGTTGAAAAGTTGAATATAGACTGGCCCGGGGAGGAGGAAGTAGCGCGTAGAAGGCTGGATGAGCGCTTCCTCTCCAGTGGAAATAAGTATAAAGCTCCCTCACACTGCAGAAAACTCCCTTTTTTGTACCGAAGTGCATGATGAGATATCACGCTTCTGAAGAATAACCTACACTACCCGTTTTTATAACCCCGCGACGTCTGATTGCTCAGCCATCATCGCGAGTGAGCAGCACTCAATTTTAGCACGATCCAGGGAACCGTCGGTTCAACATCGAGATGTTGTTCTCGCCCACATGAGGAGCTTGGGGCTCAAGTTAAACCTTAAGAGAAGTATGTTTTCTCCAGTGCAGAGGACAACTTTTCTAGGGATTATATGGGATTCTACTACGATGAGGGTGTTTCTATCCCCAACACGTTTAGGATCGATCCTATCAACTTTGAGCAAGATAAAGCTAGGTCTGGGCATCCTCTCTAGTCTCTACGAGAGACAGTTGGGCCTTATGGCAGCAGCAGCCAACATCATACCTTTGGGCCTATTGCACATGAGACCGTTTCAATGGTGGCTGAAATGTCGGGGGTTTCATCCAAGGATAAAACCTCTGAGAGTAATCAGTGTCACGTGGTGATGCCTACGTGCTCTGAGTATTTGGAGGTGCCCGCAGTTTCTAGCCTCAGGTCACACTCTAGGGGCGTCTCCTTACCGCAAGGCGGTAATGACCGACGCGTCCCTCATGGGCTGGGGTGCAGTCTTAAATGGCTGTCCAGCTTACGGTCTTTGGAGCGGCCCTTATCTGGAGTGGCATATAAATCGCCTAGAGATGCAGGCCATATTCCTAGCACTGAAATTCTTTCTTCCTCAGTTGAGAGGTCACAATGTTAGTTGTGTCAGACAACACAGCGGTGGTCTCATATATCAACCACCAGGGAGGGTTACATTCATGCCACCTGTTCAGGCAGGCACAACTAATCCTTCTCTGGGCAGAGGGAAAGTTCTTGTCAGTGAGTGCAATGTACATTCCGGGCAGCCGGAATATAGGGGCAGACATCCAGTTGAGGCAGCGGCTGAGGCCCAGGGGTTGGAGGCTCCATCCACAAGTGGTGGAGTCCATATGGCGGAGGTTCGGACAAGCGGAAGTGGATGTGTTTGCCGCCGAGGAGACGACACATTGCCCGCTGTGGTTCGCCCTCACTCCTCCTGCACCATTGGGGCTGGACGCCATGGTGCACACGTGGCCGAGATCATGTCTATATGCTTTCCCCCCGATCACTCTGCTCCCACAAGTTCTAGCGAGAATTCGCCAAATCCGTCTACGTCTGCTGCTAGTAGCACCTTATTGGCCAGCTCGAATATGGTTCTCGGAGATAATGTCCCTGCTCGACGGCACTCCTTGGGAGATTCCCATCTGCAGGGACCTACTGTCTCAAGCCGGATAGCTGATTTATCACCCTCAGCCAGAACTATGGAAACTGTGGGTTTGGCCCCTGAGGGGCACCAGCTCATACATTCTGGTCTCACAACTGAGGTTGTAAAAACCATGTTAAACGCTGGAGCACCATCCACAAGGAAACAGTATGCGCGCAAGTGGTGGCTTTTTGTCTTGTGGTGTGAGGAACGTCAGCTAGACCCAGTGAACTGTGCAATAGCTACAGTCCTGGAGCTCTTACAGGAACGTTTCTCAGCAGGGTTGGCTCCTTCTACAATCAGGGTTTACGTGGCTGCCATTTTGGCCAGCCACACCCTTGTTGATGGAGCCTCTGTGGGGCAACATCCTCTAACCTCGAGGTTCATGCGTGGTGTCAGACAGCTGAGGCCCATCTGCAGGCCGCGAATACCTTCCTGGGACCTTTCTGTGGTCTTGAAAGGTCTGTCAGGGGCCCCATTTGAGCCCTTAGAGTCAGCCTCTGAGAAGCTTCTGACTCCAAAGGTAGCTATTCTACTGGCCCTGACATCTCTCAAGCTCTCTCGGTCGCCCCCTCCTGCCTTGACTTTGCCCCTGGACTAGCCAAGGCCTTCCGGTATCCTAGGCTGGATTATATTCCTAAAGTGCCTACATTGGCTGCCCACCCTGTGGTGTTGCAGGCCTTCTGCCCTCCTCCGTTCCTCACACCGGAACAAGAGAGGATGCACCTGCCGTGTCCAGTAAGGGCTCTCTGTACTTACGTCCACCGCTCCCGGAGTCGGAGCAGCTGCTGGTCTGCTTTGGTGGCGACAGTAAAGGTGATGCTGTGTCAAAGCAGCGCATCTCTAATTGGATAGTGGAAGCAATCTCTATGGCTTACGAGGCGCGTAGTCTCGCCATAAGAGCTCATTCCACTAGGGCGGTCGCCTCCTCGAAGGCTTTGTCCAAAGAGGTATCCTTGCAGGATGTGTCTGCGGCTGCAGGGTGGTCTACACCACACACATTCATTCGTTATTACAGACTGGATATTCATTCCACCCCGAGCTCGAATGTCTTGCAGTGACCCTCGGGCTTGGGTATTTTTGAACAGGCCGTACCCTCGGTATGACGGAGTGGGTATTCCCGTTCCCATACTGTTATGCTAAATGCAACGGCGAAGTTCCCTTTGAAGGTGAATTGCGTCTTCGCTTCAGATAATAGAGGCTGGCGGCGTGGTTCACAGGTGCCATATATATATCATGCGACGCGTTTTATTGCCACGTCACCTCATCATGGCAGGCCTATAAGTAGAGGCATGATTTTACACAAGCTTCAGATACTGGTCACGTGCGCAAAGTGCTCCCATACTGTTATGCTAAATGCAACGTCTCATTCCCTTCTCAGGGAACAGGGTTACATGCGTAACCCTGACGTTTTCCCCCAGAAGTCTGATATTTTGTCATACACTTCTGAAAGAAAGGGGAGTTTTCTGCAGTGTGAGGGATTTACTTTCACTGGGGAGAAAAAAGCTCATCCAGCCTTAGTAATCACTTCAAGCAGCTCTTAATATGCTGCTCTCAGTTTTTAGTACACCATTCAGGATCTTCGGAGTCAGAGAGGAATTATTACTATTATTTTTGCGTGTGTGTTTTGTTTCTTTTGGCTTTCCATAGCGGAAGGAGGAGTCGCAAAGCGAGCTCCAAAATCCAGCGGAGAGTCGGACCCGACCTGGATCCATAAGAGATCCCCCAGACCTAAGACAGCTAGCTGCCTCGGCAGCGGCCGGCCCAGATCCACGAGGCTCAGAAACCCAACTCACTTTGGCTTCTGAGAAGAGAGCGAGTCACAAGTGGAGCTGTCTAATGTAAGGCATTACAATGCGCAGCCTCTCAAGGCTTTTTTTGTGCATAGTATGCACACCTATTTTCATCTACTATTTTTTTTTTCCATATTTGGTCATTTCCTCCAATTCTTCTCATCTAATTAGACCACCTGGTAATTGAATTTACCTTCACATTTAAGTTTCTTGTTTTTTCTTGCTTCAACTACCACAAAGGTGAAAGACACCAGTGCTTTATGGTAACTTCATTGCAGGTACAGTATAATTTAGCTCGTCTTATTTACCGAAGCATCCATTGGCTAATTTGGGTATGTTATAATAGGGGAAAACACAAATGATGTGAGCACGTAAATACTGTAAATGATAATGGTGAAACATGTAATCCTACTGCCAATACTACTACTACTACTAATAATTATTATTATTATTAGTAATAGTAGTAGTAGTATTTATATATATATATATATATATATATATATATATATATATATATATATATATATATATATATATATATATATATATATATATATACACACATATAAATAAGCTAAACAACCACTATACTGTATAAAAACAAAAGTTATTCTCTTCTCTGCTGGCATTCTACTCTCAGGACCCTTAGGTATAAAGACTAAAATTCAGGCTAAAATCACACCCCTTCTCACTCACCTCTGTCTGGCTGATCGGATTGTTGTTCACAATTTGCTACTTTTTTTTCTTTTATGCTACTACTATTATCTACTTATATTCGCCTGCCTCTTCATTATCTTCTCTATTTTATTGATTTTTATTACTTTTTCTAAGTATGTCTATGTATTTTTATGTAACATTTCTATTTTATTTAATATATAATATTACTATAATATTTCTGTCCATATTTTTAGTTTTTGTTTTACTTAGAAGTTTATTAAATTTTCAATATTCTTAGACTTTTATAATACCTTCGTATAGCACTTTGGTCAGTGAAAGTTGTTTTTAAATGTGCTATATAAATAAATTTGACTTGATAAAGCAGACAGTTAACAAGGTTAACGCTGACCTACCTATCCTCTATGGATTCAACATTCTCAAATTGGCCACTGGAGGTACCTTTCATGTATCTCTCTGGAAAATTAAAGTGTGATTTTTTTTTCCTCCTCGTAGTCTTTTGGCTGAACACAGGTAAATATTTTTGACCATTTAGCTGCATCCACTCAAATTTATGAAAATGTGCATAAGTTGATTAATATATTTTTTGCAAGGAGCCCCTTTTGACTTATGTTCACTAAATTGATGTCAAATTACTCAGCAGAATCTGTTTCTCATTAATTATCAAAAACATTTTGAGATTTGCAAACATGACCCCCAAATGCCAATCCTCTTAAGGCAGAGCTTGATTTATTAAAACAGCTGTAACTGAGAACTGGTTGTATAATTCTGAAAGGCATCTTCAGGTCAATGTTATGGAGAGATGTGCACAGTTTAGGGTATTGATGTAAATGGGGAAGAGTTAAGTTCAAATAGCTGTTTCTTATAAACAATTGAGCTAATAGTTGGTGTGCAGCACTGTTCTGATAATCTTCACCTACATTTACAGCATTTGGCAGATCCCCTTATCCAGAGCGGCTTACATTTGTCTCATTTATACAACTGCGTAGTTGAGAGTTAAAAGCCTTGCTCAGGGGCACAACAGTGCCAGCTTGGAACTCCCAACCATATGATTAGTAGTCCAACTTCTTATCAAAACACATGGCTGCCTTCATCCATTTGGCTTTCAACAATATATCACACAATGTCAGACAATTATATGGACTATGGACGTCTATAGACTGTTTATTGTTGTATGTACAGTAGTGCTTGGAAGTTTCTGAACCCTTAATAATTTTCTATATTTCTGCTTAAATATGACCTAAACTTAATCAGATTTTCACACAATACCTAACAGTAGATAAAGAGAACCTAATTCCATTGGTTTCATTGGGAAAGCCCAAGTTTCATTTGTTTGATTGGGTTCTCTTGGTCTACTTTTAGGACTTGTGTTAAAATCTGATGATGTTTTGTGTCATATTTATGCAGAAATATAGAACATTCTAACTTTCAAGCACCACTGTAACTTGGCAAGAAATGACCACTGGGGTAGTGATATTCACTCTTCCCACATTTCACATTTTTTCTAAATTCTTTTGAATGCCCACTCAATAACATAATCTATTAGTTGCCATGAGCCTTCTACATTCTATGATCATTTACACATTTGAATGGACATGTAATACAAAGCAATGCAATAACATGAAATTAAAAACTACCTTATGTGACCACAAACATTTTTTCAACTCAGGATAGCTGTCATTTGCTGCTACAGTCAAGCAACTGTTTGATGCTGTACAAAACTGAGTAGGCTAATGGTTGAGAGGCAGGAATTTGGCCAATAGTTGCAAGCCTTTCATAATTGAACAATTGGTATGCAAGAAGGTGGGAATTACAGAGAGGGGTTAAAGCAATGCAAATACGTGCACACATTATTAGACCATAAGCACATCTTAATGAAATTAAAGCTGAATCCCGAACATTTTCTCAATTTAGAAATCCCATCCAGATGCTTTTTAAGATCTGAAAATGAGGGCATGTCCGGGAAAAGAGGAAGTATGGTTGCTCTATTGAACGTATGCTCATGCTGCATCACAGGGCTGCGTAACACATACAGAGGAAGCACTCTCTTCTCAGCTAGCTTCTACAGACATTAGCTCACAGATGCCCATGATTGGCCATCGTCACTGTGATTGACAGGGGAGAGAAAGTATGCCTCCCCTCCCACCCAGAGAGCATGGACAATTTTGCTCCATTGGCTCCTGGCCATGAATGGCATCACACTTGGCTAGCAAGCAACCAATTAAAACACCTTTAGGCAGACTGATCATTTTTAGAGCCATGATTGTTAAATTGGTTCCTAACTTACTTAATCGGATGTAGAATGCCTAAACAGAGTTACAGAGTAAATAAAACAATTTATACATATTTTTTGGTGAAACATACAGTTGCAATCAAAATTATTCAACCCCCACTGTAAATTAGGTTTACTGTCAAAATTTTCAGGATTTTAGCTGTTTGCAATGAACAAATCAAACAAAAGCAATGGAAATAGTTAAACACAATGGCTGCTTCAAGTTGTTTCCCAAAATTCAACTGATTACTGAGGAAATTTTAACCCATTCCTCATGAGAAATGGCCTCTAGTTCAGTAATATTCTCAGGTTTGCATGCTGCAACCGCCTTCTTCAAATCTCATCAGAGATTTTCTTTGGGGTTCAAATCAGGTGACTGTGAGGGCTCTGTAGAATCTTCCAGGACTTCTGCAACCAAGCCTTGGTGGAATTTTAGGTATGCTTTGGATCATTGTCCTGTTGGAAGGTCCAATGACGCCCAAGCTTCAGCTTTCTCACAGATGGCATGACATTTTCTCCTATGATTTTCTTATACTTCAATGAATCCATCTTGCTTTCCACACACACTGCAGATTTCCAGTGTCAGAGGATGCAAAGCAGCCCCAGAGCATCACCGAGCCACCACCATGTTTGACTGTGGACAGAGTGTTCTTTCTTCATTCTTCTTCCTCCAGACATACTGCTGATCCATCATGCCAAAATGTTTTGTTTCATTGCTCCACAGAACAGAATTCCAAAACTTCTGTGGCTTTTTAGATGATTTTGATTTCTAAACAAACACAAAAGAAGCTGTAAACACGTGGCAAAAACACTAAAGTGAGGGATAAACATGACACAACGACCACAACAGAAACAATGGCAAAGTGAGACAATTAAAGCAAGAAAAAATTGCAGTGCAAACTGTGGCTATATATACAGTATCTCACAACAGTGAGTACACCCCTCACATTTTTGTAAATATTTGATTATATCTTTTCATGTGACAGCACTGTAGAAATTACACTTTGCTACAATTTAAAGTAGTGAGTGTACAGCTTATGTAACAGTGTAAATTTGCTGTCCCCTCAAAATAACTCAACACACAGCCATTAATGTCTAAACCGCTGGCAACAAAAGTGAGTACACCCCTAAGTGAAAATATCCAAACTGTGCAGGCCTGAATGTAGCTTGCGTGCATAGAAGCCTCAAACAAAATGGCTGCTTCACCACAAGGGCAAGAACAAAAAAATGGTACCTGGATACGAATGGGGTCACAGTCATGCAGGGTCGCTGCAAGATATGAAGACGAAGAGAAGATTCACACACGGGTAGTCATCCGCGTAGTCCACAGCTCCTTTCTCCGTGACAAACAGTCTCTGCTCCTCCAGTTGGCTGTTCGCTAACTTATTAGCAAAGTCCACATGTGCCTTAGTCCAAATCTTAACAGCTAGCTCTTAGCTATTATACTCTTTCCGCGGTAATATAACGTCTCTCTGAGGTTATACTCTCCACAGATAGCTTATTACACCACTACAGTTACATATAGTGTTCTGGTCGACCATTTAACTTGCAGTCGTGGTAACTGAAAGAAAGAAAAACCTGCAGTTTGGGCTTTGGGAAAGAAGCATGTGCTTCTTCCCCCCTCTATCTCTCTCTCTCTCTCTCTCTCTCTCTCTCTCGCTGGTTTTACCCCGACCTCCCGATGACCTGTAACTCCCTCCTGATTGGTCCGTTAACACAACCAACCAAACTGACCCATTTTAAATCCACTCCCAAACACACAGGTAGTATAACATCACACATAACATCTTTAACCCTTTAAATCTATTTAACAACTTTTTCTTTGAATAAATCAACTTAAACAAGTACACTATTTTTCACCTCACTACATCCTCCCCTTTCTAACTGTCTGCATGTCCTCATGAGACATTAAACTATGCAGTAACCTACTAAGTTATGAAAGGATGTTGACTAGGATTCCACTCTAACATCCTATAGGCTGATTTCTAGCTTTCCCTGGCTCATCATAAGTCAGGCGAATTACTGGTTTCACTTGCCTCTTAGAACTAGCTCTTGATCTAAGATCTCTAGTTATCTTTGGGGTATTCTTTGTCTTAGTTTTAGGAGTATTAATAGGGGTGGGATACCTGTCGAGTTCTAGCTCAGATTCAGAGTGGTCTGAGTCAGTGGTGTTGACACTGGCCACGTCATCTGACTGATCATCCTCCTCCACTGGGTCATAGGTATCACGACTATTATGCTCCTCAGGATCAGAGACTTCATCATTCTGTTCTGGATGGATATCTCTTCCACCTCTCTTGGCTCATGAACAGAGAGCTCCTGTTCATCGTTACTGTAATCCGTTGCAGCAGACTCACCATAGCTCCTCCTTTCTATGAGCTGATCCAGGTAATTTCTGTAGGATCGATAGGTCCTTTCATGCTCCACTTCTGAAGATGAATCGGATTCCTCTTGGCTCACTTTGGGTTTTGTTTCCCTTGGTTGTCTGTTCCTCTGTAAACGTGTCTTGGGTTTAATTGGTGTCTCCTTTTGAACTTTGCCATCTGACATTCTCAGGGACTGACTAATGGGTAAGAGATGGTCCCTGTGCAGCATACTAACTCCACCTTTTCCCTCCTCAGGCTTTACACGGTATACAGGTAAATTGGGTAGTTTTCCTACCACCACATGTAGCACAGAGCTCCAGCGGCTGTCAAGCTTGTGTTTGCCTTTAAGCCCCAGGTTTCTCAGTAGCACTCGCTCTCCGATGTCCATGGTCTGGAAATGTACCCTCTGATCATATGCTCTTTTATTTCGATTATGTGTCTTATCTGCCGATTGGCTGGCTAAGTGATAGGCTCTTTGCAGATCTCCTTTCAACTTCTCCACATACTTTGAATAGTGCCTGCCACCCGTTCCATCAGGTGAGGTTCCGAAGCACAGGTCGACTGGCAGTCTGGCTTCTCTGCCAAACATCAGTAAGTACAGTGAGTATCCCGTTGCATTGCATTTCGTACTGTTGTACGCATGGACTACATACGGCACGTGTTGACTCCAAGAATGTTTCTTATCCTGCCCTAAGGTTGCAAGCATGGAAAGCAGAGTGCAGTTGAATCTTTCTGGTTCAGGGACTCCTTGAGGATGATAGGGTGTGGTTCGAGATTTTCATACCCCCAGGATCATCAAGAGCTCTCTTATCAACCTGCTCTCAAAATCTCGTGCTTGGTCTGGATGTATTCTGGTGGGCAGACCATAATGCACAAACTACTTCTCCACCAAAATTTTGGCTATGGTGAGGGCCTTTTGCTTTTTCGTAGGAAACGCCTGTGCATATCTCGTAAAATGGTCCGTCACCACTAAAACATTGCTGATCCCCTTTGAGTCAGGTTCCATGGACAGGAAATCAATGCAAACCAGATCCATAGGACCATTACTTACAATCTGATGCAAAGGGCAGTTTTTTTGTAGGGGGTCTTTGTGCATGACACACTCTCCACAATTCTTGACATACTGTTCAGCACCTGCAGCCATCTTGGGCCAACAGAACCTACTCCTTAACAGGTCTGTGGTCCGCTCCGCTTCTAAATGACGCATGTCATCATGTAAGGAGTATAGAACAACCCCTCTGAACTCAGCAGGCAGCACGAGCTGAGTTACGGGTTCTCCCGAGGTTTTCTTGCTTGTCCGTTGCAACAGTCCATCCTTCAGCAAAGACAGTCCTTCTCATGCTTCATCAGCATCAACTCAGGGTCAGTACTTTCCTCTTTGGGCCACTTTCATTGCTGCAAGGCTTCAATCACTCGCCATAGGTGATCATCCTTCCTCTGAGCCTCTATCAAATCAGCTTTGGACATGTGTCTCAATGAAAGTAAGTCAAGGTGAGTAGGGAAAGCATAGACATCAGGGATGCACTCAGCGGAGAGTCCCAGCTGATCAATGCATCTTGGTGGCATACCAGAGGACTCAGTAGTGCAGACCCGTTGACAGCTGGACTTTACTCCACTCCAAGGTATCTCCTCCCATGGTCCTCTATCCACCTCATCAGCCACATTTCTGGATAACAGGTCAGCATCAATATTATTCTTGCCAGACCAATACTGAATATCAAAGTCATACGTGGCTAAAGCGGCCAGCCAGCGATGTCCTGTTGTGTTAAGCTTGGCTGTCGTTAGCACATACGTAAGTGGGTTATTGTCTGTACGTACAGTAAATTTAGCTCCATATAGATAATCGTGGAATTTATTCACAACTACCCACTTCAGTGCTAAAAATTCAAGTTGGTGAATTGGGTAGCGCTGTTCAGTGTCACTCACTTTTCTGCTGGCAAACGCCACCGGCCTTAGTCCTTCTGGGTGTTCTTGATAAAGTAAGGCACCGAGCCCTTTTAAGCTTGCATCGGTGTGAAGAAAGTAAGGCTTGTTGGAATCTGCAAAAGCTAACACTGGCGCATTGGTGAAGCACTGGATGATCTGGTGAAACGCGTCAGTACAAGCCTGGTCCCATCGGTCACCAAATGGCTCAGACTCTTTCAAATAGGTCTTTGTCTTCTCTTTAGCTTGCTTCTTTCCTTTTTGCGTGGGGGCATAACCTTTAGTGAGTTCGGTGAGGGGTCTGACAATAGCTGAATAGTTAGCTATAAACCTCCTATAATATCCACAAAATCCCAGGAAAGACCTCAAGGACTTCAGATCCGTGGGCTGAGGCCAGTGGGTGACAGCCTCAACTTTTCCAGGATCTGTACCAATGCCACCTGCCGATACTATATGCCCCACATATTTCACCTTAGGTTGGCAAAACTGGCATTTGTCCAGAGAGAGCTTTAGTCCTACCTCCTCCAGTCTGTCCAGCACCTTGAGAAGCCTCTCTTCATATTCCTCCAATGACTTTCCAAAGACTATTTGGTCATCTAGGTAAACCAGTACCTGGAGAAGGCTCATGTCACCCACTGCTTGCTCCATCAGTTGTTGGAACATCGCAGGGGTTCCAGTGATGCCCTGCGGCATTCTTTCAAACTGATAAAACCCTAGTGGGCAGATGAAGGCCGATTTTTCCTATCAGCTTCAGACATTGCAATCTGGTAATATCCACTTCGCAAGTCTAAGACTGAAAACCACTTGCTCCCTGACAAGCAGTCAAGGGCATCATCAATGTGGGGAGTGGTATACTGATCTGGAACAGTTTGACTATTCAGTGTTCTGTAGTCTATGCACATTCTGACAATTCCATTCTTCTTTCTTGCTATGACTATTGGAGAGGCGTATGGGCTACAAGACTCCTTGATAATACAGTACCAGCTTTCAGAAGATCTTGTAAGTGTCTTCGTACATCTTCAATATCCGCCAGCGCTAGTCTCCGTGACCGCTGTCGGAAAGGTCTCGCATCTGACAGTCAGATATGATGCTCTACACCCTTCACTAGTCCCAAATCCCACTCATATAGAGAAAACACACTGGCTCGTTTTGACAACTTTTGTCTGAGTCTAGTTTTCCGCTGTTCAGGGATGAGTGAATCCTCAAAGTTGATGTAATGTGGGTCAAACTCTGGTAAAGTCACATCTATTTTGGATGCAGGTTTTGGCTGAACAGCTGGCATCACTGAATCTGCAGAGCACAGGTTAACCATGATTGTCCCAACTGGGAGAACTGTATCTCTCATTGACTCATTGTGCACCAACACAGTGAAGTGCTCCCCATTTACTTCTGAACTAGGCATTACCATGGGTTGCAGCAGCACCCCAACCGGCAGTGGGACCGTTTGTGAAGCTTCCACCATCAGCACTTCTTTGTCCAAGGGCTTCTCTAACTCGACCCTACATACAGCACAGCGGTTACCACCAGCAGGTAAGGCCAAAGGGACAGGTCCCATCCACTTGACCCATCCTACTTCCTCTTCTCCCTCCCAGGCCACTGGTGCCACCCTCTGGGCTGGGTCTTCAGCTCGGATACCTAAGGTTTGCGCAATATCCAGCCCGGCTGCCTCTTTACACAGTTTAGCCAACCGCTTGAAGAGACTGGCATTGGTGCCCAGGATAATCGGAATCTGGTCTGGAGTTCTAGGGCCAGGACAGATAAGGGCAAGGCCTGAGATGGACTCTTTGGACCCAGTAACACTCTCTGGAAACTCTATGTCTACTACTACATAGCCAAGATAGGGATAGCTAGTTTCACTTAGACCCCATATAGCCAAGCCAGATACAGGATGAATCATGACATCTGACAAGTACTACTTATACCAGTCCTCAAAGATGATCGTTACTTGTGAGCCACTATCCAACAAGGCACTACACTGTTGGCCATTCACTCTCAAGTGCACTATGGAGGATGGACCTGTTAACCCTTGGGGAATGTTTTTACCTCCTACTGAAGTCACCTCGCTTTTCTTTACGGACCATACGGTACCAGTACTGTCATCTTCTTGTTTTCGTGATTGTCCCTCTTTGGCTTTCTTGAGAGAGCAAATTAGTTTTTTAATGACTCTGTTCTGATTTTTTGCATTCTGACACTTGTTGGCAAAATGTCCATTTTCACCACACCGGTAGCAGATGCGTTCTTCTGAGTCTCTAAAAGGCTTACATGGCTTTTGGCTGTGTTGAGCAGGTTTTAATGGTTCTACCCTCAATGTATTGGTCGGGGTAGCAGCGGTGTTGGCCCCTTTCAATGACATGTTCCACTGTAACCTTTTGACTTGTTTTTTCAAATCTGCTACCTCTTTAGTTTCATGGCTTTCAGCCACAGGCATTTTGGTTACTGGACCAGTCCCGTTATCGTCTGCCACTTCTTGATGGGGCTTTGATGTCACTGTGGCGAACCTCGACTTCAGCTCTTTAATCTCTGCTTTCAAACTCTGTAAGTCAGTCAGACGACCGTCCACGTCTAGGTTAGCATGAACTCTATGTGCAGACAGATTAACCTTGACTCTAGCGGTGGCGAACTCCTCTTCAGCCCGAATCTCGGCCAGCAGCTCTAAAACGTTGGAGGATTCTGCTTTCTTTCCCTTAGTTTTAGCTGAACTAGCATCAGATCCGAATGTATGGCACCCCGAAGTAGCTGCTTTACTCTGGCTGTATCCACACGATTGGCAGGAACACCCAATTTACTAACCACCTTTGTCAGAGACTGCTCTAATCGCCTCAGGAAGTCTGACAGTTTCTCATATTGGCCTTGCTCCAATAGCCTAAAATCAAAGTAGAGGTCTTCACCTGATTCAGCTGTTCCGAATGCACCCTCAATAGCATCCAAGCATTTACGAGGTGTAACGTCGGCATCGGCTGTCCGCACAGCTTTTACTACAGCTAGAGCTGGCCCTCTAAGGCTTTCCATAATCCTTCGTCACTTTTCTTTGGCAGAGCAATCACTCTCTTCCACCATCAAGCAAGCCTGTTCGATCCAATGCTCCAACACTTCTTCCCCTGCAGGAGCTGGTAAGGTGCCAAAAAACATCCTCAGGCGACAATAACTAATAATCTCTCCTGAAGGCTTCTCTATTCTGGACAACAGGTCACCAACAGCCCGAATGATGGACTCAGCAGAGCCACTAGACGTTGATGCTTCAAGCAGGACTTTCAATGGAATCTGTGCATCTTCATCTAAAGTGGGAGCTTCCATTGCCATGACGATAGGCCAAGCCTCATCGGTATGGGTGTGCATTACTTAATACGGGACCTTGGTTGGATCAATCTTCTCTTTACATTCACACAGTACTGTTAGTCGGTCAAGCATTGTATTAAACTTTCTTCCTCTAACTCACACTTATCCCAAAGCCTTGATAGTTTCCAGAGGTTCTTCTATCTGAGCAACATCAAACTCTTTGGGGACAACTGCTAGCAATGTGTGGGTTTGATCGAGAGACTCCCCTTGACACCACTCTCTAAGCTCTTTCACCAGCTATAATTTCACTGACCGAAGTTCCATGGTAATCTACTTTTTCCTATTAGTTTTAAGGAATTGAGGTTGGGAACTATATATATATATATATATATATATATATATATATATATATATATATCTCCCAGCGGTGCCTCCAATTTATGTAGGACCCCTTTCGTGTAGTACCTTTACTTGGGGCAGCTACCCTGAGTTCTTTTCTATTTATGAACATAAATACCAACCACTGGTTAAACTCTTAATCTTTTTTACTAAGGTAGAAAGTAGACAAATACTTAACACAGAAAGTTCAGTCAACAAAACATTCAATTACACTGTTAAATTACAAACAGTTCCCAAAGTCCCTTAATAAGTTTTAAATGTCCCAGATTAAACAACAAAAATGTATGCACAACATTTAAAATAGGCTATTAGTCCCAAATTAAGCAACAAACTACCCGTACCCAGTTCCCCGTTGCAGGCCTGAATGTAGCTTGCGTGCGCAGAAGCCTCAAACAAAATGGCTGCTTCACCACAAGGGCAAGAACAAAAAAAATGGTACCTGGATACGAATGGGGTCACAGTCACGCAGGGTTGTTGCAAGATATGAAGACGAAGAGAAGATTGACACACGGGTAGTCATCCGCGAAGTCCACGGCTCCTTTCTCCGTGACAAACAGTCTCTGCTCCTCCAGTCGGCTGTTCGCTAACTTATTAGCAAAGTCCACATGTGCCTTAGTCCAAATCTTAACAGCTAGCTCTTAGCTATTATACTCTTTCCACGGTAATATAACGTCTCTCTGAGGTTATACTCTCCACAGATAGCTTATTACACCACTACAGTTACATATAGTGTTCTGGTCAACCATTTAACTTGCAGTCGTGGTAACTGAAAGAAAGAAAAACCTGCAGTTTGGGCTTTGGGAAAGAAGCACGCGCTTCTTCCCCCCTCTATCCCCCTCTATCCCCCCCTCTCTCTCTCTCTCTCTCTCTCTCTCTCTCTCTCGCTGGTTTTCCCCCGACCTCCCGATGACCTGTAACTCCCTTCTGATTGGTCCATTAACACAACCAATCAAACTGACCCATTTTACATCTACTCCCAAACACACAGGTAGTATAAAATCACACATAACATCTTTAACCCTTTAAATCTATTTAATAACTTTTTCTTTGAATAAATCAACTTAAACAAAGACACTATTTTTCACCTCACTACATCCTCCCCTTTCTAACTGTCTGCATGTCCTCATGAGACATTAAACTATGCAGTAACCTACTAAGTTATGAAAGGATGTTGACTAGGATTCCACTCTAACATCCTAGTTTAATAATAATTCCTTTATGTACAATGGTAATAGGCTGATTTCTAGCTTGAGTAGACATTAATGGCTGTGTGTTAAGTTATTTTGAGGGGACAGCAAATTTACACTGTTACACAAGCTGTACACTCACTACTTTACATTGTAGCAAAGTGTCATTTCTTCAGTGTTGTCACATTAAAAGATATAATCAAATATTTACAAAAATGTGAAGGGTGTACTCATTTTTTTGAGATACTGTATATACATAGTGCTTGTCAACTAGAATGTGATTCAGGTGCAGGTGGTCATGTGACAGTGATGTAGCGCAGTAGCTTCTGGGAGCTGTAGTCCAGAGTAGCCTCCAGGATATCCATGACACGTGCCATACTGTGCTCACTGAAACCTCAGTGCCCGTTACCACCAAGTCTTGCTGCAGGTCCTATACAGTCACTAGAGGGTTTTTCACAACATGCCATCTCAGAAATCTGGTTGCAGCCATTGATAGCTTATTTTTTCTGCCCCGTCCAGGTAGTGTACTCTCAACAAAAACCAAGCCTGTTCAGATATCCCAGCTCAAGCACACCTAGTGCAACTAATGAAGCTCTTGATTAGTTGCATCTGGTGTGCTTGTGACAACACCTGTTTTGAATATTTGTGCTGTTGTGAGGGATTCTGTTTAGGGGGTTGAATAATACACCGTGTCCTTGATAGGGAGCTTGGCTTTAGGTTCATGCAGGAGAAGATATTGCGTTGCTATGGGTTTAGGAAATGTTACCCACAGACCTGTTGCTTCGCATTGTATTTGTGTCCCTAGTTTCCATAGGGTGTCTTGTCCCAGTTGACTGGTGCTCCGGGTGAATACAATTGTGGAGCTGGTATGGCTACCCCATCTAATGTGAGTTCTTGTGGCTCAGTGAATTGTAAGGTTTGCACTTTTCCTGAGAAGCCCATGGTTTGGATTGCCTTACGGGTGAGGCGGAGCTGTGAGCCTTCTTTTCCGATGCTCGAATACATGGCTCCAATGTTGATCATAAAGGGTGCATTCTGTGATTTTCCTGCATTGGATTTGGGGCTCTTGGTCCTAGTATTTGACCTATTCTCTCCACTCTGTCCACTCGGTCACCCCATGTTGGTCTTATGGGATATGGGAAGTTTCTCCTCAGGTGATTTGGATTCCCACATCCCCAGCATCCTTCAGCTGTTAATTTTCACCTTTGGGGGAATCCTCCCCAGCCATATCCCCTTCCTCTGCCCCAATATGGGGGCCCTTGCCCTTGGTTCATGGTTTCTTTTTTCTCTTTCCTCTTGTTTAGTCCTGGTTATCTCTCCCAGCTCTCTTCCTTAGTGTCCTTGTTTTGTTTTCTGTACTGTTCCACATGGTGAATTATATGTGCCTTAAACGAGCTCCATTCCATTGAGCTCAGACCCACTACCTCATCCAGTCTTTTCTGCACCTCCTCTGGGAAGGCCATCTACAACAGCATCTTAAACAGGCCTATGCTGGCCTCCGATTCGTCCCATTTTGCACCTGTCTCATCTCTCTACTTGTCTCAAAAGTCTTGTAGAAACTTGGTTATATTCTCATCTTCTTTTAGTTTGATTGTTTACAGTTTCCCCGGATCCATCTTCATGGGATATGTGTCTCTCACAGCATCCCATATCTCCTGCATACCAAATGGGATGGGATCTCTCATGGGGTCTTTCATAATTTCTGCGAGACCCGCTGTACTCATGATTTCTTCAGTCCAACCCTTACCCACTGTGTGGCCTTTATGTCTCCAATCGCCAAATGTTGGCCGGCCATTTTTTCTTCAAATTGGGTGATCCATTTCTGTCCCCCTTCACACATGTTGGGTAGCTGTTGAATTAGACCAATCAGGTTCAATCAGGTCCAGGGCGCATACTGCAGTGCTTTTCCCTTTACTATCAGGGGGTACTGAGTGGAAGGTGTGTGGTGTAGTCGGGGTCACCAGCAGTATAGGTCCTTACAATTTTCCTCTTGACTTTTCCCTGACCGCACTGATATTTGGCCGGGGGTTGCGGTTGTTTTCTGTCTCGCAGTTTCATTGTGCGACTACGCTCCCCTTCTCTTTCCATCACGGCTCGCGCACCTTTTTCCTCTTCATCCTCACTTCCCTCTTCATTCCTGCTCAGTTCCAAATCCGAACTTGTCTTTCTCAACTCCCTTTTCTTTTCTCCCAGGCGGCGGCTCAAGGTATGTACTTTGTCTAGGACTTTGGTCATATTGACTTCAACTGTTCTGTTGAGGTACAGTTTAATGTGTCCTCCATGTCTTGTAGTCTCATCATCCTTTATATTTGCATACAGTTTACTTGTTGTATGCTCAGTGCTGTGTCCCAGGTCCTGGTTGCAAGCTCCTCCAGCCTTCCTATTTCTCCCTCTTTATCCTCCATCAGATTTTCCAGTTGGAGCACCTTTTCTTTCAGTTCTTCTTCAATTCTTCAATTCCATTATGTCTGAATTTCAGGTACTTTTTGGAAACAATTATATCTGAAATTTAGGTATTTTTTGCTACCCTTAAGTTCACCCTTTTTCTTTTTTTTTTTTTTTGGTAAAAAGAACTTCTGCTTTTTATGGCATTTTGGTCTGACCATCATTTAGTGAGGACCTTAGCTGTTGTTGTACTTTTCTTCTTTATCATAGGTAAGTTTATGCATTTCTTCGTGTTCTCATCAATAGTATATGTATAGTATGATCATTAAAATGTAAATAATTGTTAGCCATTTGTCTTTTTATTCCCTGTTGCATCAAATTTTGTCTATTACCCAAAGACAATTAATATTTAACATAGAAACAGATACTCACAAATATTAACCAGTTGAAGGAAAAAGAAGACACCAAGAGCCAGTGAGTGAGAAGAAGCAAGGGTCCAAGTTTATTGTTCCACCACATGAGATCCACACAGTTGAGATGTCCCAAGAGTGATCTAAAAAACCCAGAGCTGCAGCTCTCCTATTTATACGGTTTTCTTAGGGTCAGGCTGACCCAGACACCAATATGTTTAGAGTTAGCTGTCTCAGGACACCATTATGTACGTTAATCAGCATTTTTGAGTGACCCTGATCCCATGGTGTTCGCCGTTCCCAGAGCCCCTTATCTCACGGCCCTCGCTGTTCTCAGAGCCTGTTACCTCGCAGCCCTCGCCGTTCTCAGAGCCCGTTATCTCGCAGGTGCAGCTCAGCTCCAATATCCTTATATCCCGCCCGTCTTGTTTTACTCTTAAAAAAATAACCTGACCTTTGTCTGTGTCACTCCTGACTGGTTTATCGTGAGAAAGGATTCTCCACACCTTCACACACTTCTGACTGGGTTTTCGTGAGAAAGGAGTCTCCACACCTTCACACACATTATGAGTAAGTTTTTATGTTTGTTCTGCATTTCTGTTTTATAATGCTTGCATGTACATTACCCTATAATAGTTTACCTCTGTTTTCTGCATACACACCAGGCCTCTGTGTGTGTGTGTGTGTGTGTGTGTGTGTGTGTGTGTGTGTGTGTGTGTGTGTGTGTGTGTGTGTGTGTGTGTGTGTGTGTCTCTCTCTCTCTTTGTTGGACTTCTGCCTCTATGTGTTTCTTTGCCTGTACTCCCCCATTTTTCTCCATTACATCAAATAGCAGTTCTAGGTTTCAGTGTAAATAATAAAAATAAATCTAAATGTTAAATCTAAAGTGTAAATCTAAATCATCAGTGTCACATCCCTAATACAGTTCATTCTCTCCTATGTGTCCTAGGTGAACATCAGTTTTTCTTATCTCCTTTACTGGAGGGGCTGGATTTGGATCTGAACACTCACTATCAACTTGCGCATCTCACTGCCGACATCACTATGCTGCTCGAAGTTCTTCACACCCCCTCTGGAAATGCAGGGTTCCCCCCACCTGTCAGATATAGAATCCGCCCAGCAAATGTTTGTGTGGATGCCTCTATACAGACAGACCCTATACCTGCTGTCCCTCCAACTATCAGACTGATGATGACATGGCCTTCTCTGACCCAGACTCTGACCTCTCTCCCTCTTTTCACCTGCTAGCCCTGAATATTCCCCTCCGTACACATCAGCTGGCTATCACATGTCCCCAGGATGTACCCCATTTTACCACCCATTTTCTCCCTACCACTTTACCCCGGATTACAGGCCCACCAGCCCAGTGAATTCACAATAAAATTACATACTACTCATACTTGGTCTCCCTCGTGTTTATTTCATATCTGATTTATATACAACATCCCTTTATTTTATTCTGTGTATTCTGTGTGTGTGTGTGTCCCACGTTTCTGCTGAGGCTATGTAATATCTGACTCAGAGAGGCTTCCTTTATGAGGGAAAGAGCGTAACTTTGTTCTTTTTCATGGTTTTCCCTTACAGCTGATCAGCATCCCTTTTTCCCACCATCCTTCCATGACTCAGGCCTGGACCTGAATACTCACTAGCAATTAGCACACCTTGCTGCTGATCTGTATCTGTTGGTTGAAACCCTGCGTGCTAAGTCTGGTTTCTCTGGTTTTCCTCCACGTCTGTGCTACCGAATTGTACCTGCAACAGTGTCTTTGGATGCATCTACTCAGCAGAACCACCTCTGGTCTTCACTTCTGAGGATCCTCTTGAGCCCTATGATGAGGATATGGCTTTCTCTGACACTGGCTTCAGCCCTACCCCAGATTCTATCAGTCCTACTCTGTATTCGCAGAGCAGCCCTAAATATTCTCCTGAACAATCCCAGTATTCCCAACCTTTCTCTCCCACCAATTATACACCCACGAGGCCCCTTATTAACCTGTATCTCCTTTTTTCTCATTAAACTCTTATCTTCCACATGTGTTTCCCTTGTGTTTTATTTCTTGCACATATTTTATCCAAAAATATATCAAACAATATCTTACTTTCCTATCCCTCACCTCTTTGCAAATATGAGTCAGAGAGAATTCAGGAAGTGTGTTACTCCATGCTCCCATTTTGTTATGTGGAACTACGGACACACTTTTTGTGTGAAGTGTTTGGGGTTGGAGCAGACCTTACTGCAGCGGCCCTTGAGGGGGCTAACTGCTTGCATTGTGAATGCTTCACAATTAGGCAGCTCTGCTCTCGGCTTGCTCTATTCTCTGCTGAAGGCAGTTGGGTTTTGAAGCCTCATGGCTCTGGGCCAGGGGATCCCGTATGGATCTGGAGGAAGAACAGTGCTCTATTTCTTGCTTTGTCCTCCAGATCCGACTCTATGCTTCTAGGTTTTGGAGCTCGCGTCATGACTCCTCCTTCTGGTATGGAGAGTCAACTCACCAGTGTTCACTAGGGCTGTAGAAAAGTTATTTTTGTATAAAAGAATTTAGATTGACAGGGAAGGGGAAGTGGCTTGTAGCTGCCTGGATGACTACTTTCTCCCCAGTGAAATTAAAATTCCCTCACACTGCAGAAAAGTCCCCTTTTTTCCAGAAGTGCATGATGAAATATAGCGCTTCTGGGGAAAACCATACACCAGCCATATTTATAACCTTGCAATGTCCAATTGTTTGGCCACATGGGGAATGAACAGTACGGGTATTTGACTATGCCAAAGGCGGAGGAGGCACTTGTGACCTACCTCTCTCCATCAACAGCAGGGAATTTACGGGGGCCAGCTTTGCCAACCAAGCTGTGTAAGGCCACCTCAGCATTGGTTGGCAAAGCCTATGCGGAACCGGGTCACGCTTGTGGGTCACTGCATACAATGGCAGTGTAACAGGCCTACCAAGCAAACCTGCTGAATGAGTTCAACAGTGGGGAAGGAATCCGGCCCATCATATTGGCCGTTCAATGGGTAGCTTGGTCACAGCAGAGAGGCACATATTGCTCAACCTCTCAGGAATGGGGGATAAGGATAAGGTCTCCCCGCTGAACGCCCCTTCTAGCATGTTCAGTGGTGCAGTTAATGCCATTGGTGACAGGGTTTGCAAGGCGAAACAGCAAACAGAGGCATTCAGCCAGTTCCTTCCCCGTCGTGTCGAGTTTCCCTGGGCATCCCCAAGTGGAGGCCAGACCAGAACTAATGAGAGGGAGGCACAGAAGCTGAGTGTGGTGGTCTGCCATCCCCCACTGAAAGCCAAGGGAACCAGGTGGCCACAGTCACAGCCTGCTAGTAGGCCCGATCTAAGAATGATCATTAATGCCAAACAGGCAAAGAAGATGCAGTCCTGATGCGCAGCGGATCAGGGGACATGCGGCTGTTAGTGCAGTTAGGCCCCAGTATTACTGTAGGACCCCTCCTAGCCAATACTGTCCTGTTTTCACCCACTGGTCAGCGAGCTGTCACAAGGCAACGAAATCTGATGCTTTCCCTCCGACAGAATGTGGAAAAGTTAACATCACTGAAGACCATCTGGCAGCATGAAAACTACTGCCAAATGTGTCTGCATGGGTTCTGTCCACCATAGAAAAGGGTTACCATGTCCAGTTCAGTGATTAACCCCTGGGTCAAAGGTGTGCTCATCACAGTAGTCAGCACAGAGCAGTGCCCAATGTTAGTGCAGGAAGTAAGATCCTGCTTGGACAAAGGGGTCATAGAAAATGTACTCCTTTCTATGAGGGAGGGAGGTTTTTACAGAAATTATTTACTGGTCCAAAAAAATATTGGAGTATGAGGCCAGTTTTTGATCTGTGTGTGGACATACGTCTGCGTACTCTCCGGACATACAGGTTCAAGAGTTTGATGCTCAAACTTAAAATTCCACAGATTCAGCTGTAGTACTGGTTTGTGACAATGAAAATATGCATATTTCCACATAGAAATATTGCCCAGTCACAGGAGGTTCCTGAGGTTCACATTTGGAGGCAACATGTACCAATATCGGGTACTTCTCTTTGGTCTAGTTTTACACTCGCACCTTCATGAAGTTCATAGATGCCTCTCTGGTAACTTTGAGTGGAGCCAATCTTACTACATTATGTGTTACTACATTATGTGTGGCATTTTAGTGTATTGGGTAACATTGCAGCCCAAAAAAAGTAGCAGTGTGGGGATTTTTTTCAGGGCTTTGAATACACATGATAAAATCAAGTTGCCTGTGCCAATTCAAACTGTGTTAATGCAAATCAATTTATTCATATGTAACGAATGTACACATTTTAATCAAATCAATTCTGTGAACAGAATTTGTTGTATAGAACAACAAGCAAAGGGAGCAGAACAAAGCTACACTAAAAAGTTCACTGAATTTCCTTAACTCCCGTGTACATCAGTTCCATACAAATAAAATGTTATTTCAACATAAATTCATCTCTTACACTAGTTAACTTGTTGCTTTTTTTTTTTTTTAGTTACATCTAACATAATTAAAACAAACATGCAACCCCACACAGACATTTACCCAAGTTGAGGTTCAAACCTATAGGGCAATGGATCACACTCACTCAATGTAACTGTCAGGATTTTTGCATAGAATGAGTGCGGCAAAGTCACAGTCACAGCTCGGCGATGTGGATTCAGGGGGAGAAGGAGACTAGCTCGCGGCACGCATACTCGGCCTCAGTCGTGTCTGAATGCTACCACGGGTTTTTGTGTTCTTTCCAGACAATTTAACGTACCACAAAGTTAAAATTGCAAACAAGGAAACAGAGTAGAATAAGTCTAAATATATTGTATGACCAAAAAGTGCAAATTAATTACAATTTTAATCGAAATCAGGAGGAGCTTCCAACTGTGCGTCCTACTCCATCGAATTCCGAATTCCGAATCCCGAATCCCCCTATATAGTAAATTATTAATTATGAAACAGTATTGCAAATGTAGTCGGATGGATATTGCACTGACGTTTTTCCCAATTATTGTATTATGCCTGCAGGTGCATGGATGTCCAATTATTGTTTCTGGGGGAGTGTATAAAAGGAGGCCTCTGGATATCGTCTGGTGTGCATAATTGCAGGGGGGGCATCAGTTCTTCCGTCTTATGCTTTATAGGTACATGCTGGGTTGGCGTCTAGTAATATGAAGGTGTGTAGGTTGAGCTGTTTTATTTTCTCGCTTATAGTTTTTGCTGATGCAGAAAGGTTGTTGACGTGGTCCGCTGCTATTTCCCCAGCATCTCCCCTGCTCCCTTCCGAGTTTCATTGTATTATTGGTGTGCTGGTGTGTTTTGTTTGTGCGGGTACGTTAGTGCAGTGGTTCTCAAACTTTTTCAGCATGAGGCCCCCCTTGTGTAGCGTGGATTATTGTATGGCCCCCCAGAGTTGTCAGGTTTTTTTTTTTTCAACAGTAGGCTCTTCTGTATTAACTTTTTCCAGCTAAGAGACTACATCCTCTATCTAAAAACTTATCCATTTTAAATAGTCTTAGGTTTTATCAGCATGTGGCTAACAGTAACAGGTAATAAATAATGTTCTAGAATTTCTATTCGGCCCCCATGGCACCATCTGGCAGCCCCCCAGGGGCTGCATTAGTGGCCTTGAAGCGCTAATAGTGTCACGGTTGTAGTAGACATATTTAGGTATGTGAATTCTTCCTCATCTTATAAGTGGAGATTTAAATAAGAGTGTAGCAAATAACCATGTATGTGCAATTTTCTAGGAGGACTAATCTATGTTAAAGGAAGTGCCTCGTCGGATTGAGCCTGCAGAGTGGCATTTCAGGACTGCTGCTTTGTTTGGTCCGCTTTCCACAGCTCACTGCTGTTTTGTTTTGTCCACTGTTGCTTGTCCTATTTTGTTGTTTGTTGGGTTTTCTATTGTTTGTAGAAAACCCAACTGTACTGTTTCTACTCGGGTTTTTAAAAAAATTTTTTGCCAATGCCTAAAAAGTTGAGACATTATGGAAAATGCTAATAAAAACAATGAGGAATGATTTTTAAATGTACATTGACTTATATTTAAACTAAAAACGTATAAAGACAAGGTATTTGATGTTTGGTCTAATCAACTGCATAGTTTTTTTAAGCTAAATATTTTTTTTGAAAATGATCCATGCAAAACCTTCCAAAAAAGTTAGGGTTGGGGCAATTTAGGACTAATAGCGATGAGACAAGTTGAAATAAGAAGGTGATGTGAAACAGCTGAGGCAATTGTCTAATCATAGTATATAAGGAGCCTCCAAAAAATGTCTAGTCCTTCAAGAGCAAGGATGGGTCAAGGCTCAACAATCTGCCAGCAAATGCATCAGCAAATAATCCAGCACTCTGAAAACAACATTCCCCAAACACAAATCAGTAGGATTTTGGGCATTACACCTTCTACAGGGCACAATATAATTATATAACTTCTGAATTCTTGTGATCAGAGCCATATCTCGATGTAGTTTTCGCCTGGCTTCCCACTGGACAGAACTTGAATGGGAGACCTCTTGGGGAAAGCTAACTGCTTTTTTTAACTAATTGCTGCTGGAAGTGGTATTAGTGAGGCCAGCAGGAGGTGCTCACCCTGTGGTCTGTGTGGGGCCTAATACCTCAGTATAGTGATGGGGACACTGATTGCATGTCTGAATGCACAGCCATTTTAATGGCCCAAGAATATGTGTGGCAGTCATCATAGGTCAAAAGGCATTGATGATACAGGTGATTATAGAGCTAACCAAGACACAAAACTCCTGAACATTCAGTTCCACCAGGTGTCTTTAGCTGTGTGGAATCACTGGTCAGGAATCTTTCTGTCTGGTTTAGATTTTATTGCATCTCAGGTCAGTTGCCTGGTGTGGGCTCTTGTGCCCTCCCAGCAGGCTGTGTCTCTCCTTCTAGCAGAAAGATGAATGAGTCCCAGTGGTACTCTTGTCCAAGATGCATGAATGTCCCATTTTGAAGTTAGTATTTTATATATATATATATATATATATATATATATATATATATATATATATATATATATATATATATATATATATATATATTAAATACTAACCTCAAAATGGGACATTCATGCATCTTGGACAAGATGCACTATATATAGTAATATATACTATATATATATTAAATATATAGTATTATATATATATATATATATATATATATATATATATATATATATATATATATATATATATATATATATATACCCTAGACTATACACTAGACTATACCCTCCTCAGGTACTGAGAAGTAGCCTAGATGTTGCTGTAAATTTATCAGAGAATGTCTCTAATCAAATTCAGACATCTCACTATAGAAATAAAACAAAACAAGACAAAAATGAAGATAACAGATAAAAGATAAACCTTTTTTAACTTGCATAAAAATCTCAGTGGATCCAAAGTTTCTTCTGGAAACACTGGGCACAGTGCAGGAATATACATTGAATGGAATGCTAGCCCATTACAAAGGCATGACACAAACTCACTCACACTTGTCCACACACACATTCACACCTAAGGTCAATGTAGGGTGCCTAGAACACCTTCTGGCAGGCTTTCTAATTCCTATACGTATTAAGACAACTAATTTGTGTTTTCCTCATGTGTGTGTGTCTGTTACTATGTGTGTGACTATGTGTTTTACTTAAGTGTAAGCAGTAGAACAAGGCAGGGTGTGCTGTTATAGAAAATTAATCAATGGCTTTGGACAAATGTGATTTGAGATTTCAGCAGAGCTGTGAGATAATTGTAAGTAAAATGCTCCAGCAAGAGGCAATACGACACTTAATTGTTTTCAGTTAGTGTTGCAAAATTTGGAAAAACCTGGTGCTAAATCAGGGAGCTAGAATGATAAATAATAATGTTTGAGAGCATTTTATATTAACTACAGAGGTGTAGCACCTCTAAATACTCTGGGGAGAAGCATTACAAATTAAAATTCAACAGTCAACTCTACTCCTGAGTAGGGCTTTGTTGTGTTATTTATGGAAGAAATAAACCATACAATGCCATTAGAAGAGATCAGAAAAAACACTTCAGCATAGTTAACACATGAGTCTTGAGTTATCTAATGACTATTTCAAGATTAGATTGTAGTTTTAACCTCAAACATAAGATCACTGGCTGTGGTTAACATTTACAGCTTTGGTAGGCCTAAATGCTACAATATTACCCAAATCCAATCTTATCTGATAATTTTAACTACTTTAATCTAATTGTACTACAGTATATTAATAACTATAGGATAGCTGTATTTGCATCAGTCTAAATGTATATTCATAAACAACCACAACAACTTTAACTGCATTAGCCTAAATGTGCTATAATGCATTAACAACTCTTCAACATCAGCTAAAGCCACATTAGTCTAAATGACATGTGTTTCTATAAGAACAATTGTGTTTGGATTTGATGTAAGAAACTGTGATTTTAACAATATAAGCTTAGTTCAGATGTCAAAGGATTTTATAACCCTATCGGTTACAACAGATTTCTATTTGGACATCTCAGAAATCATTGTCAGGACAGAAGTGCAAAAAGCACAGAAGGTTATTAACTATGGCATCATCAAAAGCAATATTTAATATTAGAGGACAGCTAGCCCCTTTTGCGAAAAGCCCCCAAATTTTTGGCACTTTATTGAATAGAGCTATAAGCGCACAAATCGTTTTTTTTTGTTGTTTTTTTTTTGCACAGGCACATTTATGCAAGCTGTATGATCTGAATGGGCATATTTGCACCAAAGAAAATAAGGTGGTGGACATCCATTCCCTAAAGACCAGCATTTGTAGACTGCATGGCCAATTTTGTGGCAGAAGGAACAAATTTTGCATTGCTTAATATGTGAGTGGGATCTCACACTGATTTGAGCACACTTTTCTGTTGCATTTAACTGCTGAAATTTGAAGATCTGTTTTCTCACATGGAGCTGTGAGTGGTAGCTGTGCAGATAGTAGTCCTATAGTCTGTACATGTGATTGGTCCAGCTCAACTGCTCCAGCTGACTGTAGGTTCACAGCTGGATGCTGGTGGGTGGCACCATTACCATGCACAGATGATTTAACGTAGATCAGATCTGAGTGACAGAGATAGTGTGTGCTGAACCTCACTTTTCATCTCATTATTGTGAGTGAGGTGATGTATTCACCACATATAACGTCATCCTAGTGCAAATTTGAGGGACTGAGTGTGAAACAGTGGGCTCGATTAACTTGGCATTGGCAAAAATTCCTCTAAAGCCATTTTATAGCATGATAGCTTTTGTCTGAGCTCAGCTATGCATTCAGTGAACGCTGTACTCTGTTCTGCCCAGTTTTGCTTCTCATGTGCAAAACTGTTGATCTGTAGACGCAATCCCTGTATCTTATTATAGCGGGTTATATATTTAACTCAAACATTCTCTTGAACGCAAGTACAGCATCCTCAAAAGAATCCAGTCTATTTCTGTACACTAAGTATCCAATAGCCAATATACTAAATTTATTAAACTTTGGCTTGCTTAAGAAAAAATGGTGTGCATTAGTGCCATTTTTAGTGCCATGTTCTGAAAAGAACCACTCTAGAACAGACTCATTCCTCGCACCTACAACTAAAACTTTGAGATGCATACTAGTACACACACACACACACACACACACACACATATATGTATATATGATATATATATATATATATATATATATATATATATATATATATATATATATATATATATATATATATATATATATATATATATATCATGCACCTATAGCTTTCCCTGCTGCTCAAGTTCAAGTTTTATTGTCATTTCAACCATATACAGCTGGTACAGTACACAGTGAAACGAAACAACATTCCTCTAGGACCATGGTGCTACATAAAACAACACACTAACCACATGAGATGACGCAGAAATAAATAATATCTACAAACATACTACACAAAGTGCACGTGCAGACGTGTGCTAACAACACATGACAGTACAGTACTACTAAAAACAGGACAATATGCACAGTAAGTGACAGTGTAGCGCCAAACAGTACACAGTTTTAGTGTGGAAGTGTCTGATATAATAGGTAGTGCAGAAGATAGGTGCCAAGGAGTAACATCCATCCATCCATCCATCCATCCATCTTCTATACCGCTTATCCTTCCTTCAGGTTCACGGGAAACCTGGAGCCTATCCCAGGGAGCATCGGGCACAAGGCGGGGTACACCCTGGACAGGGTGCCAATCCAACAACAGTAACAACAGTAACAATATAATTTAAAAATGGTATAAATGTAATCATAACATGCTATGACTTAGTATTCAGTAGATTAGCTTATACCAAATATGGACATAGCAGTTATTTTGGTAGCGGCTAGGTAAAGTGTATAATAGTGACAATAAATTAAATACTATGTTTTTATAATACAGTAGCAGAAAAATGTAACTGTCAATGCAGGAATGTGCAAATAGTGCAATGGGAGTGCAATTTGGGTATTGCAGTTTGCAAATGGGAGTGCAGATGTCAATGCAGGAATGTGCAAATATCGCAATGGAGTGGGGGTGGTGTTCAGTTCAGAGACTGTTTGTGTGTACACGTGTATGTCAGTCCAGTCTCTGAGTATTGAGGAGTCTGATGGCTTGGGGGAAGAAGCTGTTACAAAGTCTGGCCGTGAGGGCCCAAATGCTTCAGCACCTTTTTCCAGATGGCAGGAGGATGAAGAGTGTGTGTGAGGGGTGTGTGGGGTCCTCAGCAATGCTGCCGGCTTTGCGGTTGCAGCGTGTGGTGTAAATGTCTGTGATGGAGGGGAGAGAGACCCCAGTGATCTTCTCAGCTGTCTTCACTATCCACTGCAGGGTCTTACGCTCCAATAAGGTGCAATTTCCGAACCAGACAGTGATGCAGTTGCCCATAATGCTCTCAAAAGTTCCTCTTTAGAACGTGGCGAGGATGAAAGTTGAGAGATGGGCTTTCTTCAGCCTTCACAGAAAGCAGAGATGCTGCTGGGCTTTCTTAGTTATGGAGCTGGTGTTGAGGGACCAGGTGAGGTTCTCCAAGTGAATACCAAGGAATTTTGTGTTCTTGACAATCTCCATGGAGGAGCCACCGATGTTCAGTGGAGAGTGGTCGCTCCATGCTCTCCTGAAGTCAACAACCATCTCTTTTGTTTTGTCCACATTCAGAGACAGCTTGTTGGCTCTGCACCAGTCCATTAGCTGCTGCATCTCCTCTCTGTATGCTGACTCATTGTTATTGCTGATGAGACCCACCAGGGTCGTGTCATCGGTGAACTTGATGATGTGATTGGATAGGTGCATTGCTGCACAGTCAGAAGTCAGCAGAGTGAACAGCCATGCACTGAGCACACAGCCCTGAGGGACCCCTGTGCTCAGTGACGTGGTGCTGGAGATGCTGTTCCCGATCCAGACTGATTGAGGTCTCCCAGTAAAGAAGTCCAGGATCCAGATTCAGATGGAGGTGTTCAGGCCCAGTAGGTTCAGCTTTCCAATCAGGTGCTGGGGAATGATTGTGTTGAATGCTGAACTGAAGTCTATGAACAGATGGGCCAGATGTAGGGTGGTGGTGATGGGATCATCTGTTGAGCGGTTGGTGCAATATGTTCCTAAGAGCAAGACGAGTTTGTCTTACCTTAGAGGGGGTAAACCAAAGTGCAGGCACAAATTTTTTCGACGTGGTGTCAAGGACTTCCTCCTAATTCAAGTCTTAGAAATAAATTATATTATGCTCATATAGTCACAATCAGCAGGAGAATGAGTTTCTCAATGAGACTGTTTCTGATTTTTTAAAGGTTTTGCACAATGGATATTTAATTTTATTGTGTCAGGTACTAACTATGAACCGGTGTGTGAAACTGTATTCAATCTTGAATTCTCACCAGGTTACTGAATATAGGGCATTTAGCGGCACTTTACTATGCCGCAGACTACAGACCACTTAGACACATCTGGATATTTCTATCAGACGGGATTTGACTTAAACAGATTGTTACAATGTGCACTTTGGGAAAGTATTTTTACATGTACATGTATGAACTGTAGGAATGAATCCTGAGTCACGTGACGCCATGCGAAGGGCAGACGTGTGAAAGACAGCTCTGCGCACTTTGCTAATTTTTCTAATTATTTTCATGATATAATCTGGTGAAATTCGGTATACCCAATTACACTTTTGCTGTTTGAGGTAAACATGGCAAAGAAGTTAAAATCCTCGAGTTCTGGAGACATTAAAAGACACTTACGTGTTCAAGATGGAAGCCCGGACGAGCCTGTAGACCGCGGACTCGTTTTGGGTGGTGCGGCGGGAGAAGAAATCCAGCGCCAACTGTCCAACATGTCGGGGATGTTGACGAAGGTTGTTGCTGACTTGGAAGATCTCGCTGTAATACGACGTTCGATTAGCGCGATAGAAGTAAAATTCTCTGAGTTACTTACAAGAGTGGCGGATGTTGCGAAACGAATCGAGTATCTTGAGTCTTCGGAATCCGCTTATCCGCTAATCCGCCCGCGACCAAGAGAGACTTGGAAAAAATATTTGATAGATTGGAAGATTTGGAAAATCGAAGCCGAAGGAATAATTTGCGGATTATTGGAGTTCCTGAGCATGAAGAAGTCAGAGATATGGTGAAATTTCTGGACGAGCTTTTCCCGAGTCTGCTCGACATAACAGGCCAAAAATTAGAACTTGAGCGGACCCACAGAGTCCCGGCTCGGAGATCTGGCGAGGGAGACAGGCCACGACCAATCCTGGCCAGGTTTCTGAGATCATCCGATAAAGATCTTGTGTTGCGCCAGGCGAGGAGCAAAGGAAAGCTCTCTTGGAAGAATCACAATATTTTCTTGTTCCCGGACTTTGCAAACTCGACAAGAGAGAAACGCGATCGGTTCAAGGAATGCAAGAAAGTCTTGCATCAACGTAAGATCACTTTTGCACTGATGTTTCTGGCCAGACTGAAAATAAACACCAAAGACGGCAGCAAAGTATTTACGTGTCCCAATCAGGCAATGTCTTTTATTGAATCAATGGGTAAATAATGCATTGGATGTTTCTCTTGTGAGTGGGTCGACTCGCTGTGCGTACTCTGGATTTCGGAGGAAAATGGGCGCCGTTTTTTATTTCTTTTTGCGTTGGCGCTGCCGAACGGCTAGAGGTTGTTTTGTTTTGTGAAATATCACTTCCTTAAAGAAACTTTGGCATGGATGGAAGATCACTTTTACAATGAAGTTCCATCCGAGATTGGTAATAGATACTACAGACGACCGCAAAATTGTGCGGCCTGCGAATGAATTGGCTCTTGACCATCAGAGGAACCGGGATGCGGTTTTGTTTCCTTTTGTGCTGGCTGCGCCTAGCGGCGGGGCTTCTTTTGTTAAATAACACTGCTTCAGGACAGTGGCAGATGTCTCTGCTCGCTCCTTGCGCTTGTGCCTCCTCTTGGCTGAAGTCCGATTTATGGAGTACTTCCACCGGACTTTGGAATAATGACGTCATTCTTTCATAACAGCCGGCTTGCTGATTATTCGTTTGTCTGTCCGAGGAAACTGAACGGCTCTATATCGGCTGGAATTTGTTTTGTTTTGTGAAGGAACACCTTTGAGGCAGTTCTGTGAATTAGTCTATACATTATTTGTGTTTACTCTGCTTATTGGTTGGAGTGTATTTTATTTTAGAAAATATGGTACGTAATTTTGCCTCACAAATTTGTGAGGCAGAATCGTGCAATCCGATGGCAGAGTTGTCGCGGGGCTATCGTAGGCGTACATGGACTCTTTGAGTTTAGGGGGATTGGCGCCGGTTGGCGCTGTCATGCGCGGGGTTGATGCGCATGTTTTTCTTTTTCCTGATTGTTTTGTTCAGGGGGAAGCTTGGGGTTTTATTGTTGCATCAAGGTTGAATCATGGTCTTCATAATTTTGTTTTTGGCACACAATAATTTTTTTCTGTTATATCAAAATGTCAGATGTTAATATGAGTGTACTATCTCTGTCCACGTGGAATGTGAATGGGTTAGGACACCCCATAAAAAGAAGGAAGGTCACTTCCTTTTCACTTCTTACACTTTTCTTAAGCGTAAGAAATATGATATTGTGTTTTTTCAAGAAACGCATCTTTCCCCGCAGGAAGCTGAAAAATTTGGGAAGATATGGGGTGGTCATGTTTTCTTTAGTGCTGGCTCAAGTAAGAGCAGAGGAGTCATTATATTGGTAAATAGGCATCTACAGTTCAAATGTCTCAAACAGTTTAAAGATAAATTAGGGAGAGTAATTATTGTTTTAGCAGAAATTCAGGGGCAAAGTCTTATTTTGGCTAATATTTATGCACCCAATGCTGATGATCAGGGCTTTTTTATAGATCTTGAAGGGATGTTGCAATCTGCTGGCACCGCACATGATATAATATTGGGAGGAGACTTTAATCTTTTGATGGACTCAGTCCTTGATCATAGTGTTGCAAAAGTGTGTAAGCCCCCTAGAGCAACAGTGACGCTTCACAGGATGTGTAAAAATCTTGGTCTTGCAGATATTTGGAGACTTTTGAACCCATCTGGTAGGGACTATACATTTTTTTCTTCAGTCCATAAGATTTATTCTAGAATAGATTTTTTTTTTGATATCCGAATCACTCATTTCATCTGTTGCTGATTGTTCAATCGGAAACATTCTAGTCTCAGATCACGCACTGGTGAGTTTAGAGATGTAGCCACAAACGGAGAAGAAGAAATCATTTAGTTGGCGCTTTAAAGTATCTCTTTTACAAAATCCTGATTTCCGACAAATGTTAAAGAATGAACTTGATGTTTATATGGAGACCAACTGGTCCTCAGTATCCTCTGTGGGCGTGGTGTGGGAGGCACTTAAGGCGGTTCTCAGGTGTCGGATCATACAGTATGCCTCATTCATTAAAAAATTAAAAAGCACGAGAACTCATGGAGTTGAAAGGACATATTAAAAGTGCAGAGGCAGAGCTGAAGCGCCGAATGTCGTCTGATGGTCTCAGAGAGTTGACCAGATTGAAATATAGATGTAAAACTATTTTGTCGAGGAAAGTGGAGTTTTGGTTATTCAGGGCAAGACAGTCATACTTTGAGTCGGGGGACAAAGCAGGAACAATTTTGGCTAGTGAAGTCTGTTAGTGGTGAAATTTTTACCTCGGCCATTGATATTAATAATGCTTTTAAAGAATTTTACTTTGATCTCTATAGTTCAATGTCTTCATCTACTGATGAAGATATTAGAAACTTTGTGGAACCATTGGAACTCCCAAAATTGACGACGGAGCAAAAAAATGCTCTTGATTCTGAGATAACCCTGGAGGAGCTTGGCGAGGTAATTAAGGCCCTGCCTACAGGCAAGTCTCCAGGGCCAGATGGCTTTGCCGCTGAGTTTTTCAAATCTTATGCTACAGAACTGGCTCCACTTCTGTTAGAAGTTTATACAGAAGCATTAAAGAATGGAAAGCTTCCTCCATGACACAAGCCCGGATCAGTCTGAGTCTTAAAAAAGACAAAGATCCAAGTGAGTGTAAAAGTTATCATCCAATTTCCCTGATCCAGTTAGATGTAAAGATCTTGTCGAAAATTCTGGCTAACCGATTAAGTAAAGTTATGACATCTCTTATACATATAGATCAGGTGGGGTTTATTCGGGGCCGTAGCTCTTCTGATAACCTTAGACGTCTCATTGATATCATGTGGTCAGTAGCAAATGATCAGTCTCCGGTTGCTGCCATCTCACTTGATGCCGAAAAGGCGTTTGATATGGTAGAATGGGATTATCTTTTTAAGATTTTGGAAGTGTATGGGTTCGGGAATACTTTCATTGGTTGGATAAAGCTACTTTATAGACACCCGGTAGTGGCAGTACAAACAGATGGACTAATTTCAGATTATTTTACTCTAGATAGGGGCACCCGGCAGGGTTGCCCTCTTTCCCCATTATTGTTCTGTCTTGCCCTGGAACCATTAGCAGCTGCGATAAGAAAGGAGAATGATTTTCCAGGGGTGGTGGCGGGAGGTGTGGTGCACAAGCTTTTGCTTTATGCAGATGATATTTTATTATTCGTCTCTGACCCTACTAGATCTATGCCTTGCCTCCACAGAATTATTAATTCCTTTTCCAAATTCTCAGGATACAAAGGCAACTGGTCTAAATCCGAAGCTTTGGCTCTGACAGCATACTGTCCTGTAACGGCCTTTCAGCCTGGTGCCTTACAGTGGCCCAAACAGGGCATTAAGTATTTGGGTATTTTATTTCCAAAAAATTTGTCCGATTTAGTTAGTGTTAATGTTGACCCGTTAATAAAAAGGTTTTCGAGTGATGTAGACAGGTGGTCTTCTTTACATTTATCTATGATCGGGAAGGTTAATGTTATTAAAATGAGTTGTATTTCAAAATTCAATTACCTGCTACAATCTCTCCCTATAGATGTCCCTCTTTCTTATTTCAAGCAATTTGAGAGTATAGCAAAGTCTTTTATTTGGAATGGTAAGCGTCCCAGGTTAAATTTCAATAAGTTACAAAGGCTGGTTGACAAGGGTGGGCTAGGCCTACCCAAGATTCTGTTTTATTATTATGCGTTTGGTCTCAGACATTTGGCTCATTGGTCACTTCCGCCTGAGAGAGCCCCTCCCTGGTTCTGCATTGAACAAGAAGTTCTTGCCCCTATTTTGCCACTGCAAAGCCTCTCCATTAATCTAACCAGAGAAGTTAAATCACACCCCGATATTTCACATCTGCACTTAATGTGGACAAGAGTGTCCAGAGTGTTTGATTCTGATATTTATCTCAATGTTGCCTCGAGCCTATGGCTAAACCCCAAACTATATATTAAGTCCCCTTTTTGTTGGTCAGAGTGGATCACGAGGGGGGTTAATACACTTGGTGATCTTTATGAGAGTGGTGTGATGATATCTTTTGAAAAATTGGTTCAACATTTTGGGATCCCCAGATCTCAGTTTTTTAGGTATCTTCAACTACGCCACTTGCTCTGTACTATTTTTGGGAGTAGCATGCACCCCCTTAAAGCAGCAGATACTCTGGGAGAGGTGATTTCTGCTTTTGGAAGAGGGCATGAAGCATCAGTGTATTACTCCTTACTGATTCAGAGTCTAGAGGACGGAGTCTCGACCACTCTCAAGAGATTATGGGAGAAAGATTTAAATTTGGAATTGGGGGAGGGAGAGTGGGCTAGGTTTTTAAAAAATATAAAACTGCATCTAGAGACGCAAGGGTGCACCTTATACAATTTAAGATTTTACATCGGTTCTATTGGACCCCCTCTAAATTGTATAGGCTCGGTCTTAAAGACACCACCCATGTTTTTTGGGGGTGTCGTAAGATCCAAGAATTTTGGTGGAAGGTGCAGAACTTTGTATGTGAGGTGTTGAACACAGATCTCGTTCTGCCCTAGACTCTGTATTTTGGGAGATGGGGAGGTCACAACATTGGAGGATAGGTACAAAAAAGATTGGGTTTTGACCAGTGTGATGATTGGTAGACAGGTTATTTTAAGGGGATGGAAATCAGATAGAGCGCCCTCGTTTCCAGAGTGGTGTATGGAGATGGGGAGGGTGGCTGCCTTTGAGGAGGGGTCGAGCAGAAGGATTGGAGTTGGGAATTCCTTCAGGAAGAAATGGAGCAGTTATTTGGCGTTTTTGGGGGACTCTCGAGGAGGGGCAGTGGAGAGTATAATTTAGGGTTTAGTCTATGATTATACTTGATTATTGTATTTATTTATTTTTTAATTGTGTATATTTTTATTTATTTATTTATTTTTATTTATTTTTTTGGGATATGTGAGTTTATATTCTATTGACCACAGAGGTGTTCGTGGGGGGGCCAGGGTGGGGTGGGAGGTTGGTTGGGTGGGAGGGGTTATAGTGAGGATTTATGTTAAAATAGTTTGATTCATTATATATGTTGTTTGTCTATTTGTGTTAACTTGTGAATCAATAAAAGTGTTAATTACAAAAAAAAAAAAAAAAAAAAAAAAGGAATGAATCCTGACAGTAAATGCTAACCAGATTTGAGTTGTTAAATCACGTAAGACCTTTCACGTCGGGATCATCAAAACTGCTTTAATTACTTAGCCCACTGCTCTCCTATGACCAGAATGAAATAGGTGCAGTCGAAGGAAATGCATGTTTCATATATGATTTATATACAGAATCTCACAAAAGTGAGTACACCCCTCACATTTTTGGAAATATTTGATTATATCTTTTCATGTGACAACACTGAAGAAATGACACTTTGCTACAATGTAAAGTAGTGAGTGTACATATTGTATAACAGTGTAAATTTGCTGTCCCATCAAAATAACTCAACACACAGCCATTAATGTCTAAACCGCTGGCAACAAAAGTGGGTACACCCCTAAATGAAAATGTCCAAATTGTGCCCAATTAGCCATTTTCCCTCCCCGGTGTCATGTGACTTGTTAACAAGCTGTACACTCACTACTTCACAACTAAAATCCAGGCAGGAAACGGGACATGACAACAAGGACTGCTTAGCAAGTTAAACCTAGATGCTACACCCTCAATACTGGTGACGCTCAGGTATCTAGCTACAAATAATATCGCGCGACGTGTGAACAAATCAAAACAAATGTCATGTGTCCACTTCACCCAGTTCAGTCTCTAGTAAGCAGCGCCACAGTGCCATCTGCTGGCCGTGGCGTAACACTATACTGCATATTATTATTAGTGCTGCTTGCAAAATATCACTATTGTAGCGCTGCAACAACTAATCGATAAAATCGATAATAATCGATTATGAAAATCGTTGTCAAGGAATCTCATTATCGATTAGTTGGTCTGCACGCGGCGCAGGGGAAATTTACTCATTACTTTACTTCTGTTCCGAAAACACACTTTGGAGAGTAAATACTAAAGTTGTGTCCCAAATGAAGTACTATACACTTACACTATGCACTTTGCACTACCGTCTAGTGTGTGGAAGGTAATATCAACTAATACAGAACACTAGTATTTTTTTTTACTCTCCGGAAGTATACGGCGCATGATGTCATACGCACGCTAGCATTAGCAGACTCTCAGAGTCAATAACAATGCCTTTAATCAGTTTACTTTCTGTTAGCGTTACCTTTTATTCCCAACATGACCTCAATCACCATCAGATGGAGGCGAAATCGTCGGGGTTACGCATGCAACCCTGTTCCCTGAGAAGGGAACGAGACGTTGCATTTAGCATAACAGTATGGGAAGCGCCCTTGCACGCGTGACTGATATCTGAAGCTTGTGTAAAATCATGCCTCTACTTATTGGCCTACCATGATCAGGTGACGTGGCAATTAAGCATGTCGCATGATATATATATGGCACCTGTGAACCACGCCGCCAGCCTCTATTATCTGATGTGAAGACGCAATTCACAGGCCTGTCCTGGTATGACAAAGCTAGACAACGTCCCGTTGCCTTCTCAGGGAACAGGGTTACATGCGTAATCCCGTAGTTCCCTTTCAAAGGGAACTTCGTTGTTGCATTTAGCATAACAGTATGGGAACGGGAATACCCACTCCGTCACTCCGTACTCCGTCAGGGTACGGCCTGTTCAAAAAGACCCAAGACTGAGGGTCACTGCAAGACACTCGAGCCTGGGGTGGAATGAATATCCAGGCTGTAATAACGAATGAATGTGTGTGGTGTAGACCATCCTGCAGCAGCACACACATCCTGCAAGGAAACCCCTTGGACAAAGCCTTCAAGGAGGCGACCGCCCTGGTGTAATGAGCTCTTATGCCCAGAGGCGTGGCGAGACCACGCGCCTCGTAAGCCATAGAGATTGCTTCCACTATCCAATTAGAGATGCGCTGCTTTGACACAGCATCACCTTTACTGTCGCCGCCAAAGCAGACCAGCAGCTGCTCCGACTTACGCCACTGGCCGGAGTGGTGGACGTAAGAACAGAGAACCCTTACTGGACACAGCAGGTGCATCCTCTCTTGTTCTGGTGTGAGGAACGGAGGAGGGCAGAAAGCCTGCAACACCACAGGGTGGGCAGCCGATGTAGGCACTTTAGGAATATAATCCGGCCTAGGATACAGGAAGGCCTTGGCTAATCCAGGGGCAAAGTCAAGGCAGGACTTGGCAACAGAGAGAGCTTGTAGGTCTCCCACTCGCTTGAGAGATGTCAGGGCCAGTAGGAGAGCTCCCTTTAGAGTCCGAAGCTTCTCAGAAGCTGACTGTAAGGGCTCAAATGGGCCCCTGACAGACCTTCCAAGACCACAGAAAGGTCCCAGGAAGGTATGCGTGGCCTGCAGATGGGCCTCAGCCGTCTGACACCACGCATGAACCTCGAAGTTAGAGGATGTTGCCCCACAGAGGCTCCATCAAAAGGGGTGTGGCTGGCCAAAATGGCGGCCACATAAACCGTGATTGTAGAAGGAGCCAACCCTGCTGAAAAACGTTCTTTTAAGAACTCCAGGACTGTAGCTATTGCACAGTTCACTGGGTCTAGCTGACGTTCCTCACACCACGAGACAAAAAGCCGCCACTTGAGCGCATACAATTTCCTTGTGGATGGTGCTCTAGTGTTTAACATGGTCTCTACAACCTCAGTTGTGATACCTGAATCTATGAGCTGGTGCCCCTCAAGGGCCAGACCCACAGTTTCCATAGTTCTGGCCGAGGGTGATAAATCAGCCCTCTGGCTTGATACAGTAGATCCCTGCGGATGGGACTCTCCCAAGGAGTAACGTCGAGCAGGGAAATTGTCTCCGAGAACCATATTCGAGCTGGCCAATTAGGTGCTACTAGCAGCAGACATAGACGGTCTCGGCCACTGATTACTTTCAGAGGTTTCATCCTCGGATGAAACCCCCGACTTCTCAGCCACCATTGAAACGGTCTCATGTGCAATAGGCCCAATGGTATGATGTTGGCTGCTGCTGCCATAAGGCCCAACAGTCTCTCGTAGAGACTGGAGGGGATGCCCAGACCTAGCTTTATCTTGCTAAAAGTTGATAGGATCGATCCTATGCATGTTGGGGACAGAAACGCCCTCATCGTAGTAGAATCCCATATAACCCCTAGAAAAGTTGTCCTCTGCACTGGAGAAAGCATACTTTTGTTGAGGTTCAACCTGAGCCCCAAGCTCCTCATGTGGGCGAGAACAACATCTCGATGTTGAACCACCTGTTCCCTGGATCGTGCTAGAATTAACCAGTTGTCCAGGTAGTATAGTACACGGATGCCCTGGAGTCGCAAGGGAGCCAGAGCAGCATCCATGCACTTTGTGAAGGTGCGAGGGGATAAAGCTAGCCTGAAGGGAAGAAATTGGTATGTGTTGTCTCCAAACACAAACCTCAGGAACTTCCTGTGACTGGGCGATATTCCTATGTGGAAATATACATCTTTCAGATGACAACTGTGGTGAGCACACCTCTGAACCGGGGGGGGGGTCAAGCTCTGAACTGGACCCGGTAACCCTTTTCTGTGATAGACAGAACCCATGGAGACACATTTGGCAGTAGTTTCTATGCTGCCAAATAATCTTTCAGTGATGTTAGATTTTCCACATTCCATTGGAGGGAAAGCATCAGATTTTTGTCGCCCTGTGACAGCTCGCTGATCAGAAAAGGCTGAAAACGTGGGATGGTCTTGGCCAGGACAGGCCCTACAGTAGCATTGGTGGCTATCTGCCCTAACAACCTCATATCCCCTGATACGTCCCTCCGTGGCCCATCTGGACCGTTCCTTCCTTGCCTGCTTTGCTTTTATGATCATTCTTAGATCAGGCCTCTTAGCAGGCTGTGGCTGTAGCCGCCCGGTCCCCCTGGCTCTCTGCGGGGCTGCCACATTCGCCTTCTGCCTATACGTAGAGGCATGATTTTACACAAGCTTCAGATACCGGTCACGTGCGCAAGGGCGCTTCCCATACTGTTATGCTAAATGCAACGTCGAAGTTCCCTTTGAAAGGGAACGTCATGTGACTGAGGAAGAAAGTGTGTACCCTCCAAGTCCTCTAAGGCAGGAGAGCATTTTATACAGCGTGGAAATCAGACTGATGCATGAGGACAAAGTTATGTTTATATCCAAAATGCACCACTGTGTGTAAGGGGCAGGGGGAACGTGCAAGCTGCTTAAAAGGTTTAGTTTAATTCAGGTTTATTGTCATTATATGCTGTATTTGTGTGCTTGCAGTGTAAATTCTGTTGTTTGTAACACATCACGGAAGTGATGTGTTAGTTGCTGATCACGCGCAGTGTAGACGCGCAGATACACAGACGGAGCGCGAGTAAGATCTGTAATGTCTAATTAAAACATTATTATCAAAAGTAAACACAAGTAAAATAATATGTCTAAAGGCCATGAGTAACAGAAACCACAAGGTGCAGTGAAAGTGAGTTTTGCTATTAATTTAGGACAGTAGTTTAATTCGGTGCTTTTTGTGCATCCATAAAAATAATGCATAAATACGATAAAATAAAATGTACACACACACACACACACACACACACACACATATATATATATATATATATATATATATATATATATATATATATATATATATATATATATATATATATAAAATTTATTTTGTATTAAACTATTATTAAGTATTATTTTTATATTAAACCGAATTAAACTACAGTCCAAAATTAATAATATATATTCTGGTGTGTGTGTGTGTGTGTGTGTGTGTGTGTGTGTGTGTGTGTGTGTGTGTGTATTGGTTTCTTTCAGAATCTAAGTTGGTAACTCCACTGTTACTACAGAAACCAGGGACAACTGAGTCTTTAGTTTCTTCTGAAGGCCAAATATCCCAAGGACTCCTCAGTCAATTCCCCAATCAGATTAATGCCATTATACTGCTTTACTTGTTACTAACCTTGCATTTTTCATTAAATTGCTGGAGGAGAGGTGGCTCCATGAGTGGATGGCAGGTCCAAGTTAATGGTCATCTTAAGGGCACACCAGAATTTAGGTCTGGTGACTCAGTGTGAAAAATGTGAAACTCAGCTCCTTGCTTCATGTGACCTTTCAATGAATTAAATTGCATAAATGCTGCAATATATTGGAATCCCTATCTTAGTTTTGCATATGATCAACTTGGCATGTATTGTCAGGCCTGCAGTGTATCTTGCAAGACCCTGAAACCCTAGAAACACCACCTCCCACCTTTAAGGTGTATGTGCTGTTGCTTTCACCATGACAATCCTCCAGCACCACACCACCATAGCCAGGCGCTGGTCATAGCTCTAGCACTTTTGGAGTGACATGTCCAGCACCATATAACCAGTTCTTGGCCTTTAAGACCTGTGGCTCATTTCCCCAAATCATAATGTAACTATTAATTTCACTCTGACAGTGTATTATTTCACTTTAGTGCACTTTACCTTGACCTTGTCTGTGAATCCTTGCTTTAACCTGTGAGCCATAACTTAACTCATTATATTCTCTCAATTTATTTGCATAGCTTTTTCTGTTTATATTATTAGTCCTAGTTTAGCTTATCTCACTATATGTATGTTTTGTGCTTCCTTTGTTTGTGTTTAGTAGTTTAATAAACATCATGGTGGTGTGTACTCACACTAGACAGTCTGTACTGTGCCCAAGCACATTTGACCCCCAAAGTCCAATTCGCCTGACTTAAAGAGGTGGGCTCGGGCATGGTTCAGTTGGACTCAGGCAGAGGACGCATCTAGTGTGATAGTTAACCATGGCTGAACACGAAACTTGAAATATGACATCAGTGATATGACTGTCAGCTGCCTCCCTAAAGGTTTTCTGATACGTGCAGCACAATTAGTGAAAATCGCTGTACTGCATAAGTGAATCTATTAGGCAGTCTATAAGGTATGTGAGAGTGATGTGTTTCACCGTGCTCCAAACGACTCCAAATAAGCCACAATAATCCATCCATCCATCTTTTATACCGCTTAATCCTTTTCAGGGTCACGGGGAAACCTGGAGCCTATCCCAGGGAGCATTGGCACAAGGCGAGGTACACCCTGGACAGGGTGCCAATCCATTGCAGGGCACAATCACATACTCACTCACACACCCATTCATACACTACGGACACTTTAGACACGCTAATCAGCCTACCATGCATGTCTTTGGACTGGGGGAGGAAATCGGAGTACCCGGAGGAAACCCCCGCAGCACTGGGAGAACATGCAAACTCCACACACACAGGGCCACAGTGAGAATCGAACCCCCGACCCTGGCGGTGTGAGGCTAAACTAAACTAGCTTAACTAAAGGGGCTTCACATAAAAAAAACACAATAAGGTATAGATACAAATCATAAAAATAAGCATACGTACCAACAGCCAAAAAAAAAAAAAAAAAAATCAAGTAAAAGCTAAGCTGAAAAAGTATGTTTTAAAATAAATAACATTACAATGATGGACTCCATTGTGCTGTGTGAGAGCGCTTTTCTCCCTGTTTTCTTGTAAACAAAAAGCTACATCGTAATGACGTAAGTGTGTTCAGGCCTGCAACGTTAAGTGCAATGTGAGTGCAGAATAACAGGGGAATGGGGAGGGGGGAACAGTCGTGGTTGGGCAAGGCAAAAGGCAACCAGGCCTAGTGTAAGTATGCTGAAGAATTCTAGGAATCCATATATAAGTCCCACCTGAACACATGGATTCCTCTTGCTGTTTCATGGAAAAGGTTACATCTACTATAAAGCATAAACTCTTTACACAAAAGCTGAGATCTCAGTCCTTGAACAGAGCATACATTGCACAGTATGTGAACTGTTTTGGCAGCATCTCCCATCACTTACTTCTTCAACTGATTTCACCTCACGGGCAAATCTCCCCATAACACTTCTCTCATCCACATCCACACCTCTCCAAACAAACAAACAAACAAAAAGTTAGAAAGTTTGCTCACACATGATATAAATGTAAACTGAGTAATGCCATCCGTGATAGCATTACCAGGCAAGATCTGTTCTCTCCGAGTTTCTGCTGTCACAGTCTCTGAGATTCTTCCCATTTTCTTTTTGACACACAGCTTAAAGGAGCCTAATGAAACGTGCATAAGGTGCAACTGCAGAAAGGAGTTGTCTACACACTGTGGGCCACCAGCTCCGAATTGCATGTTGAGGTGTTGTCATGGAGGAACTCAGATAAATGTCAAAACACCAGCCTTCATAGTCCTCTATCTCAGCCCACATGCTTCTTCACTGATATTTTTATCCTTGTCTTCCCTTTCTAAAGGATTTCTCCTATCTGTCCAAACCTTGACAGATGTTCTACACAAAGTCATACTTTTGCCTCTCTGCTGTAGTGTGGTTGTGTTTTTCATCAGCCACCAATAAAAGGTGTGTGTAATGGAGAGATTTGGCAATGTGATTTACACCCATTAATTGAATTTGATTTGTCTGGTATTTAAAGATATCCATAAATATAACTACTGTGAATTGTGTGTAGGAGGTACAAATTACATTCTTATAATATGTTGTTCTGGCTAACATGATAATTGTAATATGTGATTCACAGTAGGTTATTACCAAACCCCTTTTTATAGATTACTTGAATTTAAGATGAACCAATGTGCTTGTTCATGCTATAACATATGCAGAAATACTTTATCCTGGTCCTTTAATCCTAGAATGCATAAAGCAGTTCATTTGTCAGTGTCATTTACATATTTCTTGGCCATAGAAATATGGGGAAAAATTTAGATTTTCATATCTCTACCCCAAGTCTTCATCAAGAGGGTCTAAATAACCCATATACATTTCCTATGGAATTTTGACAATATAGTAATATCAATAATAATATTTCTTGCCTTAAAACTCCATGGATTACTCAAAAATCTGCTGTGACTTTAATCTCTAAGCCAAGAATTTGCCTCAGACAACATTTGTCACATGATATCAGTTGTCATAGCAACAATCATAACAGAATTTTAAAAACACATCAAGCACAGACTTGCACTGCTCCTGTGATTCTGTCAGGTAAATGTCTACAAAATTCTGTATTTTCAACACTGAAATTATATGTCAGGTCAGTTTTCAAACACAGATATTCGTATATTATAGATATAATAGTTAAATTATGAGAGATGGAATCTTGCCAATTTATCAAGTTCTTTTAGTAAGTATTGCTTGTACCGAATTATCATAAAATAGAGTATAGATAGCATACCTGAATGATAGCATAACATATGAAAGTGACTGAATGAAAACAAACAAACATAAATAAATAAATAAATTGAGATGTGGGTAATTTGGAGGCCACATCAAAGTATTGAACTCTTTGTCATGTTCCTGAATTATTTTTGCAGTTTGGCAGGGTGCATTATCATGCTGAAAGAGGCCACTGCCATTAGGGAATATAATTGCCATTAAGGGGTATACTTGTTATGCAACAATGTTTAGGTAGGTGGTATGTGTCAAAGTAACATCCACATGAATGTCAGGACCTAAGGGTCCCCAGCAGAACATTATCCAGAGAATCACACTTCCTCCACCAGCGTGTCTTCCCATAGTGCATCTTGGTGCCATCTCTTGACCAGGTAAGCAACGCACAGGTACCTAGCCATCCACATGATATAAATGAAAACATACGTTATGTTGTTCCCTATGCACACCAATGAGCCCTGGGCACCCATGACCTTGTCGCTGGTTCACCGGTTGTCCTTTCTTGGACCACTTTTGGTAGGTGCTAGCCCCACATCCCTCAAGACCTGCCATTTTGGAGCTGCTCTGACCCAGGCATCTAGCCATCACAATTTGGGCCTTGTCAAAGTCACTCTGAACCTTACACTTGGATAGGAATCACCTGTATTGTTTGCTGCTTTTGACAGCCAAGGTGGTCAAGGCCCACTTCAAAAGAGAGACGGTAGAAACATCTCCCATCAGTTTATATATATAGAATATATTAGTCATATCTGTTTCTAACATTCAAGCACATAATAACAGCTGACAGAAAAATAAAACAGTAAGGTGTTGGGCCCCCAGAAACCAAGAGAACAGCTTCCTTGCACCTTGGATTAGATTCCACAAGTCTCTGGAACAGTACTGGAGGGATGAAAACTGTTCTTCCAAAAAATTCCTTCACTTGTTGTTTTGATTTTGGTGGTGGAGAGCAATGTCTAACAGGCCAGTCCAAAATCTTGATATGTGATCAACTGGGTTGAGCTATGGTGACTGCAAAGGCCTTGGCATATAATTTACATAATTTTCATTCTTATCAGACCATTCAATGAGCCCTCATATCCTGTGGATGGGGACATTGTCATCTTGGTAGAAACCACTCCCATCAGGATAGAAATGCTTTATCATAGGATACAGGTTATCAGTCAGAATAACTTTGTATTGATTTCCTGTTGTTCCTTCCCTTTAAGGAGTAAAATGTACTCAAATCATGCAGGCAGAATCGGTTGGATATGCTTATTGGGTTTTTAAAGTATGTATAACATGGAATTATGTAGCCATCTTGATGCTGTAGAGACCGCACAGCCTGGCAGTGGATATACTGATCCCCATGAGTGAGTAAGAGAATGTAATTCACTAGCACCTGATTGATAATGGAGAATGTATCAACCTGCCAAAAAATCCATTGCAAGCTATTTTTAAGCTATGGAAATGGCAAAGCAGTTTGATTTGAGATTACATTTTTGAGATGTAAGAATTTGTATCCCATTTCCATGTGTTTGACATGATATTTAATTTTTTTATTAAATAACATACTCGTGTTACTGAGGCAGACATATTTTCTTCTGAAATATCGAGTATTAACTGAACACAGCAAAATAAACATAACATAACAGTATTTAAACTGCATTGTTTACAAATAATTTCAAATGGCTACTTTACTCCAGTAAACAGGACGAACCATTACTAGTAGATGATCTGTCAATACGGTATTGACACTGATAGCCCAGCTATAGCAAACTTCTCAAGGTTGATGCGGTGATAATTTGAGTTTGTGTGTGTGTGTGTGTGTGTGTGTGTGTGTGTGTGTGTGTGTGTGTGTGTGAGTGTGTGGCACCACACTGGGCTCAGAAAGCATGCTTATTGTCATCGACTCCATGACAACCTTGCCTAGGCACTCAGAAGATGGGTGGGGGAGGTGTGTGGGGATTAGTTACAAACAGATGGTATTACCACAGAACACGCCAGACTAAGTTCCTTCATTTCACTGTGATGGCCTGAATGAAGGAATGTATAGATGTAGATGCATTGCATATTATTGATCATATTTCACACTATACTTGGCCCCCCCAGACAGCTCATTCAAACCCTTTCAGATGATTCAGAATGCAACAGCATGCCTTGTTTTCAACCAGCCCAAATGGACCCATGTTACACCTCTCTTCATTTCCCTTCACTGGCCTTCTGTAGCTGCTCCCATCAAATTCAAAGCCTTGATGCTCATGTACAAGTGAGCCGAGGGGGGCGGGGGGCGGGTTTACTTTTAATTTTGTTTTCCTTTGTTAGTATAAAAATAAAAAAAAAAACCTGCGAATGTTTACTGCTGTGTGTTGCTCAATTTGTTGTTGTTGTTTTTTTTTTCTTCTTCCCAGTGGAATATTTGGGAAAGGGAGGGGAGGAGAAGAAAAAAGGTGATGTTCAGCAGACATGTTTGGTAGACGTGTTCAGCAGAAATGTTTAGTTTAGCAGAAATGTCCAGCAGAAATGTTCAGCAGAAATGTTTAGTTCAGCAGAAAGTTCAACAGAAATGTTCACCATAAATGTTCCACAGAAATGTTTAGTTCAGCAGAAATGTCCAGCAGAAATGTTCAGCGGAAAGGTTCAGCAGAAATGTTCAGCAGAAATGTTTAGTTCAGCAGAAATGTTTAGTTCAGCAGAAATGTCCAGCAGAAATGTTCAGCAGAAATGTCCAGCAGAAACGTTTAGTTCAGCAGAAATGTACAGCAGAAATGTTCAATAAAAATGAAACTGGACACCTCATCTGGGACAGCACCCCTACCTAAACACTCCCCTTGAGGTGTATGTTCCCTGAGGCCTGGTAGTGCCTACTCAGCAAATCATAAGGTCCCATTCCAGAAACTTCCCTCAGTGGTGGAATGAACTTCCAACCTCAATCCAGACAGCAGATCCATCACTATCTTCAAAAAATGACTAAAGACCCACCTCTTCTGTGAACACTTAATTAACCCCTACTACTTGCCCCCCCCCGTAAAAATAAAAAAATCTGCACTTAAACTGGCTTTTACACCACTACTCTTTGCACTTTGCTCCTCTAGAACTCAATTAAAAATCTTGTATGATAACATTACTTGTATTGTTCTCTGCTTGATATATCGTTTTGCTTGTATTTTCTCATTTATAAGTCACTTTGGATAAAAGCATATGCTAAATCAATAAATGTACTAATATTTACTATGCACCAGTCTTTTTTGTTGTTGTTGTTAACCACTGTTTTTTTTCTGTATGTTACACATGATCTTTTGAAGATGTAGTATAACTTTTTAATCTTTTAACATGCAATCTGAAATTTACAAACTAGACATCCTATTACGCTCAACTTTATTTTGGGTGGCTGTGGCTCAGGTGGTAGCGTGGGTTGCCCACCAATCATACGATTAGTGGTTCAATCCCTGGCCCACATGCCAAAGCATGCTTGGGCAAGATACTGAACTCCAAGTTGCTCCCGATGCCAGGCTAGTACCTTGCATGGTGTGTGTGTGAAGGGGTGAATGAGAAACAGTATAACAAGCTTCATAGAACCACTAAGGTTAAAAGGTGCTATATGAGTGCAGACCATTTACCATTTATTCTTGTGCTTTGTTGTCTAATTTTCACTGTCAGAGTCCCCAATCTCCAACATCTCAGAAAAGAGCACAGACCAGAACTGTACAGAACTACAGTTGAGTTTTGTAATGTACATGAATGCCTTAACCAAGTCATATCCACCTTGACTCCACCTCATATCAATCCATTTTGAAATGCAGAAGTAAGTAATAGCTCACATTTTCTCTTTTTGGGCAAGATGTCCGGTTCGATTCCACACTTGATTGTAAAAGTAATATAGTAACAAAAGCATTGTTATTGTTATTGAGTTATTGTAATGAGTTTCTGTTATTTGTAATGAGGATGCCATTGTTGTTGTTATGTTTTTTCTTCTTTCTTTTAAGGAGACTTGTGGGGGGAAGACATGGATAGCAAACTCATTTCTAAAGTCACTCAGATTTCTTCAAATTTCATCAAATTTCAAATCAGATCAAATTTCTTAATAGAAATTGTTAATTAACTACAACTTTACTGTCCTTTAAGTTCATTAACTGTTGATTCCTAAATACATTCCAAGTATTAAAAAATTTTAACTTAAGTAAAAATACAAAAAAAAAAGTTGTTTTTTTTTTTTTGGCATTTTGTTAGTTGTTAATTTGGAACTATGAGCATAGCTATTTAACTATGCAAGCTACTGTTATGAACAGACATAGCTAATATTAGCTCATTAACTAGCCAGTTTCCTGGTTGCATCAAAGAACAAACAACTCATGAAATCTTAAATATTAATACTTGTCTACAACAGCTGCTGTTTAGGGACACTGGACACCACTGGGCTATAAAACATCTAGCTAATCTCAGTAACAATTTACTTTGTTCACACACTGTTTAACTTACCTTTATGTGTTAATCCTCCTGACTAGCCACCACCTCTGAATTTTCACGAGCATTATAGCACAAAAAACTTCAGATACAGGTGCTCCTCCATAGGTCTTCTCTCCACAAAGTGAAAAAATATGCAAACGTATGCTTGCTTCTGTGGTTTATTTAGATTGAAAGTGTTATTCAAATCTGGAATGCTTCTTCATTTTTAGGAGGCAGGTGGAGGTGATATGGTGTCTCACATCCACCTTCAGCTCTGGTGCATGGTTTATGGTCAAAACACCTACTCTAATTTTTTGTTTGTGCCAGTTATTATGGCAAACCGTAACTGCACAAACAATATTAGTTTTCTGTGAATCCACAATTATTAATGTCAAATATAACATGTTAAATGACAGTGTTAATAGATGCTGTGATGAGTATCAGTATGCCAGCAACTTTCCAACAAAAAGAGTGAATCAGAATGCTGAAAATAAGGTACATATGATGCCATATATCAGATAGCTTCTGTT